>NW_006159787.1:144542-149918 GCF_000334495.1 Tupaia belangeri chinensis
GAAGGAAGGAAGGAAGGAAGGAAGGAAGGAAGGAAGGAAGGAAGGAAGGAAGGAAACATTGATCAGCCACTTGGAAATAAATGAGAGATCCCTTGAAGTCTGGACTAGCATAAAATAAGCAAAGCAAAGAGAGCTAGATTGTTCGTTGTAAAGGCCAGCCTCAGAGCGCAGCAGTTAGGTAACATGCATAGGAAGCCAGATTCCACATGACTGACCGTGGTTCAAATCCTTACCTGAACAACAGACATCCACCACGTGTGTATGCATGCCCCAGATTCTGACAGGATGGAAAAATGAAGGAAGAGATTACGGCATAACCTTCCCCATTGTAGGGTGCTTTCTCACCGTTCTCTCTCCAGAGGGCACGCATGTCCTGGTGATTAAAAGTAAATACATTATTCATATGAAATAAATGAGAATTTGATCATTTGATAGCAGATCAGAGAGGACCAGAATGGTTGTGGGGAAGAATGATTGAGAATCATGTAAGGAGGTTGGAGGGTAACTTGGCTAAAATTATTTTTTAAATTTTAAAATTATGAATGACCAGTATTTAATTTTAAATGTTTACTGCTCTGGATGTAAATACCCATGCCAATGGTATGCTCATTGTTAATGATCTTTCTTGGGTGGGAATTATTTTAGTGAAAATTTTAAAGAAGAATCTGCTTACATATGGGGCCAATACAGAGTTTTTTGTTTTGTTTTGTTTTTGTTTTTGTTTTTTGGTCCCTTTTGTTCTTGATGTGTGTTTAAATTTTACATAAAAGATAGTAACTAAATCAAGAAAAATGGAAAAGATTGGGAGAGTAGTGGGTAGTTCCATATTTATAAGGCAGAAATAGAAGCCCTCTGAGACGAAAGTCAATCAATGACATTTGACAGTATAATCACTAAGTACCTTTAGTTGTCAGGACCATGTATGATATATCTGTGCATGTGTGAATATACATGCATGTGTGCCTGTGGGGAAGTTATCATTACGAATAAGAATAATAGAGCTGCTGCTTGCTAAGTACTTACCATTGGGTTTAATCCTAACCACAATTCCATTATGCATACATAATATTATAATGCAATATATTCAGCACACACACAAAACACACATATTTCTCCAAGGTTACCCAGTTACAAAATAGATTTGAACAAACCTAGACACACATAATTTCACAGAGATACTTGCTTTATAATACCTGCATGATGGCATCTGTCTTTTGATTTTGCATTCACAGGTGAGAGCTAGAACTACCAAAATGTATGTTACAGATGATTGTATGACCCCATTTTAAACTCTGGATGATGTAGTCTCGAATATTTTACTAAATTTATAAACCTTTTCTCCTCCATTGCATGACAAGATTTTGTTTAATAATAATAATTTTGGGGCCAGCAAATGATGAGCAGTTACGTCGCTGGACTCCCACACGGTTGACTGTGGTTTGGGTCTCAGACCTGGTAGCTTGAAAACCACACCAGGCATGTGTGTGTTCATGCCCTAGATCCCAGGAAAATAATGGAGAAGAAGGGATTGCAGCATGGCCATCCTCCCAGGGGATGATTTCTCATTTTCCTTTTCACTGTCTCTCTCTCTCTTTCTCTCTCCCTCCCTCCCTGGAACAGGCACATGCCCTCAGGCAAAGCTTTTTTTTTTTTTTTTTTTTGAGAGGTTTTTGCTAATCCCTTCTCCATTCTCCTCTCAGGATCTTGGGCACACATGCATATGTGCCCAGCGTGAGTTTAAGCCATTGGGTCTGGGACTCAAACCACGGTTGACTACATGGGAGACCAGCGACATAGCCATTAAGTCAACTGCTGGTCCTGGCAAAAACCTCTTAATAAAAACAAAAGTGTTAATCATTTTGCTTAAAAATTCCAACAGTACCCAAGAATGGATAAATAATGAATACACCCACGGTGTATTGAATTATTTAGTAGAGGATTGGCCCTCATCACATCCTTTCCCTGAGCAACCCAAGCCATTTTCTCCCATGAGCTTAGAAAGTCTACTGTGGCCTTGGAATAGCTCTACCCTCCTACCTGGATGTTTTCCTCTTCCAGCTGACCACATGGTGGCTGTTTAGGTAGCCTGCTACTGTCTGTCCTCTGCACATGGCCATTAAAGCAGTGCTCTTGCAGATGGGCAATGTAGAGATCTTTTCTATGATTCTTTTCCCACCTAGTGATATATACATATTACATAATATATGTGAAATAAATAAATAAATATGGTTGTTGACTCACTCACTTTTAAATAAACAAGAGTTCTATTCGTACCTCAAATAAATAGAAACCATCCTCCTCTCCCCATTCTATAGTTCTACATGAGGAAAAGTAATTCTGAGTTGAAGACAGAAAGAAATGATACTTGTTTTTTTTTGTGTGTTTTGTTTTGTTTTGTTTTTTTGAGAGTTTTCACCATAGGGCATGTGCGCTCGCCAGACAGACAGAGAGAGACATAGAGACAGAAAGCAAGAAATCACCTCCCAGGGGGGATGGTCAAGCTGCAATCCCTTCTCCTCCTTTCTCCTTTTGGGATCTTGGGCACACACGCACACGCACCCAGCGTGAGCTCTAAGCCACCGGGTCCGGGACGCGAACCGCGGTCAACTATGTGGGAATCCAGTGACATAGCCATTACGCTAACTGCTGATTCCCAAATGATACATGTTTTTAAGTAGGTACAGCGATCTGAAGCTTGTAGTAGTATTATAATAATTCATGATTTCTTCTACTTAGAAAATATTGATTAGGCACCTGCTATAATAATATCAATTAAATTTATACTGGGTGACTAAGACTTTGCATTTGCTACTTCTAATTCTCAAAACAACTCTATAAAGAAGACATCATTATTTCTATTCCTGAATTTCAAATAATTTAGATAATTTATTTAATATACCACAATTAATAGGGAGCTGGCACCAGATTTGAACTGCTGTCTGAGTGACTACTCATATAATATTCTTTCTACTCTGCCTGGCAGCCTCTTTTTGTGCCCGGCAGTATGCAAGATGAGTTGCAAAGATGAACACTCCCTCAAGTGCACATAGCCTAGTGAGGAAGGCCAACCATGTGGACTCTCATTATGGATGAGTGGGTTTGTGCTGTAGAGAAAGACTGGATAGACTTGGAAGCCTGAGTCTGAGTTTGGGTGCAGAATAGAGGATTAGTCGATGCAAAAACAACATAGCCAAGATCAGGACAGGAAGCTTTTGGTAGATAAAGGAACCAAAATTTGTTCATTTTTCTTCTTTGTTAGATTTAATTTTCCTCTACATAGTATGTCAGAAGGTCAGATGGGAAAGACCCAGCATGTACCTTCATCACTCTTCTCTCTCCAAAGAGATGATCTAGACAAACTAGCAGAATTGGAAATTCTAAATGAGACAAGTTTCTTTTCCACTTCCAACCCTTACATTTTTGTTTTTAAAGGAAATCCTTCCCTTGGGGCTTTTCTAAATGCAATCTGCAGTGCAGAGAATGAACTAATAACGGTCTCAAAGAACAAAATACACAGACATATTCAGGAGGGCATTTTCAAGCAAGGGCTATTTTCCTTGGTCCAGTCTCAGAGGTGAGGAATGTTTGAGAGAGGCAGCATGATCAAAGCTAGGGCAGGAAGGTGGGAAAGCAAAAACAAATCCTTCCATGATCTTACCCTCCTGTATTTAATTCTAATGCCTAGTCAGAACTTTGCCTGTTAAATCCCCACTTTGGTGGGTTAGGAGCAAGCAAGTAGATTAAATCTGTGAAGGATGTTCTTTTCTCCACCAGAGAGATGTTAAGTGGTTTCTATCCCAAGGATTTCACCGAGGGATTTTATTTTGAGTTAAAGACAATATCAGGATGACTAAAGTCAGATCTTCGGATATGGTGTCTCTCTCTCTGGGTCTCTCTTCAAGTTTATTTATTAAGCGAGATGGGGAGAGAGTGAAAGAGAAAGAAATAGAGTCCATGCAGGATTCTACAATGCTATGATCCTTTCTCAGCTTTCCAGGTAGCCAGAATCATGGATGTGCCACAGGTATACCTGGCATGTCCAGGTTGCTCCAAAGGTTAAATTCAGGACCTCCCAATGGCTCAAGTATTACACAGCTAGCTGTACCCTCCACCTGTGCCACCACGGTGGGATTGAACATGGTTTCTCTTGAGGATACTTCCGATCTTGATTTTCCAGCAACCTCCTGTGTAACTCTGGATAAATCATTAACATTTTCTATTATTTTTTCCTATTCTCTCTATTTTATGAAATATTCCTTTTGTGTTGACTATTATTAAAAATACTTATATATGTATTGATATATACTCAATTTAAAACTTTTTTACTTTTAAAAGTTATTTTTTTAAGTGAGTTTGCATTCACAATGTTCTCGGTAGTAAGCATATTGCCCACAGAATTTCAACAAGTCTTTGCAAAGTCTTTAAGAGGGTATTAATACTACTGATGCTGTTTTATAGGCAAGGAAATTAAACTTAGATTATTTAGGGAACTTGCCACAGCCTACCTAGTTGTAAGTGGTTGAGTCATTAGATCTAGTTGCCTAGATCATGTTCACATTACAAATTAACAAGATGCTGCAAGTAACAATATAAGCCTCTCGCTAGATTGTGTACTATTCATCTTTGTATCTACTGAAGCATCTTGAAGAACACTGGCACCTTGTAGGAACTCAGTAAATTTTACTTTATAGTTCATAAATATGAATGGAAGAAGCAACAAGAAAGTAAGTTATTATTACCATTATCATTATTATGGGTTTATTAATAACATAATAGGCAAAACCAGCTGCTCTAGTAACTGTGGTGAATTATTGCATATAACATGAGATCTAGACCTAGAAAATACTGATTACGTCAAGTTATTTTCTCCAAAGTGAAAAAAGAAGCACAAGAGTCTACTTGGAAAGAGAAGAGCAGCATCACGCTCCAGGAAGATGTTTCTGGATTTGCAGCAGAGAAATCTCAATTTAGCTTAATGATTTAAATCTTGGTCAGTCATGATTAATTACAACAATAAAACCTGTACCCAAATGGCATAAATGAAATTGTGCGGCATAACATCTTACTCCATTTTAGGGTTGACAATATGAATTAGTGATATGAGAGGCTTATATACTTGTTTTGTACCCATAATTAGTCTTAAAACTTATATCATGACACTAAAGTCTGAAAATTACTTATCAACCAAATTTCAAGTGTATTTTGAATGAAAGAATTACCCAACACTTAGGACAATTGGTGTAAGTACATAAACACAACACACACCTGAAAGTTAGTGATGTGTGTGTCTATGTGTGTATATGTGTATGAACAAATTTGTATTTGTATTTGTGACAGAAATCATATTGAATATATATATATATATATATATATATA
>NW_006159787.1:149987-152752 GCF_000334495.1 Tupaia belangeri chinensis
ATATATATATATCAAATCCTCAGCCTGTTGGCCTGGATCCAGTCTGTAGAATTCAAAAGGATAGTAGTGGGGGAAATGGCTAAAGAGACAAAATAGCATCATTTCCATATTTAAAGTATTAGCAAAAACATGCTTTGAATGAGCAAGTAAACTCTCTGAGCATCTTGGATTGCTCTAAGTCCACATATGTATTATACACGTAAGTAGCTGTTTGTCAGTTAATGTGTCATAAAAAGTGAGTAGTCAGTATTTGAACTTGGACTATTTTGGATAGCAGGAGAAAAATAAAGGCTACAACACTCACACAAAATTCATTTGGGGACTTGTTAGGGGAAATTTTTCATAGGCAGTCTCATTTTACAGGTGATGGAAATTGAGATAGTCCATAAATATGAAGCTACCATGCAAAGATGCAAGAGTAGGTGCTCCAGTGAAGGCTGTTCTCACATGGACTGCTCTCTATGGTGGTTCCAAGTAGGTGAAAAAGGAGCAGAAGACATTTTGCATTTACCAATAGCTACTTTTTCTCCTAAGCTTTGACTGATAGGTAGTCCAAGCAGTTTTGAATAAATCAATAGTGTGGCTCTAACAGATTTTACTATTTGTTAAAAAGGCTGGGGGGGAGTAGGGAGAAAGGAAGAAAAGAATCTTTAATAGGTAAAATTTTGAATCCTAAAAATCAATTCATTGTCCACTTTGGGACCATGTTGCTTCTAAATTCATTTCTTCTTTTCGGTTGTATGTGTGTCTAAAACCTGCTTATCAACCTAGGAAAGTACTGACTGCTTTTTTCCATACCAGCACTGGTGTTATACCACTTTCCAATGAGCAATTTATATTGTGCATAACTCTGCTTCTCTGCTTCTTTGAGTCAGTCAATCAGTGATTATCTAACTTTTGAGAGTCAATCAGTGACAATCTAGCTTCTGAGGGCATTTCAGGAATGTTTACACTCCAGTAACCAGGTTTCCCGGATAAAAGACCAAGCAGCCCCTAAAGAAACTCTTCTGAAAGCCCACCAGTCATGAATTCCATGCTTCCTAGCATCCTATATTTGATCAGAAGTTTATTTTGATAAACTATGTCCTACAAGCATAACCCTGCCTTTCCTAGCAAGCAATAACTTCAGCTGATTATTTTAGATATTGTAATAAGGGCATTTCCCTTCATTCCTTAAAGGAAAGTGACTTTATAAATAAAAGGATTCCAAGAAATAGAGCACAGTATTCTCCCCTCATTCACAAGAATTTGGTCCTTTCAGGAGACCCACTTTAGCATTAAACTAATCCTAGAGCAGCGTTTGCATTTTAATTTACTATTTACTAAGTCTGTATTCCTTCCCAGTTTCAAAAAACAAGGTGTATGCTCTACTGATGGCTTGGGAGGTTGTCTTATATAGATAAATTTAATTTTTTTTGTGTGTATTTTGTATTTGAAAAATATAAAACTAGCATATTAAATCAGCAATTACAGGAATATTATTTTCTGAAGTGATAGCTAACATAGATGTGCTTATGATCTGTATGTTTGTGTCCAACTAAAATTCATGTATTTGTTTATATTACATTCATAAAGGCCCCAGGATCTCCCTGTTCAGGCTGGCTGCAAGTATGTGCCCATGATTATAGCTGGTTGAGGTTGAAGGTATATCACAACATGAGGACCCTGTTGGGGATGATGTCTGTCTGTCTGTCTCTTTCTCTTGGAAGAGGAAAAAAAAAAGTTGAAAAGAAATGCAGCCTTTGGAGGTGATTAAGTCAAGAAAACTCCACCCTTATGAGTGGGATGAGTGTCGTTACAAAAGACATCGCAGGGAACCGACAGATTATCTAATGGTTACATGATTACCTCTCTGGATTCCCATGTAGTTGATTACCATTCGAGGCCTGGACCCAGAGGCTTAACATTCACAACCAATGTGTGTACATGCGTGTCCGTAATCCTGAGAGGAGAATGAAGGGGAAGGGTTTGCGGTGTGGCCATCCCCCGCCCCCCCCCAAGGAGTGATTTCTTTCTTTCTATCTCTCTTTTTCTGTCTCTCTGGTGAGTACACACGCCCTATAGCAAAAATCTTTCTAAAAAAATAAATAAAAGGCACCCCAAAAAGATGACCTGCTCCTTCCATCTTGTGACTATGCTGTAATAAGTCAACCTCTATGAATGAGAGAGCATAAGCTCTCATCAGGTGCAAAATCTTCTATCGTGTCTTGATCTTGGACTTCCCAGCCTTTAGAACTCGAAGAAAGAAATGCTGTTTTTTGTAAGTCACCCAGTTTAGAGCAGCCAAGCACATGGATATTGCTTAGTAAATATTCGTAATTGCATGGGTAAAATTTCAGATTAGTCTCAGAATAATCAAGGACAATCATGTCACAAATGACTGTGATAACAGATAGACAGTGATGACAAGAGATAAGGATCACATCTAGCTCAGTATGATGTCCTTCAAGAAGATTTTCTTGAGGATCCATATTGAGGATCACTGAAATCTTTCTGGTACCCTTAACATTTGTCTTCCCTGTTTATGTGAAACGCAAGCGTTGAACTAGTGTGAATTTTTAACTATGAGAAATAGTAGCTGATAGTCTTATAGCTGATTTTCACCTAGATTAACAGAAAAACTCACAATTGGCATTTCGGTTCACAGAACAACTTCACATTTATTAATAATTAAATTGTTTTAGCATTGACAAGACAGGCAGGGCATACATTCCTATTCTGCTTTAAGGAAAGAAGGGCATGTCTTGTTCATTTTGAATATTTAT
>NW_006159787.1:152783-154185 GCF_000334495.1 Tupaia belangeri chinensis
TCTTTCCCTGAGCAAGGCTGAAGTGACTGGAAATTCTGCAGGAAGTTCATTGGGAATGTGGGCTTTCATTTTGCAAGGGGAACTTAGATGTTGACTATGTGTAAATCCTTGATTTTCTTTGTGACATGTATAGCCATAATTATTCTGATAATGAGTAAAAAAGTAGGATTAAAGTTTTTAATTCTGAAAAGCTACTATAAATGAGGGGAAATGGCTGTGTTTTGTGAAAACACTTTAAATAATAATGGGGTCAATATCTTGACTTTTTATATAATAGATAATACTTTCTATCTATTCCTATTTTGAGTTTTCTTTCAGAAATTGCTGAATTTTGTCAAATATTTTTTTCAGCCTACCTTTTCTCAGAACTGTAAAGTAGGAGGTAACTTTTAAGGACAGGAGTTTTGTTTTATTTACTGTTACACCCTAGAGCCTAAAACAATCACTGACATATACTAAATACTCAATAAATGTTTGTCTAAGGTAGGAAGGGAAAAAGGAAAAAATTAAAAAAAAAATAGGAAGGTGAATTGGTGGGCCTATTTTTCAAAAGTCTAGTGGAAATCAGCTGTAATATTATCAGTTGCTTTTTTTTGAGAGGTTTTTGCTATAGTGTACATGCGCTCGCCAGAAAGACAGAGAGAGACAGAAAGACAGAAAGCGAGAAATCACCCCGCAATCACACCGCAATCCCTTCTCCTCCATTCTCCTCTTGGGATCTTGGGCATGCACGCACACACACCCTGTGTGAGTTTAAGCCACCGGGTCCAGGACTCAAACCATGGTCGACTACATGGGAGTCCAGTGACATAGCCATTACACTAACTGCTGGTCCCATCAGTTGCTATTTTTGATAGTTAAATATTTACAGTCTTTCAATATCTTTTCTATTACCTGATCTATTCAGGTTTTTCGATAATTTCTTATTTAATTTGAGTTCTCTATATATTATTCATTTTCTAGGTTTTAAAATTTGTTGTCATAGAATTGCACGTAATAGTCTCTTATATTGTTTAAATTTATTCAGTTTCTAGATGGGCTATATCTCCATTCTCATTCATAACCTTGTAGATTTTTGTGGTTTTTATTTTTCCCCTTTAATTTTGATTATAAGATGTTTATCTCTTCTTCTGGACTTGTCAAAGAACTAGCTTTTGAATTTATCTCTTCTGCTATTTCCATTTTGTTTTGTTTTCTAGCCCATTACTTTCAGATTGCATTAAATTCATCTCTTTTTCTACTCTGCTTTGGTAGACATTGTTGTTTTGCATTTTTTAAGATGAATGTCAACTTCTCTTAGTTTTAGTCTTTCTTGTTTAATATGAAAGCATTTAAGGTTATAGTATTTGCCATGAATATTGCTTTTGCTGTTCCCATAAGTGTTACTATAAAGGGTGTTTTA
>NW_006159787.1:154216-155464 GCF_000334495.1 Tupaia belangeri chinensis
ACTCTTTCCAGATAGAAGGTAATTGTAGTTTTACTTCCCCTGTAGGCCAAAGGTTCTATAGGCAAGTGATTTATATTTTCAAAAAGAATAAGATTTAGCCATTTAAAATCCTTTTGTCATTTTATTGAATTATTTTCAGAGTGTGATGTTATGATAAAAAGTGTTTTATTGAAGTCTTATTTGTATCCAAATACACAACTGATTTTTATACATTTCCATTAAATGTAAAAAAAATAGTCTCTATTCTCTAAATTTAAGATTCAATACAATTTTTTAAAGTTTATTTTATTGATGATCAGAGCATGTGCTTACACAGGCATACAAGAGAGAGAGAGAGAGAGAGAGAGAGAGAGAAGCGTTCTTGACAGGATCTAATCATGCTCCAGTCACCTTCCCTCAGCTTGTAGCTTGTCAAGATCTGGGCATGCGCACACACACTCAGCTGGTTTCAGGTTGACCAGCCCTATCTGAACCCAAAGTCTGCTGTGTGGATTTCAGCACTGTCCCATCAAGTCTGGGCATTAACACAAATATTAAATTAAGTTGATAGATTCTATTATTAAATTTCTCTGTGTCCTTTTAAAAACTTTGTCTATAGTATATCACTGATCTGAAAAATACAAATTGAAATGTGACACACAATCATTTATTATTTCTTAAATTAATAACAGTTTTACTTGATTTACCTTTTGTTTGTTGTCTACAGGGTTTTGATTATATTTTCTGCTTTGCAAATTGTACTAAATATTGTGTATTTACTTTTTTGTCTATTTAGAAATTTTTATTTTAAACTTCCCTTAGTCTGATGGTAGGATTACCCTGCCTACTTTTTTTTTTTTTTTTTTGTATTTTCCTCGATTTTGTCTATCTCTTGAATTTCAGGCTTTATCATTCCATTTTTAACTGTGTTTCTAATAAATGGTATATAGTCCAGCTTTGATTTTTACTCCAGTCTAACATTCTCTTTTTTTCTTGGGAAAATTCACTGTTTACATTTGGCATCATGATATATTTGATTTTATTTCTACTCTTTACTTTTTTATTTACTTTAGTTTGTTTCTTTTTTTCTTTTCCCTTAGTTTGCTTATATGATTAAGTTGTTATTCATTTATTTCTTACTTTTTCTTCCCTTGATAACTTGGACATTTTACTGTTATTTTTATGCCTTTATGGCTTACCTTTTCCTCATGGTCAAAATTATATCCACACTTTTTAATATTATGTGAAAACAGATCATAATTCTTTCCC
>NW_006159787.1:155495-176305 GCF_000334495.1 Tupaia belangeri chinensis
TAAAAAGGCTCTTTATTGTTTCACTGCTTGTCTTCCTTCTTCTAATAAGGTAAGATCTGTAGAATATTTTCACCTGCTCACTGACTTCCCCGCAATGTCATCTGCAATCCATATGAGATCTCTGGAACGCTTTCATTTTACTCTTCTTTCTCCCATCCAAACTCTCTCATAATTTAGTACTTTTAGTTTCAAACATTGATTAGAATTTCACTTCCAGCAGGCCTCATCTATTTTAAGAGTTTTGTTTATCACATCATTTACGAACTCCTAGATTACCTATTATTATTCAGTTGTATTTAATTATAAATCTATTACCAAGTTCTTTGCTCAACAGTTTTACCTCCTCTTCTGTTCCACCTGTAATAAGGTTAAGATTTATTTACTTCTTAGATGAGTCTTTCTGTAAACGTTTCCTCAGGTGGGGGAGTATGTGAAAGTTGTCTCTGCAAATAACATTCTTTTTTTGGGGGGGGAGGGGGGGAGAGGTTTTTGCTATAGGGCGCATGCACTTGCCAGACAGAGAGACAGAGAGATAGAAAGCGAGAAATCACCCCCCAGGGGGGAATGACCACGCCACAATTCCTTCTCCTCCATTCTCCTCTCGGGATCTTGGGCACACAGGCACATGTGCCCAGTGTGAGTTTAAGCCACCAGGTCCGGGACTCAAACCATGGTCGACTACATGGGAGTCCAGCGATATAGCCATTATGCTAACTGCTGGTCCCTGCAAATAACATTCTTATAAGCCATCAGTGAGTAATACTTATCACAGATCCAGTCCTTTATTCTAAAGCATCTGTAGATAGTGTTCTGTCATCTCATAGCTTTCTGAATTAAAAACCTTATTACCAATTAAATTATTTTTCCATCACAAAGCACTTTCTGTCTTGTGTTATACTATTTATTAATATTTGTGTTTATCATTGGAGTTCAGAAATTTTATAAGGATACACCTTGGTGTATGTATTAACTCAGCAGTTTTTTGTGGAACTTGATGAGCTATTTAAATCTGCTTACTCAGATGTTCTTTATATTAAGGACATGTTCTTCAATATTTATTTGTCTCTCCTTCATCTTTATATTTTTCTCATTGTGGAGCTATTTCTCTCATGAATTTATCTATTAAAAATGTGCATGTTATTGTGTAGTTTTTCTTTTTCTTCCTGTGTGATTAAAAATATTTTTTTACCTGATGTTTTTAAGTCACCAATTTGCGTATCTAGAGTGCTAGCACTCTCTTTCACTTCATCTATTTAATCTTTAAATTCCACAGAATAATGTGGTTTTAGTTCCACGAACTATGCTGAGTGCTGTATTTGGATCTCTTTACATGTTCCTGTACTTCTTTTACACCTAGCTTTAAAAGAAGCAGCTCTATTTTTTCAGTAGTCTATTTGGATTTTTCTGTTTAGTCTATTCCTTGGCTGATAGGTCCTTTGAGCAGAAGGAGAGTTTTCTGTGTCCCCTCATTCAGATACCTTATATGGGAGCCCTCCTGAGAGTGGTAGAAGGTGCAACAATCTTTTTTTCCCTTGTGCTCATTGTATATAGAGCAACCCGTCCATCTCTCCTCTCTCACTGTACAAAGGTAGAGCTTCTTTGGCCCATACTCTCTTGTGCTCTCCAAGTAGAGATGATGAAACCCATCTACTCAATTTCTCTTCAGACCCTTAGGGTCAGAGAGATTCTGAAGTGCAGGAGAGAGGAGAACTGAAGTTAACTGTCTCTCCAGGAAGGGGTGCTTTGAGGTCTTGGGCTATTACTGAACACTAAAGTTCTGAATGAAGGGGAAGAAAGTATGGAAAGAGATCTGCCTGTTGACCAACAAGAAGGGCCTGTGCAGTGGTCAGAGCCCTAAGTGAAGGATGTGGGACACCTCATGCCATCCTTACAAGGGATCCTTTACCTTCTCATTTTTTTTTTTGGCAATATTTTTTAAAACTCTTCAATTTACATGTAATAGCAGTCCTGCCTTATCTACTAATTAGCGCTTTAAAGTAATCCCCTACCTCTTTGGGCTTCAGAGTTTTATGACGGAAGTAACTTCCCCTTCCATGACTCTCAGGTATCTCTCCAAGCACACTTGTTGGCTCAGTTGTGTAACTGCCATATATTCAAGTGAGAATTGCCACTCCCTGTATCAACCCTAAGGAAGAAAATTATTTTGGAGTAAAACTTGGCAAAACAAGATCTTTAGCTGCCAACAAATTATTCTGCAAGATTTCAAAACATTAAGTTTTAGCATTCACTCTCAAAGTCAAGCCAATTTTGCTTAAGGGAACACTATTGTTTGAGTTGAAAAAAAATCAAACCTAAATTGTGGTTATGCATCTGGCATTCCTAATATAAGTATGAAAGCAATAGATTTGCCTACTTCTTTTTTCCTAAATGACACAAGCTGCAAAAAAGTATATACACATATGGAATTTCTTTTCACATTCAAAAGTTAAAATCAAATTGTGACTGCAAAGACTTATTCCTTAGAAGTATGAGGGGGGGAAAATGCCTATGAATTTTTAGTGAATTATTTTTTTATAAAGATGGCTTTTCTCTTTGTTTTTCATTTCTCCTTTTAAGTCAGATGTAGCCATATACAGTTATTGAAGAAGTATAAACCCAAGTACCAGGTGCACTCTCTCAATGCCCGCTATGGAGCATTTCAGGAATCTCTATGACTGGTACGTTTGATAAGTTCTGTCTTCTTGGAGTGTCCTTCCTGTCCTCTTCCTCTTCCTCTTCCTACAGTTCTAGGGTTAAATGGTCTTTGAATTCTAGCAGCCATGGAGTGGGGCTAGGGGGTTGGAAAGCATAAAGTTAGATCTCATGGCCTCAAATACAGTATGATAGATGAGGCAGTAAGTTCTGCAAACCACCAAAGAGCCCTTTGCATTTACTGCCATTATAGATGTAATCTTTTTCCTCCCCTCCCAAATTATAAGGATCTTTATTTTTTTCTTTTTTTGGAGAGGATCTTGCAATAGGGTATGTGTGCTCGCCAGAAAGACGGAGTGAGACAGAGAGACAGAAAATGAGAAATCACCCCCCAGGGGGGATAGCCACGCCACAATCCCTTCTCCTCTATTCTCCTTGGGATCTTGGGCACGCATGCACATGCATCCGTCATGAGTTTACGCCACCGGGTCCAGGACTCAAATCGCAGTCAACTTCATGGGAGTCCAGCAACATAGCTATTATGCTAACTGATGGTCCCCCAGATTATAAGCATCTTGAGGGTGGTATCTGTGTCTCTTTTGTCTCTGATCTCCTTAAGGAAAAGGACCAGTTCCTTAGACATGGATATTCATTATCTTGCCTCAAAATTATTTGGGTTACTAAATATCTTTCCCACTTATAATCCCATGATGACCCAATCAACAGAGTTAATTAGAATCCAAAGCTATTGGTAGATAGACACTACTCTTCCACAAATGCAGTTAAAAATGCTTACCAACAGGTGGCATGGTAGTTAAAGTTGCTGGATTCCCACATGGCTGACGTGGTTCATGTCCCAGACCTGATGGCTTGTTTTCTCACTCTCTGGTCAAATTAAAACAATAATGACTGTAATAAATAAAGTTAAATAAAATAATTATTAAAAAAGAGAGAAAATAAAAGACTTTAAATCATAACCTAACTTACATTTAAAAAAATGTTTACCATTTTTCTCCCATTACTTCATTACTGAATGTTCAGAAACAAACATTGAACTTTCACTACTAGAAAATGAGAAACTATGCTAAAGTCAAAGAATCAAGCCAAATTGCATTATTGTTTTCCTTAACTTGGGGTGACTAGAGCATTTCTTGGATAAAAAATTTGGGTGCTTTTGTTTGTTTGTTGTTGTGTATTCCTTGACCTCCTGATGTCCTAGCCTGTGGTTTAAGTGACGGAGAGGTTGGAATCAATTTTCTGCACTCCAGCTAGCCCTCTTATGGCTTCTGTACAGTTGTGCTCAAGAGGCAAATGAGGGATTAGAGGGTAACTCTCTAGGGGCAGCGAAAATGCACATCAGTTCGTGCCTGCTGCAGGGTAATATGGGTGATGCAAAGCCTGACTAGCCAAAGATCACAACCCATTGCTATTTTGGAGGGAAGGGTCATCTTGAGAAAAACCTTAATGGCAACTAGTTCTCATCTGTGACTGTCCAGCAGCCTCTCATTAACCACACACACACACACACACACACACACACACACACACACACACATACCCCTACTCAGCAAAATATGGAATGGTAAAAATTTAAATACATTGTTGATCATAAGACTGCTATAAAATGGTAACAAGTACCACTTCATGATGAGATGTTTGGCGAGAGAGGTTCTCAACTTGTTCTCAACTCTAGAGAGTTGACATTTTGCGAAATCCCCTGCTTCTTTCAGTTCTGCTGGTTTCTGTTGCAGAGGAAAAGTGAATGTTTTCTTCCAGTCTTTCCCCTGTGCAATTCACAGCAGTTTTGTAGGATTCATTGTATCTTTTACCAAAAGGAATGTTAGCCACATAAGTGAGTGAGAACTCTGAAAAGGGAATTTCCTGGGGGGTTTTAGAACTGGTAGCTAGATTTGTTTGTTTTATTTTTATTGTTGTTCCTCTTGAGGGAAGAAAGAACACAGTAGCCTATGGAAATTGGGAGGCAGAGGCCTCTCCCTCCTCTCTACTCTGCTGCCTTGTGGATTTTGGAGGTCAGAGATGAGATTCCAAAGAAGGTGAGAGAACATTTCTGATATCTTAGGTATCCTAGAAACAAAATAACACTACCAAATTTCTGAGAGAGGCTGAAAACCTAGTCTGGGACCCACTGAGTAAATGTAGAGAGAAGGAGAGAAAACCTATTGTACCTTTCCTTGGCTTTTGAGCAAATTTGAATTAGTCAGAGGACATTTGACTAATTTGTGTTTTGTTTATTTTGCTTTGTATTGTAGGCATTTTTATGTATTTAGTGTTGGGTTCAGCTTCAATATATCCACCTATTACTTCTTAGACTGTATTTTTAAATACCAAGACTAAAAAAAAGGCTAGATAAATGAATCTTGGTCGAAAGAGGTAGGTTCAAATTCCAACTCTGCCATTTACTTGCTGAATGACCATCAGTTCTGGAGCCGCAATAACTGATTTCAGTCCTGGCTCAACTGCTTACTGTTTGACCCTCAGCAAACTGTTTAAACCTCTGAAGTATCAATTTTCTCATCTGGAAAACGAATTATGGTACCTAATAATAGTTGTGGTAAGGACTTAATTTAATAATGCATGTGTGTTTATAGAGCTTTCAGAACTGAAGCTGACATACAATAAATGCTCAGTAAACATTAAGGTTTTAAAGCTCATTCTATGAGCTTAACTATGCGTACAAGCCTGGGGAGAAAAATTGCCATCTCACATAGTACTTATTTGGAGTGACACTTGGTGGTTGCTATGGCAAGTGAAGTAGATTACCTCTGTACTCCCTGCCCCAAACCATAGACACACACGTACACACACACACACACACACACACACACAGAAATGTGAACCTTTATAAAAGAGATGCAGATACATGGATTATACCCGTAAGTAATATGTCATGGTGGTGATCTTAGTTATAGAATCTAGTGTGAATCAAAACTATTCTTTCACTCTAATTCGGTGTCTTAGATGATCTTTCTCACCAAGATTTGGACCTAAACAAGTCAGAGTCCTGCTCACAGCCTCTTTCAAATTCTGGAAGCCCTACTGCCAAAATGCACACTAATAGACATGTCCTTTGAATCCCTTCATTGTGATTTCTTTTTGTTTTGTTTTGATTTTTAGATTTTTGCCATATTGTCATTGCATTCATTGAGAGGGATAGAGACATAGAGAGGGAAAGTGAGAAATCACTCTCCAGGGAGGATGGCCACACTACAGTCCCTTCTCCTCCATTTTTTTCCTCAGGATTTTGGGCATACGTGTCCAAGTGCTCAGCATGAGTTTCAGGCTACCAGCTCCAGGACTTGAACCATGGAGTTGAACATGTGGGACCCAACACCTTAACCTCCGTGCCTCCTGTTGACCCTACTATGATTCTTGAAAGTCCAGCTGTATTGTATTGTATTGTACTTGTGTCTAGAAAAGGAAGAACAAAAACACCAAACACTTGATGACACCTATTTTGCTCACATGCTTAAGAAGCCATTTGTGTTAGGTTTTAATTGCTGTGGATGACTTTTCAGCTCAGACTATGGTAAATTATATCAGTACATATGTGAAACACTAGGAGTAAAGAACCTTCAGGCAACACTGAAGCTTTGGTCAGGCCTTTCCAGGAAATCACACAATCCTCATAAACCACTTTTTAATTCATTCATATAGTTATAATTCTGACGAATCAAGTGTTAGGTTCAAAGTTTCACAGATATGTTCACTCCAGAAGGGTGACCTGCCATGTAGTTCATACAGTCGATTCCAGCCAATTTTCCCACCCTTTTATTCCTAAGGGGAAGAAATTTTTAAAAAGCAGAAGTATCTAAACAAGAAAGGGAAGGCCCATAGCTTGGAGAGGAGCAAAGGATCAGAGGCAAGAGAGAATAAGAGAGAAAAAGAAATGGTATTACAATGGTTTATAACTATTTTCTCGTAAATGTTTCAGTAAGTGCAAAGAATCTGATTTATTTGTACAGTTCCTATTCATTTCTTACTGACATAGCTAATAGATGCCTGTTGAAGCTACTTCAGGTTGCCATGTGCCCCTCGCTCCTTTGTTAGTACATGATGTATAAGGACAGTGACACTGAGCATAGAAGTTACTTGGCTAATAATTTTGTCCCCTCAAATAACATCAGCCTTTTCTGTGACTGCAGTTGCAACAGATCAATGAGTTGCTGTGGGCAATGGACAAAAGCACAGGATTTTAGAGATTTGTTTATAACCTGCTCTCAGGAAGGGATAACAGAGAGACTATAGACAAAGACTGAGGACAAAGGAGGCAGCATGAGTGCTGAAAGATAGAACCAGAGATGTTTTGTTAGTTGCTGTTATGGTCAACTCAATGTTGCTCAGTATAGAATTAAACTCAAGGTCAATTTAGCAGCATATGCATTTTTTTTTTTTTTTGAGAGTCTTTGTTTTTGCTATAGGGCACCTGAGCTTGCCAGAAAGAAAGAGAGACAGAAAGCAAGAAATCACCCCCCAGAGAGGATGGCCATGCCGCAATCCCTTTTCCTCCATTTTCCTCTTGGGATCTTGGGCACTCACACACACATGCCCAGCATGAGTTTAAGCCACCGGGTCCAGGACTTGAACCATGGTCAACTACATGGGAGTCCAGCAACATAGCCATTATGCCACCTGCTGGTTCTGAGCATATGCACTTTTTTTTATTCATTCATATAATTATAAATCTGACAAATCAAGTGTTAGATGGGGAGACTTGCCACACAGATTTTTCTTCAAAAAGAGATTTTGCCCAGCTATGGAAAAGCAATCAGCTTTTAGCCTCCTATAAATTTTTCCAGGGTGGACCCAGCTTTCTCACCTGGGCTCATTGCACATACCTGTAGGCTGAAGCATGGGCTTGGGAAAGTACGCATAGAGATCCCACCCTTGGGGCCAGTAGAGATGGCACAGTTGTTAAGGGTAATGGACTCCCACATGGCCGACCATGGCTTCAGTCCCAGATGTGGCAGCTTGCTTTCTTATTTTCTCTCTCTCTCTGGTCAAAATAAAATATGTGAATAAATAAAATAAATTTAAATAAAATAATTTTTAAAAAAGATCCAACTTGTTTGGCCCAACGTGGGATATTTCTAATGAGCAATATTTGCTTCAGACATTTTCCACCTCTACTATGGTAGAGGTGGGCTGGGGCTTTTTGGACCTGCATCAGAATTCAGTATATATTTGTGTCCAACTGTGCTTCCTTCTCCTAAGTTTCACAGGTGTTGGTCTGTAATAATATACCGTAATATTTCTGCAGGTCCTAATCTTTAACTAGACATGACTATAACGTCTCACAAAAACATTGTTTTTAAATTTATTTTCCAGATTCCAAGGATGTCCCAGGGCTCTAGAGTTCAGAGGTAGCATGGATTCCCCAACTGTTTTGCTGCTCTTCAGTATTGATTTAGTGAAGGCAGGGGGAGTCCCTACTAGATTAAGTGATGGCTGAGAAATACATTTATCAATGTATTGGGGATTCAACTTAGTCTATGGATCTGGGACTAGAAATACTCCATAAATAATATAACCCCTGACTTCAAGAAGGTAACAGTCTATGAGAGAGTAAGATACTAAACAGACCAAGTATCTCAGGCCAAAATATTTTTAAAAGTTAAAAAAATAAAAAGACCAGGATATTGGATGAAATAAGGGAGACAAAACAAAGAGAGGAAGATAGTGGAGAATAATGGCACAGGAGAAAGAATTACTATCAACTTAGTATCCAAGGAGAAATTTTTCTCTTGATTCAATCTTCGTATTAGAGTTTTGAGAATAGGATATATTTCTAATTAAATATCACCTCTAGGGACCAGCAGGTGGTATAGTGCTTAAGGCACTGGACTCTTACGTGGTCGATCACGGTTTCAATCTCAGACCTGGCAGCTTGAAACTCAGGCCTGGTACGTGTGCATGCATGCCCAAAATCCTGAGAGGAGAGCAGAGGAGAAGGAATTGCAGCATGGTTATCGCCTTGGGATTGGGGATGATTTCTTGCTTTCTGTCTCTCCAGCAAGCACAACCACCCAGTAGCAAAAATCTCTCTTAAAAAGTAAATAAATATCACTTCTAAAAATGGGTAAAATAGGGCTGGCTCCAGGGTGCAGCAGAAAAGCATTGCACAGGAGACAGTAACCACAGGAAGGCTACTCGGTCTGGTCAACCTGAGACATGCTGGGCATATGCATGAGTGCCCAAGATCTGACAGGCTAGACGACTGGAGAAAGAAGATTGCACCATGACCAGACCCTGTGGATGGTGCTCCTTTCTCTCTCATGCACAAGCATGTGTTCTATCTCAAAGAAGAAGCAAAAGGGTTTTTCTTTTTTTGTTTGTTTGTTTGTCTGTTTGTTTGTTTTTAAATAGGTTAAAATAGAGAAAAAAAATAAGAAAAATAGGAAAAAGAAAACTTTCCAGTCTCCTTAAACAGTTTCAACTGACTTTCCAACTATTTCAGAACAATGTCATATTCTTGTGTTTTGCTGTTTTTTTCAATGACTGCTGCTTTTTTAGGCTCCCCTCACTTTGTATAACTTACTCAGCATGGATTCCATACTTCAATCCAAATGCATAAGCATCCCTTCTGTTCAGGAGAAGCAGCCATTTGCATTCCAGCTCTTGGTCCAGGCAGATGGGAGCAGTGTGGCCAAACAAGTACAGCCAGAGACTTGGATGAAATCCAGCTGACTGCTGGGGTCCTGGTAATGCCAATGTCATGTAAGAATTTATACAGATTAACTGCAGACACGAGGGCATGAAGAATCAGCAAAACTATAGTATTAAGGAATGTTTAGGTGAGTGAATCGAGTCCAAAGAAGTTAACTTATAAATAAGTCAGCTTTAAAGGGAAATATTTTGAGTAGTAAACATAGGTAAAGAAGACAGAGGAGACTAGGGAAGTTTAAGAACTTACCCCAGAGAACATACAGATTGGCAAAATATTAAGATGTATTGATGAATTAAAGGGTAGAAAATATAAGACAGGATAATAATAAATAATTGGATTACTAAAGGCTAATTTTTCATGTACTTCGATCTCCTGTCTCACTGTTTTGTTATCAACACTAAATGAAAACTGTAGGAATAGCCAACTTGACATTCATTTCTAAAATGAAGAGATGGAGGTTTGAGGAGAATTAAAACCCCATTTGTACAAACTGCATCACTAGTCAGGGAAAAGCTGGAATCTATGTTCTGTTCTCTTGATTTTTAGTCTAAGATCTCTTCTCATTAGAGCTTGAGGAATGTCTTTGAGGATTAAAAAGGTGACTACCATGCTGCCAGGACCCCCATTCTTTCTACAACCCAAGAAAAATTTAAGAGAAAATAAAGAACTTTGTCCTTAGGAACAAGCCATCTGTTCCAGAGCAGGGCAAAACAGCCCCACATCAGTTCTGCCAGGATCTGGCTGGGCAGCCTCTGTTGCAAGCTGTTTAATCTCTAATTCCTGTAAATCAGGAAGGATATCAACTGGTTGGTGAAGGGTTTGGAGAAGGCCAGGGCAAAGTAAGTGCAACAACAATCACCAGCCTGTCGCAAAGACAAGCTCTAAATTTTTTATCTTTCTGAGGCGGGTCAGAGCCTTCTGGTTTACTACTAGCTGGATGCCTATATTACTAAGAGGAGTAGTCCTCATTCAAGCTGTGATGTACAGACATTTTTAAAGAAAAACTAGCAAGGAAAATCATTCTCATCTCAAAAGAAATATTGGGTTGTCAGAAAAATCATGACACATTTTTACATAGAAAAAATATGTCACGACTTTTCCGACAACTCAATATATTGGATATATTTAATAAGTAAACATAGTAAAATTTAGGCTTGTTCTTATTTTTAGTTGCCTAACATTTTCCCAATCCCTTATAATGCATTATTAGCACATAGATAAGATTATTTGTCATATATATACATATATATATATATATATACATCTTTGATTATGTGAACATTTGTCTAAATGTGTCTAAATATGAAGAGTATATTTTTAAAGTATGAAACATATTTTGCCATAATAAATTTAATAAATTTTTTCATTGTTTGAAAAAAAACCTCATTAGCAATATCAAGGAATGATAGTAATGCATTTTTTTCTTTTTCTTTTTATCTCTTAGACTCATCCATTTCTTTTTTTAATTATGCAAGAGAAAGTTATGAAAACACTGCTTTAAATTATTAATAAGAAAACATTATAGATCATTTTTGAAAACTTTGCATTTTCCCAAAGTAATAACAGAACTCAAAGATGGGTGTTTTGTGATAAACAGATGTAATCTGCTTTGATAATGTATCATGCAGATTTGCTCCTGTGAATGTCTCTCATGGCCCTTCCTCAGGGACTTTGCAGTTACTGTTCCTCCTGCCTGTCTGCCTTTACTGTGGATATTCGTCCCTCTTGCTGTCTCACCTCCTTCAAATCTTTCCTCATATAACACATGTCAGTTAAGTCTTCTCTAGCTACCCTGTTTAAGTTTGCAATCACCCTCATACGTCCCACTGCAATTTTTCTACCTAATTTTTCCCATAGAAATTATTGTATTTTATTATCCTCTAGAATTTAATCATAAGTTGGAGGTAATAGACCTGAGTGATTAAAAGATGGACTCCGGAGCCAGTCTTCCTGGGTTCAAGTTCTGCTCTGCCTCTTACTAGCTCTAAAATCTTGGACAGGTTAATGTCATCTGAATGATGGTGATGGTAATAATAGTAATGACCTCAACAGGCGATTGTGGCGATAACATCAATGCTTGGCATACGTAAATCAATATATAAGTAATGGTGGGACCAACAGATGGCAGAATGGTTGACAGAATACAATGCTGGACTCCCATGTAGTTGAGAGTGGTTCAAGTCTCAGACTCGGTGGCTTGAAACTCACACTGGGTGCACGTGCGTGCATGCCCAGATCCTGAGGGGAGAAGGGATTGCAGCATGGCCATCCCCCCTGGGAGGGGGATGATTTCTTGCTATATAAAAATTATTTATTTATATATATAATATGTATTTGCAATTAGGCAATTATTTCCTGCCATTTGAGCATATACTCTATGAGGGCAGTGGAATTGTTTTTTCTGTTCACTTATATATCCTCAGTGCCTAGATTCATTCCTGGCACATAGCACGTATTTAATAAATATTTATTGAATCACAAATGAAGGAAGGAAAAATGTATGGAAATGCACATAGTCCTTTTGTGTGCAAGGATAGAAATCTACAGTGAAACCACATTTAACTGCACACAGAGACTGAACATGGTGGGTGTGGGTTCTTTACCTCAGTTTTTTGCTTTATAACTCCTTAAAGCGACATAATAAACACTCCCCTTTTCATCCAGATGTTTGACTATCCAGGTCTGTAAGAAAAAAAAAAAGAGAGAGGGACCAGCAGATTGTATAATAGTAACCTTGCTGGACTCCCATATGACTGACCTGGTGTGAATCTCAGACCTAGCTGCTTGAAACTCGCTGGGGGAGCTATGCAGGCGTGCCCAAAATCCTGAGAGGAGAAAGGAGGAGAAGGGCTTGGGGCATGGCCATCTCCCCTGTGGAGTGGTTTCTCGTTTTCTACCTCTCTGTTTCTGTGTGTCTGGCAAGTGCACCAGCACTATAGAAAAATCTGTCTTAAAAAAAAGAAAAAGAAAAAGAAAACAAAACAAAACAAATTAAAAAGTTGTATTGAGTGAAAGTTTCAGAACCTTTCATTATCATAATTCCCTCAAGAGCAGACATTCTATCTTCATGTCTGTGTGTCTGGGAGGATAATTCAGCACTGGAAACACAGCTATAGTGGCAAAAGGACAGGGATAAGGATTGTATGAGTAAGAGCAGGAGAAGGAAGCCCAGAACTGAAAGTCTGCAGTTCCAGCAAAACGTTCAAGGCAGAAGCTAAGTAAGAGAAATAAGACAGGTTCCCTGGGCTATCCGTGATGTGGCAAGAAAATGTTCCGCTCTATTAACCAATTTGTTTCTCTTTCCTAGGGCTCTCCCTCTGAGATATGACAGAAGAAAATACAAAAGATAAAAAAAGAGTTAAAGCTCAGCTTTTGAGTGTCAGACTCTCAAATGCTGTGATAGAGACAGCGGTGTGAGAGAAAATGAGTTACGGGCTTCAAAAGCCTTAGGGTTGAGTTTCAAAATCCACAGGCCTCAGGGACACAGGGCATAAAGTTTATTCACTGAGCAATAGATGTGAAAGAATACAAAGTTAGCAAGAGCTCATTTTTCCCAGTCTTTCTCACCCCCACAGCAAGGTTAATTTCTCTAGGCTGGGTGAGGGAGTTAAGCCAGAGGGAAAGCAAGGTTTTAAATGCGTGAAATGCTCATGAAAAAGGTTCTCTGCCCATGCTTCTCCCTCCAACTGAGACTGGGGGTTGGAACTTTAGCAACCCAGATCAGTCTTAGAGGTCTGATGGTAGGGTCAATTTCTGCTGTGCTTTCTTTCTTTTTTTAAGTTCTTTTCATTTTAATGAGACAGTGTGTGTGGCATGCACACATGTGTGAGAGTGAGAGAGTAAGCAAGCATGTGCCCTCAACAGAATCTCGCCACACTACAATCCCTTTCCCCCTGTCCTCCAGCTCCTTTTCTTCCTAAGAGTGGGAACTCACTGTTGGCCATGTGGATTCCAACACTGTGGTCCAGTGCATTATGGGCTGTGCCAACTGACAGGGCCTTGCTTTCCATCAGACTTGGAAGATTCAGCCAGTCTTGGCTATTTCCTTGATATGATAAGACTCTCATATAATATGAAGCAACCTCAGGAAGTTCTTATGTCCTGGGTAGTCTGAAGATGCTCGGACCTTTCACCATGGGCCTCAGAACAGTGTAGGCAGAACCTGCAGAGCTGGAGCCTAGAAATCCTTGCAATCTGAAGAGGGTAGTATAATAACCATGTCTTTTATTTTTGGCATTAGGATGTTTTGACATCTAAAATCTTCCTGACTCTAGCTAGGACTGGCCAGTTCCTAAAGATAGTAAACAGCTTGCCTCTCTAACCACCTGGGGTTTCAAATGCAAACCAACCAGTCTAGAACCCACACTCCCAATCACCTCTTTTATTGAGCCTTTACATTCCAGGAAACTTTCCACTAAACTGATCACCTCCCAATGCTAGGTAAAGATAACTAGGGGACTGCCCATACACAGCAGAGCCTGCTAAAATTATTCAAACTACCCACTCCTAGACTTGCTGTGCCTGTGCCTCCCACAAAAAACATAATAACCACAGTAAAATATCTTTCCCATGGTTCTTTTCTCTCCCTCAGCCTCTTGATCAATCCCTGTACTTCTCCTTTGTCTATTGCCCTATGGTATGATGTTCTCCTTCCTCTCGGGATCTGTTAATGTAACAAATTATCTTTTTAAAATTTATTTTAATTTGCTAGTAGGCACATGCCCTCCTGGAGAAAGGGAGAGAGAGAGAAGGGAAGTGAGAACGCACACTCCGGGGTGGGGGCAGGGTGGCCATCTCAGGATGTCTTCTTCTTCCTTCTTTCCTCAGGATTTTGGGTATGCATGCACACGCACCCAGCATGTTTTTCAAGCTGCTGGGTCTGGGACTCGAATCACACAGTTGACCGTGTGGGATCTATCTGCCTTAATCAACATGCTACTGATTTGCCTAATCAATTATCTTTTCAATAGCAGTTGTCTTCTGATCTAAAAAATAAAGATAATGTAGGTACATAAACAATAAAAATAATGTAGGTACAGTAACATATTAAAGCAGTGAGTAGAACTATAAATCAACAAACAGAAACTAGAAAACTCTATGAAGTCAGCAGCTAGATGACAGTGGAGAGCCAGTTACTTACTCTCTCCCACTGATGCAGGGCACACCAAGAGGCTCCCAAACACAGATGTAACCTGGGAAAGGCAGAAGACAACCTGAACTGTTGGAGAAGACATCCCATGTCAGTGAGATTATCCAAATTGCTTATGAATACAACGAGAAGAATCTGAATTCGCTGAGACTTAGTTTTTACCACTCATCAGAATGAGAAATGTGTTTACAATGCACTTGTGTACTGCAACTTGGCTAGTGGCATGGATAGAAGAAAGATTCAGGAAAGAAAGAAAATCACAGTTCATTGAACTAGAGCAGATGGAAAGCTATGGCCCATGGGCCAAATGTAAACTATTTTATAAATAAAGTTTTGTTGGAACAGAGCTACATCCATTTCATTTCACTGTTTTCTAAGGTCACTTTACAGCTACAAAGGCAGAGTTGAGTAGTTTTGACCGAGATTGTATGTCCCACAAAGTCTGAAATATTTACTATCTGGCCCTTTGTTTTTTTTAAAAAAAAAAAAAAAAGAAAGAAAGAAAGAAAAGAAAAAAAGAAAAAGAAAGTTTGTTTTGAACTAGCATGTAGCACCAGCAAAAGCTAAATTAATCTTATAATTGTCTGCTACTGGCATAAATTTCTCCTACTGGGAATCAGCGTGATCCCAGAATCAGAGATAGGTGGCCCAGTTGCAGACATAATAAAAAGAATGAGTAATTAGAACTCAAAATAGGCAGCTCATTTTTACAGATCCTTTCAGCACACTTCATGAAATCCTTTTCATGTGATAGGTGTTTATTTAATACTTGATTTGATTTGATATCAGGAAAGTACATGTTTCATATGATCTCTGGGCAGTTTTGTCTGTGAACCAAAGTGGTTTTTGTCCTGTGAGTTAAAGTAGTTTTAGTAATTCAGTGATCTTATCCTCTGAGCCCAAGCTTATGAGGGTGGTTTAGGTCTTAGTTTTGATTACTTCTGAGTGACTGTGTACAAGCTGTCTTGGTAAGCAGTTCAGAGTTATTTTGCCCTCAACCTCCAAGAACAATCAGCTATGTTTGGAGACATTGTTGGTTTTCACAACTCAGAGTAGTGGTGATACAGCCAGGATAGTCAGGACAGAAGCCAGAGATAATTAAACATCTTACAGGGTGCAGGACAGCCTTTTTAATTTTTGGAATTATAAAAGAGAGGTAGACATTTAAGGTACTTGTAAATCTGAGAGATAATATTGGCATTCTATTTAAAGATGTAAACTCCCTCTAATTTTATCTCCCATTAGAATAAATGAGTCCTAAAAGGTTCACTGTATAGCATAAAAAATGCCAAGAACACAAAAATATTGAATTTTGTGTTTTTAATCACCACCAATATGCTATTAATATGTTATTTTAAAATAAAGTCAAAGTAAAGAGGCAATAGCAGACCTTTGTCATCTGTGGGGACGCTAGTATGTAATCTTCTTGCCCATTGACAGGATAATGCCCATAGATACTGTTTTGGAAGAACACAGTGTCTTTCCTTCCGTTACACAAGCAGTCATATAATGCCATCTCTGCCAGCTGGACCTCCCTACTTGTGAGTTTGAGTTTCTTAAGAAAAGGAGAGGTCGGCTATTTTTCTTGGTACCTGTGAGAATAACCAATAAGAGGTTTTCTCACAACAGAGCTAGGGTGACTGCCAGACTGTTCCCGTTAAAACATTCTGTGTTTGGGGGACCAGCAGTTGGCACAATGGCTGTGTTGCTGGACTCCCATGTAGTCTACCATGGTTCGAGTCCTGGACCCCGTGGCTTAAACTCATGCAGGGCGTGTGTGCATATGTACCCAAGATCCCAAGAGGAGAATGGAGGAGGAAGGATTGCAGCATGACCATCCCCCCTGGGGAGTGATTTCTCACTTTCTGTCTCTCTGTATCTCTGTCTTTCTGGTAAAAACCTCTCAAAAAAAAAAAAAAAAAGAGAGAGAGAGAGAAAGAAAAAAGAAAAACATCCTGTGTTTGCTGTGCTCCTTCTAAAAGAAATCCTGTCCCTTGTTTAAAATATCAAACTCAGCTGTAGGCTTGTCTAAAAGAGCCCTGACTGGTACTATAACTATTGGTAGATATACATATTTCTGTTTGCAAAGTTATGGTCAGTATATAAAGTTGTATGACAAAAATAGATTTGCATTGTGTGCTTTTATTTTTTGATTGTTAGTAATAGCTTGACTACAGGTTCCAGAAAGAAGAATGAACATATATATATAGTGCCCAATTTGGCATTTTGGAATTTGAGGTTTCTATAGTATAAACAAAATAAACTCCTGCTGCTTCTATGAGATTTTTATACCTCTCCTCCATAATTTCTTACCAAGCAGTGAGTTTGCCTGTTAAACAAGACCTTACAAAAAATTCATTTCCTTGGTCTCTTGTATTAAATCTCTTGACAAACCATAGCAAATACAGAAAACCAGAAAAAGCAGCTTTGATACCGTTAGTGTAGATGAGGCTAAGACCTCATGAATCAGAGCTAACACACACAATGATAATTGAAGCATCTTCTCCATATCTGATGTGCTCACATATAGTTATTTAGATAACAACACATTTCTGGATAGGGAGTCTCCGATTTGATTTCAATCTCATGGTCTAAGCAAATATAAAATGACTGCCAACCCAGCAGACATAAATCTCTCCTATCTCATTTTCATCACAGTCTCTATGTTGGGAAAAATTGAATGAAAAGGCATTTCTCCCATTTTGCTTAGTATACAATTACATGGTTTAAAGAAGATAAGAATTCCAAATTGTTAGAATGATAACATTACTCAAATGATTCCCTGAGAACCAAAAGTTTTCTCCCCTCCCCCAACATAGACACTGCACAACAGAACCAATAGGAATGAGAAATGGAGTAGGAGTTAAAAATGGTAGTTGCTTCATGTAGTTTAGTTTTGGGCTTAATGACACTAGCTGTATGCCACTGAGTAAAAAACTCATTAGGAGAAAAAGACTATTGTATGCCATATTTCTGCTGAAAGATAATTTAAGTGAATTATAAGAAAACTGTTACATTCCACACATCAAATAATGAAATAAGCAATCCACTTAGAAACCAAAGGAGCAACTGTGAGCATGTGAGTGAGTTATGTTTACCCTGGGAGTCTTGGTTTTCCTTTTCCTTGCCCTTGTGGGTTTACATGATATTAAGATATGGGATCTAGTTATATGGTTAGGCCTTGGGGGTTCAAAGACATGCAGTTGCTATGAAAATACACAGGGGATGCCCATGGGTGCCTGTGCTAACTGGTTCAGTTGCCCCCAGAGTTCTGGCTTTCTGATGGGATCTCTGCTAGCCCAGCTGCTTACTACCAGCACCTGTTATGTCCTTGGCCACCAGCATCCAATCTTGCCACTTCACCAGTTGTCCCAAGCCAGTTGGCAGCCTCCTCAAGTCTCTTCTTCCATTTCTGTTATAAACTCAACTGCATCTTAAACCTTTTCAGGGTGAGTCCCGTTGTCTAATCTGTTCACACCATTCCCATGGGGATGTTAATGGCAGTAATGGGTGGAGGAAAGATCCTGCTATCGTGTTTGTTTGTTTGTTTGTTTCCATGCTTCTTGGTCCCATCTTGTT
Organism: Tupaia belangeri chinensis; assembly: GCF_000334495.1. NCBI lineage: Eukaryota > Metazoa > Chordata > Mammalia > Scandentia > Tupaiidae > Tupaia > Tupaia belangeri. The sequence goes on from NW_006159787.1 coordinate 173,561, forward strand.
CCGTTGACGGTGAATTTATTGAGGATTAAGGCCTATCTCTTCTCCTTCTTCATTTCCCACGTGACTACAGAAAGAATATGGACAATGCATCCTGTTAGGGAAAAGTCATTTTTCATAGTTATTTTCTATTTCTAGTTGTCCACCCAGAGTCTTAGTCAGGTCGATGAGTCCTACCTGATGAGTCCTGTCTCATTCCCACATTCTTTCTGCCTGGCTCCACTCATATTAGAGACATCTGCAATTTATGACTTTGTCAAGCAGTTAAGACCGTTCAGTCCTGGAGATTTCAAATGTTAGCAAAGCAGAAGCTATTTCTTCCAATTAAATCTTACCTACAATCCTAATAATGTACTCAGTACAAATTCCCATCCATACTTATTGTGTGTTTAGAATGTTTGATGTCCACCAGGGTAGAGACCCATGTTTGCTTCCTCTGCCTTTCTCAGCCTGGAAACTCTGCAGCGTAGCCACTGTCCACTCACATATTTGGCAAACACATAGCATCCATTATGTGCCAGCACTGTTCTAGGTGCTGGAAAGACAGTAGAGAAGCAAAGGCACCTGTGGTTCTGCCTACTTGAGCTTATCTTCTGGCTCATCATATAGTAAGTGCTTAAGGAGCTTAACAGTGGGGCAGTGGTAAAACATGATGCTCTGTGAGACATCCACATGAGAAGGTTCCAGGTTGCTGTCAGGAGACCTCCCTGACCTTTGCGCCTGTGACCCAGTGCTGGCTGAAGCTGGAGGTAGATCACGGTATCAAGACCCTATTAGAAGTGCTTTCTTTTTCCCTTTCTGTCTCTCTCCTCCTCTCTCTCTCTCTCTCGCTTGTGGAGGAAATGAACTTAAATAAGTTAAGACTTAACAATTCTTGCTCCAGCTGGCACATTTTTTTTTTAACATTGCCAGAGGATGTGTGCACTTGCTAGAAGCAGACAGAGAGAGGAGGTGGGGAGATGGAGAAAGCATCCCCCAATAGAGTATGGTCATGCTACAATCCCTTCTCCTCCATTTCTCCTTCCTTTTGGGATTTGGGACATGAACACACAGTTGCCTGGTGTGTGTTTTAAGGACAGTCTACCTAATTTGCAGAGTTGATGGAAAATGAAAATGTGGAGCTCTTTGCTCATGAATGAGTAAGAATTTCATAATGCATTAAACCATGTGTATAGCCCTGGAAGCTCATTCTAGAGGCTGGCTCTGCAGATGTAGAAGAAATGATAGAATCAGGATGTGGGACATTGAGAATACTTCAAAGGGAAGTGATACTAATGTGGTTCTTGTAGGATGACTAGGAGTCTGACATGTGAAGGAAGAAAGCCACTCTTGGCAAGAAAAGAGTTAACAAAATACCAAAGTAGGTGCATGAGAGCAGGTTGTTGGTCTATTTGGGGAGTGACAAACAGTGTGGCCAGAGTAGAAAGTCTTGAACCAGAGGAAGTTACAGCCAAGCTTGGTAAAATGAAACTATGAAAGAAAAAGGCAAGTCATAGTTTAATTTTAGTCTCACTATTTGTTGCTTGTGAGCTCTTGAGTGGCAACATCCTTGATTTTGACTTTTACGTCTAGAAGTCAGGGAGTTCTAGTCTTGGTTCAGCTATTAGTTAGCTGTGAGATCTTAAATAATTTACCATCCTTTGTAGAGGAATGCTTTCTCACTTTACCTATCTTTCTGGTGCATGCAATGACCCTCTGGTGAATTAACAAAGAGAGTAAGAGAAGACCTCCTTACTTCCAGGTACACACATAATGGAAGAGATCCCAACTGTGCCTTTTCTGGTATGGACCTTTAATCTGGAACTGTAGGCAACCTTCTCACACTCCTCCCTCCCTCCTTAACCTCTTTTCTCTGACCATGATTGTCCTTGACAGCATAAAGCCTAGTTCCTCCACATCATGTGTGATTTGAAAGCTTCTGGAGAGTAAGTCTATCAAGGTTGTCATTTTGTATCATATTTATGTGATTCACAACCATCATTACTTACCTTGGTTTGGCAATTAATTTGTCTATTATTGTTTCCAGCCTTTAGGGATTTGACTTTTTTTTAAAATTTTTTTATTTTTTAAAGAGAGATTTTTGCTATGGAGTGTGTGTGCTTGCTAGAGCAACAGAGAGACACACAGAGAAAGTGAGAAGTCATTCCCCCTATGGGGATGAACATGCCTCAATCCCTTTTCCTCCATTCTTTTCTCGGGATTTTGGGCATGCATGCACTCGCACCCTGTGTGAGTTTCAAGACATCAGGTCCAGGACTCAAACCACTGTCGGTCATGTGGGAGTCCAGTGCCTTAACCCCTCTGCCACCTGCTAGCCCCCAGGGACTTGGCTTTAACCCCTCCACATTAAAGTCCTATAGTAACATGTTCATCTTTCCTTCTAGATTATAGATAACCAAGGATATTGCTAGTAATCCCCTTTTATCTGCATTTTTGCTTTGCACAGTCAATAGCAGTCTGGAAATACTGAATGGAAATCTTCAGAAATAAACTATTCATAAGTTTTAAATTATGCACACTCCTGAGTAATGTAACTTGTCCAAGATTTTTCAGGCAAAGCCAAATTTCAAACCCAGAAGTTTGGTCCCAGTCTCTGAGCTGTAAACGACCTACATACAGCATTGAGTCCTAAGGGCTGAGCCTAAGTTTTCTTTGTCTTTTTTGTTCTCAGCACCTAGTATGAAGCCTGGACTGTGAGAATACTAAATAAGTGGTGGCTGAATTAGGGATGAAGTCGAAGGCATTCCT
>NW_006159787.1:176318-204416 GCF_000334495.1 Tupaia belangeri chinensis
GCATTCCTGTAGAGGGGACTGGATGCTCAGCCAACAAGAGCCTTGAAGCTAAGTGCTGCATCTAATAGGCTGACCCTGCACATCGCTCTCACCCCAGCCTAGGCTTCTCTTTCTTGCCAGTCTGGTTCTTCCTGGATTATCACTAAAGCAAAGGTGATAACAGCCCTGTGATACTATCTCTGCCTTCTAATCTTTTCCTCACTCTGACACTAACTTATCTCTCCCAGTCCCTCTTTCTGTTTTGAAATGTGAAACCTCTATGTACTAAACAATGGGAAAAACATGATGAGCTATCCATACTAAATTCTATAGTCAAGAGCTGATTTAGAAATTTTTTTCCTGTATAAGTCAGTTTAACTTTCACTCAGTCATAACCTTTGAGAATGTCACTGGTTAAACCGTGATCACGGAGCAGTGTCATCCCCAGACTTAATTCCCACCCAGTGGTTCAGTCAGTTCCTTTTGCTTCATAACATTCTTACTTCTAGGCAACTGAATTGTTTCCTATTCTTCTCACCATTCCTATTTTGGAAACCAGTCACTGCAGGAGAAATTGGCTCATGCTTTCTGTCTGTTTCATTTTTCATTTTTATTTATTTATTTATATATTTTTTCAGTTTTCACTATAGGGCACATGTGCTTGCCAGAGAGACAGAGAAAGAGACAGAGAGAGGAAAAGTGAGAAATTACACTCCTCCCTGTCACACCACAATCCCTTCTCCCCCATTTTCCCCTCAGGATTTTGGGCATATATGTACATGGACCTGGCATGGTTTTGGGGCTGATTCATCTGTGACTCAAACTGCATCACTGACCTTGGAGGGTCCAGCTGCCTTAACCTCGGTGCCAACTGCTGGGCTGCCTCATGCTTTTATGTTTCTGCAATATGACTGAGTACTGGTCATTTAAACTCTGGGAAGGCAACAGCCCACTTCTTGGAAGGAATATTCAGATTCCCTAGAGCTCAAACACTTTCTTCTGATTAGGAGATGATTATGGAGTGAAGCAGTTGCATTAACTGATCTTGGGCTTCATCACAGACTCAACAAGTAAATCTCGAGCAGCCCAATAAAGTTCGGTGGTGTGGCTGCAGCGATGAGTAAGATACGGAGCAGGTTTATGGAGCTCTTAATCTATCAGAGACAGACTCTTTCTATGTGTTACTTGGTGTAATGGAGTCTATGCAACATGGTACATGAACAACACCTGCCACAATCCCTTTTCCTTCATTTCTTCCTTCTTTTGACATTTTGAATGTGTGTGCTCACACACATGAACACACACGCTCAGTGTGTTTTTCAAGCTGCCTGTTCAAGGGCTTGAACCATGTAGTTGGTCATGTGGGATCCAGTCACCTTAACCATCATTCTGTCAGCTGGCCGTCTCTTTGTCAGTTTCTATTTCCGTAAACACAGACAAATGTCATGTGTGCTCACACACATGAACACACACGCTCACAAATGTTTAAAGTCTAAAAGGAAAGGGAGGGAGTTATTGGTTACTTTCTTCAGTGTTTCCCTAGTAGCTAGTGCCCTAGGTAACCATATTGGACAAGTCCTATGCCTGGAATCAGCTTGACTATCCACACTACTATTGGCAAGAGGTCACCCTGGCTGGGCAGGAAGAGAAATATAGACAGCAGACTAAGTGCCATCACCTGATCATGAAAATGTGTCTGTTGTTTATGAGTTCATCTGAACTGTTTACAAATGAAAATGTCGTTAGTCCTCTGAGTCTAGTTTTTCTTTCTCATCCCTTCACTCCTTTTCAAGACAGCCAGCTTTCCAATGAAATTCACATCCTAGATAAGACCCGTGCTGCACAGCTAAGATAGCAGACATCAAGGCTCACGTTCAATGTAAGTTATGAGCAAATCAAAACCATGGCTCTGTGTCCTGTCCGACAGAGATATGACATTTATATTAATATTTGGCTAAGTTTCCCAATTAGTGATTGATGAACTAAAGCCCATCTTCACAGTGAGGTGATGTAATTTTCCTCTTTGGATGATATTTGCATTGTAAATCTTTTAGAGGGCAGAAATGACACATTTTCTCCATGTAATAATATCTTAAAGCAGGACTACAGTAAAAGAAAGACTTTTTTTTTAAATAGAGTCTGAGAAATTGTGTATTTCATATAAAATTTTGAAGCAGATTGGTGTCTGTGGGAGTGAGAAGTGATATACTATGGGGATGGATTTAGGTCTTTTCAAATTCCCAGGGTTCTTTATGTGAAGGTGTGGCTATAATGTAGTAAATAAAAAATAGGGAACCCTGGCCTCTCAGATCTTAAATGCCTTACAAATAATTAGATGTGCTTTCTCTATAAAGCCTCATGATTTCTTAGCCTGCTATGAACTTGTATTGCATTTACTTTTTCCTAAAATAAAGTCTTTCCAGTTTATGGTAACTTTAAAACTGAAAGTTTTCATCTTGGACACTTCACTGGCATTTTTAGCCAGTTTTAATGGATCAGAATTGAAAGCAGAAAGTAACAATCTGGAAATATTTTCCTCAAATTTATTTTTCCTGCCCTCCCCTCCCCCCCAAGAGGGTATGTGTACTCATCAGAGACACGCACACACACACACACACACACACACACAGAGAGAGAGAGAGAGAGAGAGAGGGAAACCCTCAATGGGGCATCGTCACACAGCAATCCCATCTCCTCCATCTCTCTATTTGGTTGGTATGTGGGGCATGCACATAAGCCCAGCACTTTTTAAGCCATTGGGGTTGGGATTTGAACTGCAGTCAGTCATATAGGATTCATCTTCCCTTAACCAGAAGGCTATGGACTAGGGCTTCCTGAAATTTCTCTAATAGGAATTGGACACATTTTCTTAACTGAAAAACTTTTTTTCTATTTGCTTTGATTAAATTTTCCCTTAATTAGGGTTTTAAAAATACCAGTTGCATTGCTAGATTTGCAAACATGCTCTAGATTTTCATGTTAACATTTATACATATCACTCTGTTCTTTGTGCAGCCACAAAAGTAGGCTTTTCTCTCCACTTTAGTTTTAGCCAAAACTGAAGGGCTATTCTCACACATTAGACAGATGTCTTCTCTGCTCCTAGAAATCTTATCCATCAGTTAGTATTATAAAGAATTTCAGAATGTCTCTTCAGACACTGACCATACAGTAGCAAGTGAATTATGAAAAATCCTGGCATATCAAGCCCTATTTTCCTTTCCATATTGAAAACATTTGTCCTCTGAGCACCAAGGAAGAAGGGTCTTCTTTCTTGGTCACTACCTGCATCATGCCATATTCTCTGTTCACCATAGTGAGCATCGGTCTGATACTTCCTGATAGGAACCAAAACCAAAACAAAACAAAAAACAACAGCATCTTCAATGTATGCTTGCAGGAAAATGTAACTGCTCTACTGTCATATGGCTTCGTGTCAACAGTACCCTCCCTCCCTGCACCACTTGCTTTCCTCATGGGACATACATGTGTGGGTTTTCAAATTTAAGGGTAAATTTCCACATAATTGAGATGTGAAGCTTGCATCATATGGAAATAGCCCAAGACCATCCAAATGATAATGAGGCTATTTATTTAGAGCTCGTGAAAGCATGTAGTCTTCTGCTACCACTTGTGTTTAACTGGAAGGTAGTTAAGGGGCTGGGAAAACCTTACTGAGAAAAGTGTAAGAAGGGTAGAATCCAGGCAAGTGGTAATTGGAGCTGTGATTGGCCAGGTGGAGCTGGGGACCACTAACTAGAAGCAGAGCCTCTCACGTGATTGCTCAGGGTTCACATTTGACTTCCTCTGGTTGGTCCTGTGAGGGAAGGGCAGGTACAGGAGGAATGGTGAAATTAACAGTTATTGGCCATGTGCTGATTGCTCTGGACCAGCTGCAGCAGAGACTGTGGGTTAACTTCCTGGGCTGCCTACGTGAATCAGAGTTGATCTGTCATGTATGGCCTGGCCATTGTTCAACTGCGTAGTCAGTCTCTGTCGATGAGTGAAGTTCAAAAAGTTCATGGAAAATGGAATTAAAGTATGCTTATTTTGTTGAAAGAAAAAATGGAAGTTCATGCACAGTTTTTCATAATACTAGTTTTCTATAAACTTTCTGAAGGCTGTTCCTAAGTAAAGGAAAGATCCACATGTCAGTGAAGTATACAACTACACTGTCCTGTCCAGTAACCACTAGTCTTGGGTGGCTACTGAGTGTTCGAACTGTAGCTAATCTGAAATGAGATTGCTACATATGGGCAATGCACATTAAATTCAAATCCTTTATATAAAAAAGGGAAAAGATGTCACTAATGGTATATTTAATATGTACATGTTGAAATGATAATATTTGGAATGTGTTAGATTAAATATATTATTTATTTTCATCTCTTTTTTTTAATGTGGACAGGAAAACAACAAAATTTCTTATGTGGGTCACATTTGTAGATTTCATTCTGTACTTACCGGATAGCAGTGGAACAGAGGATTGACATATTAAAGGGTAAAGGTGGTATTTTTCCCGGGAAATCCTTTACACATCTTTGCATAGTATATATACATTTTCCATAACCAGGATAGAGCAGATGACAGTGAAAAGGTGTTTTTTAGGGCTCAGGAATGGAGGAAAAAGATTTAGCTGGTCAAAATACTACTATTTAAAAATTTTAGAGGATTCGGGGCTGGCAGGCGACATGATGGTTAAGTATGCTGGATTTCCACATGGCTGACTGTGGTTCAAGTTCCAGACCTGGCAGTTTGCTTTCTCACTTTCTCTCTGTCTTACTCTTTCTCTGATCAAATTAAAATAATAATTATAATAAATAAAATAATTCTTAAAAAGTAATTTCAGAGATTTTACGTAACATATCTTTGAGGAGAGGAGAGCCTGTACTTTGGTTGAGAAAATCTTTTTAGTATACTTTTTGATTTTATAAATAATAGTAGAGAGGGTTTGTATAAAGGAGTTGTTTTTCTGAATTGTTGAGATTATTGTCATGTGAATATTTTTCTCTTTTCTAGAGAAAGAAGCTAGAGACCAAAAACAGGAGGAGTCTGAGATTTAGAGAAAAGAAAGCTGAGTGCAATGTCCACAGCTCTGTAAATGAGGGTGACCCAGTGACACATAAGGCAACCCTAGAAAACTGGAAGAAGCTGATTAAGGGGAGACTTCAAGAGAAGTGGGTCTCATACCAATAGTTAGCTTTTTTTCTCTTTCTGCCTTTTTCTTATTTTCAAGTCTTTAGCAAAGGCAGATGGGCATTGAGATTGGAATTTGGCACTTTTTTGAGAATAACAGGAATGACTGCATCCACATTTTAAGGGGTTACAGCATAATCATAAAACCCTCTACTTTATTTTGTTTTTGTTTTTTTCAAGAGATTTTTTTATATAGGGTACTGCACTCACCAGAGAGAGAGAGAGGAAGCAAAAAAATCATCCCCCAGGAGGATGACCACACCACAGTCCCTTCTTCTGTATTCTCCTCTTAGAATTTTAGTCATGCACATACAAGAGCCTGACCTGAGTTTTAAGTCATCAGGTCTGGAACTCAAATCATGGTTGACTATGCAAGAGTCCTGTGACATACCCATTACACCATCTGCTGGTCCCAAACTTTCCATTTTCATCCAGCACCTTTGTAATGCTGTTTGTCTAAAAACATGTCTTCAAAAGAAGACCCCCAATTTTAATACTGTTAGGCTACCTACTATTGTCTTTTGTGCATCTTTTTCTATTGGTTCAAGAATGCAAAACTAGCAAGTCTCAAAGGGTTCATACTGTTGAAAGGGTTGTTGTAGATTAAAAATAGCACAGTAGTTTATCTTCAGCGGCTGGAGTATTGGTTTACTTTTCTCACAAAAAAACAGGCTTTAATTACAGAGCAAAGAATAAACTGGACTTGATTGCTCTTAGGAAAGACTGACATTTCAGTCTCTCTCACAAAATACTTATTGATGTTGATGTAAGAGAAAGAGAAGAGTCAGAATACAAAGGAGCTTTATGTTGCCAGCAGTTGGAGAAGCATCCTTTGTCTTCTCAACTTAGCAGTTTTGAGATGGAAGTCAATGCCAGATAAAAAACATCAAACATAACAATGCCATTTTCACAATCTTTATTGTGACTATACTGGAGAAAACACCCACAGTAAGACAATTGATGTTTTCAAGCTGCTGGAGGAAGAAGGAAAACAAAGCAGTCAACAAAACTGACCATATCTCAAAATGATGCTTAGAAAAATATATTATTTACAGTAATTATAGCTGCATTTTCCACACATGCTGAAAGACAGATGATGATTTAACATTCAAATGAGAGAGAAAACGCCTCATTCAAAATAATTGGTGACATGTAAACCCCTCTTTGAATCCATTTGGGATTAATTAAAATGCATGTGCAGTGATATACATGAAAAAGAGAAAAAGTACTGGATTTTCAGGGCTAAAGATTCAGACATTCTTTACCCATCCCAGAGAGGGGTTTCTTACCATTCCTTAGAGAAATATTCCTTACAAATAGTAAACATCCACTATTAGCTTGATAAAGAAGGTAGACAGAAAAGGATAATGTGCAAACAGAAAGCGAACACAATGCTTAAGTACACAGGTAAAAGGATCATGTTAGAAACGACTATCAGAGGGTAGTACAAACAGATTTTCAGAAAGAAATACACCTGGCTAGAAATATTTCTTGGTTTGGAAAACAGATGCCAGACTCCCAATTTATTGATTCACAATCTTACTTCCTCCTGTATTGTCCCAGCAAGTTCCAACAACACAGAGAGTTGGGGGAGATGGGGAAGAAAGAGAGACACGAAGAGAAACTTTCACCAATTCCATAAAACATTAAAAAACAGAAGTTGGAAATTTTCTTAAACGTTATTTTCCAAAATGAGAGAAAAATCAAATCAAGCATGATTTTTAAGAAAATAAAAAGGCAATGTGAACACTCTCTGAAGACCGCACAGTTGCACAGCATTCCTCAAGAGTGTGTGATGTTGCTAGGAATATATGAGGACTCCAAAACAAGAATTCACTCCCAGTCAGCTTAAGCTAGTTCTTGGCACCCTCCAACCCTCATCATTCTCAAGTGTGCAGAAGGAATGCTTTAAATAACTCATGAAAATGGCAAAGTGGAATTTCAGATTTCAAAACATTTCAGTGTGAAGCAACCCAAAGGAGCAGCATCAAAATCATCATTCTCTAGCACTGTGCATTCCCGGGTTTGTGGCAGCATGCTCAGATACAACAAAATAAGCAGAACATTGGTCCTCCTCCTATTTACAGACTGTGTCAGTAAGGGTCGTATTGGTAAAATGGCCTTTCTTGGACTGATAAAACTGATGACAAATAAAATTGGGCCAACCAGAGGTGTGGTGGTTAAGGCTCTGGATCAACCACACATGGCCTATGTGTGGTTCAAGGACTGGACCTGGCAACCTGAAAAACACACCAGGTCCGTGTGTGTGTGTGTGTGTGTGTGTGTGTGTGTGTGCGCATGTGTGTGTGTGCGTGTGTATGTGCATGTGCGCGCACATGCTCAAAATCCTAACAGGAATGAGAAAGGGATAAGAAAGGATTGCAGTGTGACCAACCTCCATGTGAGGTTCGTTCTCTCTCTATTTCTCTCTTTCGCTGCCTTTCTCTAGCAAGTACCTGCACCATCTGGCAAACGTTTTTTAAAAGGATAAAATTATTTTATAAACAGTAAGACAATAGCAATATCTACAAGAATATCTAATGGTGAAAACCACTTTGGTGACAAAGCCTTATAGAAAATTTAATAGTGCTAGAATTACATCTAACTATTTTTTTAAATCTACTAGACATTGAAGTTACTGTGTCTTTCATATCACAAATCTTAATGTGAGACTTTGGAATATATACTCATCTAATAATAGAAAGAATCTTGGAGGGCCCAGGACTTTAGAGATACTATTTATTTAATGGTAGGCCAATGCAAATAAACAAAAATTGTGGTGATACCAAGTTTACTGCTTTAGTATAAATTGAAAAAATCGTAATAATGAAGGATAATACTGACTGGACAACTTTCGCAGGTCAATTGACCTTAGAACGTGGAACTCCTAGATATTCCATCTGTCATTGTCACAGAATTGGTCAGATTGTCCTGTGCCTCTATTACAAGTGGGAAATTCATGAGAGAAAAGACGGAATTGTTACACTGCGAAGGTAACTTGAGTTCTCCCTTTCTGGAACAGTGCCATGGGTCTGAATTCACAGATGCCATGGTACCGTTACGATTACTCAACTCCCTAGGTTACAGTGGTTCAAATTCTGCCATTGGCATTTTAGCCTGTGCCCCAACTGTTTTATTTGTCATATGCCACCTGTGCACTCAGACCAAAACAGAGGGAATGGCTAGAAGCCATATGATTGATGGCTGAGGTCAAAAAAGTCATCAAATCCCATTGCGTTGCCAGTGGAAAGCATTCCTATCTCTGAACTCACCTCAAGATAACTATCTTTTCATTAGAAGAGTTATGATAACTATACCCCTAAAATAAACACTCTCCTTAATAGACTTGCTTATGCTGCCAGTCACTATCTCAGCCCACAGAAGAAAGATCTCTTTATCTGTGAGTATCGTTAGCCATCCAAGAAGACACACTGCTGTAATTCCTTGAATTCTGGACAATTTATGAGTCCATGACCTAGCTAATACATTATAGATGACATATCTGATCAGAGCAAACCATTTCTCTCTTTTTCAATATTACATAATTTAATCATTTTAAATGATATAGATAGATAGATAGATAGATAGATAGATAGATATCTACCATATAGATATAGATATCTACCATATATGGGGAAAATACAAAGGAATATTGAATTGGGAAAAACTTATTTTGACTCATATCACAAATCGTAAATGTGAGGCTTTGGAACATATACTCGTCTAATAATAGAAACCATCTTGGAGGGTCAGCTCCATGGCCTGGTGGTTAAGGCACAGGATCCCATATGGCTGACTGCATGGTTCAAGTCCCCAACCCAGCAGCATGAGAAACATGTTAGGCACATATACTTGCATGCCCAGAATCACAAAAGGAGAAATGGAGGAGAAGAGATTTGGAATTTTCAGTGTATTAACTGCATAAAAAAACATGCTGTCAGCATGAGGGCACTTCACAAAATTCAAGGAAAAGATAGAATTAAAGTACAAGTTTATTTTGGTGCAAAAAAATTTAAAGTAGCTGCAGAGTTTTTACGTAATACGCAAGGTCTTCAAAAAGTTCATGGAAAATTGCTTATCATGAGAAAACTGCATGGATTTGAATGGTTTTCCAAGAACTTATTTTAATATCTCCCTGTGCATTTTCCATAAACTTTTGGAATTCTCTCTTATAAATTTAGCAGAGCAAAGATTTCAGCAGAGCCTAATTTTTATTTCATTGTATTAATTTCTTTTAGTCGAAATACTGTGAAGTGTCTGAATGTGAAGGTTCTGTTTAAGTGCTGAACTACCACTACTTCCTGTAACATAGTTAACATGTGTTCATGGGATAAATGGATACAGCACTATTCCTCCCTACAGTGCCAAGATATATCAGAGCCAGAATGGAGTGTGTTAAAGTTTGACTGGGGGACGCTCCAATGGCATAGTGGACTCTCCAGTTAAGGCGCTGGACTCTCACATGGTTGACCATGGTTCAAGTCCCAGAGCCTGTGGCTTGAATCTCACACCAGGCACATGTGCATATATGCCCCGAATCCCAAGGGGGTGAATGGAGATAGGATTGCAGCATAGCCATCCCTCCAATGGGTGATTTCTCTCTTTCTGTCTATCTGTCTCTGTCTCTCCGGTGAGCACACACTGAGCCTTATAGCAAAAATCTTTCTCTCAAGAAAAAAATGTTTGACTGGTAAAAGGACTGAGAACTACTTCATGTTATTATAGGAAAACAAATCTAGTCGAATTTTCTGAAGGCTAACTTTGAAATAAATAACTAGATTTGTGGGAGTTGGAAGCACAATTGCAAATTGCAAAAAGCCTATAATAGAAAAGGAAATAAATAGATTTTTAAATTACGTTTTTAATGACCATTTCTGCCTATCTTCATAACCACATATACCATGAACTTAAACCAATGAAGGCTGAGATTTCTTCTTTAATCAAGCCCTAAACATTGGCAAAACTCTTCTTGGCATAATGACAGGTCTTTTTTGCCTCTTTTGAAAAAAGAAGCCCATTAACTGTGCTCCAGAAGAATAAATCAGGATCTGATTACATAGTTAAGTTGGCAAATTAATTTGTGACTTTTCCAACATTTTAAAAAGCACACGTGTTAAGTGTTGAACTCCTGCTCCTGGTAAAACTTTTAGGCCTCTTTTGAGATGCGCAGATATAGAGAGGAAATGTGTAAAATAATGAGAAGCATTTTCATGATATTTAGTGATATTTGCTCCTCAGAATTCTATTAATTTAAGAGAATGACTTGCAACTGTTAGCACATTAAGAAACTTGGCAAGCACCAGAGTATAATTATTTCTGTTACAGCTCTGACAACACACAAAAGGAAGGAAACCATTCATGGAATGTGTATATGTATTCATGGCCAGTCTTATTTATGTTATTGTGATTTACACTTCTCAGAAATTTGCCTCCTTTCTTCCTCCATGCTCAAGAAGGAAGTATATACAAATGAATTGCATTTCTGACAATTGTTATTTCTCTGAAGAGCTAGCCCTAAAAAGGAGATGCTGAGTCCTAGGAAAGCTGTTAATTCTCAGCATCTGCCTTATGGATATCCTAAGGCTGAAGCTTTTTCTTGGAAGTAGTCATCAGGGCTTGATAGCTGTGTAGGACTATCCTTCATTGTCCTAAGCATTTTAGGATGCGCTCAGTCCCTCACCTTTCTTCTCTTGACCCACTAAATACCAAGAACCATTGTGACTAACCAACATCGCCTATTTCCAAACACTTCCTAAAACCCTTCCTATGAGGATGACTGCGAATAGATAGAACTTGAAGAAGGATATTCAGATTACCATGGGTTATGCCGAGAGAGGACTGCTATACTAAGCTTTCTGTTGTGGAATGACTCCACTAATTATGTAGAATGTGGGAAATTCAAAATGCCTCCTCTTCCTAAGGCCATCAGCAATATGCTTATATTGTTAAAAGTAATTGCTCCTTGCCTGGTGGTGTGTGACTAAGTTAAACAAAAATAAAATAATAGTCCTTCCTTTACTGACAGCTGCTGAATTACCTCACTCTATTACCTCTAAAGAACTTCCTTAGGAAGGAGTAAAATTCAAGAGTTATTTCCAGAGCATATGTTCAGCAAAACACGGATACGTGTTGTCCAGAGACCAAAAAAGTCTTCTGTGATGACTGCTTCACGATATATTTTTGGAAACTGAGTCAACGAGCCAGAGATTATCTGTGCAATTGGGGCACATGGAGACAGGGATCAGAGCCTAAGTATCTATCACCTACCTAGCTCATTAAACTGAATTGACACCAATCAAAAGATTAGGTTTTCCAATAAAGTCTAGGGTTTGGTTAATCACAATACCTCAATGTCAGATAATGTAAAATGCATAGACAAATGTACTATGGTTAAGAAAGATTTTATCAGTGGGGGAAATTGGGAGAGGTGTATATAAGAATTCTATGTGCTATCTTTACAACCTTCGTGCAAATCGAAAATTGTTTGAAAGTAAAAGATTATTTTATTTAAATTGTTTTCTAAACTCATTCCTTTACTCATAAGTTCCCATCCCTTTCTCTTCTCATTTTTCCTTTTCTCAACCATACCTTCTCTCAGTTTCCCCTTCTACTCTGTAGAGTTCCAGTTCTGTTTTCTATCTAGGATTGCGGTAGAGGTCTCATATCCCAGCTTTCAACCCCTCTGAATTATGAATTCTCAAGAATCCCAATTCTACCCTTCCTCTCTGCTCTCTCTGACTTGCTTGCCTTCATGTGTTCTTTCACTCTTCTTGTTTACTTTTTAAATTGTGTATGTGTTTGTCTTTAGAGTTTACAAAGCAGTTTCCAGTATACTCTGACATTTGATCTTTATACCATCCCAGGGAGTTGGTTACAATGATCACTGCCACTTTTTAAATGTAAAACAAAAACAAAAACAAAAACAAACAAATAGAGGTTTAGATAGGTTAAATGATCTCAGTGATTTTCCCATGATCAATAGCAGCGTTAGGACTTACATTCAGAAAATTATTCTCTCTGTTATATAACATTGCCTAGAAGTTATGAATTTTCTCCTGCTTTTACATTTTTCTACTACTTTTTGAAATTTTCAAAGGAATTTTGGGAGATAAAATATAACTTAGTCTTTTTTTCCCCAAAGTGTGGGCACACTCACCAAATAGAGACAGAAAGTGAGAGCACTCCCCATAGGGCATGGCTGCACCACAATTCCTTCACCTTCATTTCTCCTTCTTTTTGAGGTTTTGGCTGTGCATATGCATGTATTCAGTGTTTCTTTGAGCTGCTGGGTCCAGAACTCAAATTGTGCAGTTGCCCATGTAGGATCCAGTCACCTTCACCACACTATGGGCTGTCCGTGTAACTCACTCTCTTAACTTGATATAACCTACAACATAATGACAACTAGATGAAAAACTTAAGACAATTTACTAAAAGTTAAAAATAACCTTAATCCTCATGAGGTCAGATTCTCTGGTTGAACCTAAAATCCATTATGTAACAGAACTGGGGAAGGTATAATTATCTTCTGCTTGACTGTACACGTCAGAGAGGGATGCACAATGGCATAAACAACACTACAAAGAAATTAACATATTTTATGTTTCTTGTGAACACAAGATCACATTGCCATCTCCCTCGAATCAGCTTGCTACTAAACTATGTCCATTGAAAAAGGCAAAAATGAGGGGGACCAGCAGATAGCATAATGGTTATGTCACTGGACTCCCACATAGTCGACTGCAGTTTAAGTACCTGACCCAGCGGCTTAAAACTTATGATGCGTGCATGTGTCTATGTGCCCAAAATTCCAAGAGGAGAAGGGATTGCAGCAGTGGCCATCCCCCCAGGGGGTGATTTCTTGTTTTCTGTCTCTGTCTCTCTGGCAAGAGCAAGCACCGTATGGCAAAAATCTCTCAAAAAAAAAAAAAAAAAAAAAAAAAAAAAAAAAAAAAAAAAAAAAAAGGCGAAAAAAAGCAGCAATGGAAAAAAATCTTACAAAAAAAAAAAAAAAAAAAAAAAAAAAGAAAGAAAGAAAGAAAGAAAAGGTTAGGAATGAGGTCCATTCAGGCCAATTCTGAAAGAGTGCTGCACAGTCTTCTGCTCTCAGCCTGTGAGTCTGTGAGGAAGGCTGAGCAGGAGAGCACGGGACTCTGGTAGAGGAGAAACTAGATTGATTGTGTTAATCCTTTAGGATTATGACGGATTATTTGTCACCACAGCATAGCCAGCCCATCTTGATTTATAAATAAACTGAAACCCACTGCCACTTAGTAGCTTGCTTAAGTTTACTGAGGTAATAAATGATTTGCTGTTGCTGGTGTTGTTAGCCAGCTGCCTTCAGTCAAGTCATTGGTTTTTTACAAATATCATCTGCAGCCTAGAAATAGTCTTTATTTACTTTTTTATTGATCTAACTGCAGATGAACTCACTCCATTCTAAATTTTTAGCAATCCACTATTAATGCATGTATTTATGTCAGTTAGTAAAAGGCCTAGCAGTAGTGGTGGAAAAAGGAACAGGGTGGGGCTGAAGGGGGGAGAGGAAAGTAGGAAAGGGAAATAGCAATGTTTAGCATAATTAAGTAAATTATTTAATTGTTTAATGCAAATTTATTCATGACTACTTTTAAATTTTAAAAATAGCCAAAAGAAGACAATGAAACTTGGTCAGTATATGTACTCCTGCAACTGTGATGCTCAGTATTTCAATACCTATTGAAATCCTGCCAACCCTTTCAAGCTCACGCAAATGCTACATCCTCCCTGGATGCTTTTCCTAATCATTTCTAAAAGGAATGTTGTTTACCTCCTCTAAATACCAACAAAACTTAGTAGTTGCTTGTGTATGCATTGCTTTGCCTTTCTCTTATATTTTAGCTGTGTGGACACATATTCTATTTCCCTTATGACATGAAACTTCTCTGAAAAGTAGGGACTATCCTGTTTTCATGTAATTTGTCAGAAAAAATATTCTAAAATAAAAATCAGGGGATTTCTGGAATGAATAGTTTGGCAAATTCTCTTTCCCAGAAGCAGTAATAAAATTGGAAAAGATTGTTGAAAACAATCATTTCAGGAGTTTAGGCATCCAAAAACTTGAGATATGCTTACTCAACAAAAGTTACCTCCTCACTTTCTCCCTCTCTCTCTTTCTCTCTCTCTCTTTCTCTCTTGGTCTGTCCCTCTCTGGTCAAATTAAAATAAATAGATAAAGTTAAATAAAATAATTCTTTTAAAAAAATGTTACTAATCCTCAGATATGAATAGTGGGAATCTCTGATGTTATAAGCTGGGCTGCTCCCATATCTCTGCCACCACCACCTTCAGTTCCATAGTCATGAAACTTCCACCACAACTGAGAAATTCATAAAACAAAACAAAACAAAACACTAGAAACTAACTGCCAGAGGAGGTTAACTTCATTTGGAGCTAAGTGTAGAAAAACTCCAAGGTTGAGAAACCATGCAGGGGCCTATCAATAGATGAATAGATAAATTTATGCTGGTAAATTCATATACTGGAATACTACTCAATAATAGAAATAGATCTGTTGACATGAAGCAACATGGATAGACCTTGAAATAATTTTCTAAATAGAAGAACTTAGGCAAAGCAGCATGCATACTGTATGATTCTGTTTACATGAAAAATAGGAAATGTGGACTGACCTATAGTGACAGACGTTCAGTGGGGATGGGGAGAATAAAGGATAAAGGGGGGAGACATGAGCATGAGAAGACGTTAGTGGACAATAGATATGTTTGCTATCTTGTGATTGTTCCATAGATGTACACATTTGTCAGAACTTTGGAAATTATATACTTACACATGTGCAATATATTGCATTTCAATTATACCTCAATAAAGATGTTTTTAAAAATCCTTTACTTCCAAAATTGTTGAGTTAAATTGGTCCTTCCAAAAAATCTATTATTCATAGCCTGTGGTACCCATTACTACAAAGCTTTAAGCCCCGGCAAGTACATGAAAGCTATAAGAGGCATGGATTCAGAGTAAGTTGAATCACCTCACTTTAGTAATAATAGTTCGGGACTAGCTTTGTGGTCCAATTGTTAAGGAAGTTCCATCCCACATAGCTAACTATGCAATCTGAGCCCAGGGCCCAGGACCCAGTGGCTTGAGAAACACCCTAGGCATGTGTGCGAGCATACCCAAAATCTTAGAAGGAGAGACAAATGAAAGAAGGGGTTGTGGTATAATTATTTACCCTGGGGGATGCTTTCTCCTCTCTATCTCTGTCGTTTGCTGGTGAATGAATACATGCTCTTGCATGTACACACACACACACACACACAGTAGTTCCATGATTTATAAATGTAAAAATGGAGTGTTAGAAACGTAATCATCTAGTCTAGCCTTCCACATACTAGAGGAAACTCAGAGAGAGAAAGGGACCTGGTTGAGGTCAATTGGCAACCAAGTAAAGACATAAAGATGTGCTTCTTTATCATAAGATATGGGAAAACACCAGAATTGAGTATTTATTTTGCTAACTCTATCACTCACTTCTATCCAAAAGAACTGCATAAGAATCACACTAAAATTACCAATTCTTCAAATTGCATTGGCTTTCAAAAACTGCAAGCAAAGTCAAACCTGTATTTTAAGATGTTATCTTCTATTTAAACATTCTTTCCTCTTTTTATTCTGATTGTTTTCATATAGCTTAAATTTTTGCAGAATGTTCTTTGAATATCTGACAGCCTAAACCAGCTGTGTTTGCTGGTGAGAACGGACATAGAAACAATATTTACTGGCAAACCAAAATCAAACTTGTGAAGGAAAAAAAAAATCATTTGGCAGCAAGGGAAAGAAGAATTTTGCTAATATAAAATCTTTTTTTGAATTCTAACAGTTTTTAGCCTAAGATGACTAGATCCAAACTCCAAGAAGGGAGGGACTGGTTTATTTACATTTTTGATGGAGAACCGCAAAGCAACACAGAGAAGAATGCTCTCCCCTTTAAACTGAGGAATCAGTAATGGTTTTCTTCCTGGCAGTGTTGGAAGAGAACAGGCACTGGGGTCTGATGCAGTTGAATACAACTTCTGAATCTGCCAGTTATAGATAATTGTCTCTCTATTCTCTGGTTTTCCCATCTATTAAGTGGAAATAATAATGCCTGTTATATGATGGAATTCTTGTGAGGTTTAGGGGCAGCATAGTTTATGTAAATTCTATGTTTTAGTTCAAGATTTATTCAGGTGACAGGAGGGCACTCAATAGATTGTAACTGCTATGATTTATTGTTTGAAGATGTAGCACGTAAGCATGAAGAAGCATTGCTGGAGAAAGTGGAATGTGCCTACTGTATTTGGCAATTCTTTTCAACCACATGGGGGCTGCTGATATTTCCCCCCAGTTTCCAGCCGTTTCCTTCTGCTCTACCTGATGTGGTATAAGAAGATTTCTCTGCAGGTTGCTGCAGGAGCAGCCAGCACTTAGGCGGCATTGACTTGGGTGAGAAATGGCTTTCCTCCTTTCATGCTTAGAAAGACACACTGCTCTCTCCATCACAAGAATTTCATTGACTTGGAGACCTTGACGAACTCATTTAATTGATTTTTTCCTTCATAAATTAACAATGTATTTTACACAAGTATAGTTATTCCCTCCATTGTATCTCCATAGCCCTTTATAAATATTTTTGTCATGGTAATTATCACATCGCATTGTAGATATTAGTTTATGCTGCTATGCATAGAGCTAAGCTATGAGTTTACCAAGGACGGCGTACCTTCTTCCTTTGTGGTCTCCAGCACAAAGCACAATGACTGCACGGGGCCGGCACTCTATAAAGGTTTATTATGTGGAATAGCAGAAACCTCTGTTATCCTAGCTGAAATCAGTTTATTTTCACTTCAGAATATTAGAAGTGTCGAAAGTCTCTATGGACTACATGACAAACACAGCCATCTAATAGCTGCTCTTTAATTAGCTGAAACAGACCTAAAAGTTAGGAGATAACTTTTTATTGAATGGAGGTTAGACTTTAAAAAGCATTACCTACCTCTTTAAAGAAAGAGACGCAAAGACGTGTTAGTGTCACTCTTGGTAGTGCTTCAATACTATACAGTTTAATAATAGGTTGGACTCATTGGGCTAGCGGGAGTTAGGTGGGAACAAATCTCCCAAAGTTAGTTTAGTAAAGCAGATAAACTGGGCATACTGTTTAAACTGTCGTAAACAAAATACATAACATTCCCACACAGAACTAGGGTCTATTCAGACACAACTTTGCGAAGCATGCACTTGATTATTGTCAATCATCTGAGGATCTCACAAATATCAGTCGTGTATTTTAAGAGGTATATCTCAAGAGTTCTTTTCAACTTAGAACTTTATAAAACAAAAGAGATGTAGGGGCCCGACAGTGGTGCAGTGGTCAGTCACAGTGCTCTACAGGGTGATCCCACATTGGAAGGTCCTGGGTTCAAGTACAGAGGGCCTTGAGTACACCAGGTGCATGCTTGCCCAAACTTGGAGCTGGCTGAAGGCTGCGAGTGGACTGAGGCATCAAGACCCTGTTGTGGTGCCCTGTCTATGTCTCTCTCTATTTCTCTTGCTCACTTTCTTGTTCATGAAATAAGTAAATAGGTTAAAAAAAAAAAAAAAAAGATTTAGTTAAGGCATCAGTCTACCAACCGAGATCCTCTAATCTGTTGGGTTGCCAGAAAAGTCATGATGTATTTGTCTATGAAAAATGCGTCATAACTTTTCTGGCAACCCAATAATAAAGTTAACTATTGTGTAACTAATTTAGTGAGGAGTCTGGATTTGTTCTTTGCAAGAGAATAAAATGATTTCATTTTGCAAATAACTGCTATTAACAATATTCAGTCAAAGCCTTCTTTTCAGCTGGTGGAAGATTCCCTTAACAACCAGTGCTATTTCTTTCTCTGTCTCTTTCAATGAACAGAGCAGTGGCATTCTGGTTCTTTAAAACTTTGTGGTATTCACTGTAACACTGTATTAAATTCATATGCAGTTTAAAGACTCTCTTCCTCTCCCCATTTCTGTCTTCTGCCTGCAGTTAGCACAGGCCAGATGCATGCATCTGGGAGTCGCCATGGATGAAAGCAGTGCTGGGCTCACCCTCCCCCTTCATCTCTCTCCACTCACTTTCACCTCTCGCTCCTCTGCTCAGGGTAGGGATGCACAAGGAAGGATTTAGAAGGTGGCCTCTCCTTTAACATGACTACTAGTCCGGGATGCTATTGGAAAGCTATTCCTTTATTGGAAAGCTTTTTAAAAGTCTATGTTTTCCTTGCAGCTATGGTGTCCAGGTGACCCAATTCTGGAGAAAAATAAATAAGTAGAAGTTTGCTGTGCAGCTGAGAACACTTTTAATTTCCTGATTAAACTGACAAGTTTAGCTGTTCTTTCCCATCCTTTCTTGAATGTGCACCTGGTGCTTGGAATTGAGACAGCCACCTTGTAGCCATGAGGGGAAGGCTGAGAACGTTTCGGAACTACCGACATGCAGAACCAAAGCCAGTAGAGATTTCTTACCAGACATCTTGTTGTATGAGAACAATGGATCTCTAATTATTAAAGCCACTAAAAAACTAGATTGTGTATCCCCTGCAGCCAAAAGCTTTTGTAACTCCTGGTTGTATTTCAGCTGTCTCCTTGCCTGGCCATGGCTCTAATCTACTTGTCTTCCACTGGCTTTGTATAGAAGGGGTGGCACCCCCAGTCACACTTGCCTTACTCCTCAGCAGTATCACTGGGGTTGGAAGCTCTTGAGAAGTTTGCCCACATCTGGTAGCTGATCTCCACCTGGCAGCCCAGGCCTCATTCCTCTATTCTTTATGCTTCTTGGCAATTTTCTATAGGATTTCCCCCATCACCGGCACCTTCAGCAACTTCCCAGCTCTGGAGCCTGCAAGTTTTATGAATCCCACCTTCTGTACCTATGAAGCACTGGAACTTTAGAGAGCCAATCCTGGCCCTCTCCATCTGTTGCCACTGCACCCCACACCATCTCTTCCCTACTTTGAAAGAAAGTAGGCCATAAGCAAGCTCTGGGGGCTAAGCAGAACTGCCGGCTGCTGCATTCTTGGGAGGATTCTCATATGGGCTTCCTAATGTGGATCCTTCCCAACCCTTCGGCACTTAGGCAGGGGATATATTTTCTTCGTTAACCTTGCACTGTCCTCTCCCTACCCCAAAGAGACCTCTACATCTTTCTCTCAGCCCCCTTTTTATATTTATGATAATTGAAAGAGGGCAAGTTTAAGTAGTAGAGGTGGCAGCAGTGGCAGTTTTGTCTGGGGGTTTAGCCCCATGAAAGGGACGGTCTCGAAACTTGTATATATTTAGTGGGTTTTGTTTTTAGTTGTATGCCTTAGCCTCCAATTCAAACAGCACTTACTACTATAAGTATTCACAGTTTAATGTATATTTTTGTGTACATGGATGCTAAGTACCTCTCTGATTCTACCTTCAGCACTACTTCACATCATACTTCATTCTTCTCATATTAAAAATAGGAATTTAAGTTTTAAAATTCTCACTCTCTTTGTGTTCAGTTGGAGTTCAGTCTTGAATGTTCATAGACTTCATGCTTTACATAGGATTAATCAGCCACATGTCTTTTGTCCTGCTCCTGCTAGCTGCTGCGTGCACCTAAAAAATTATTACGCCATTGCAAACATGCATGTCTGCTATGAAAAAATCTACTGTAACATACCTGTTGCAGTTTCAGTGTCAAGAATGTTTCTAGACCTTGTGTTCAGGAATGCAAAAAATGTACGATAGGATCCAGCCTGGAGGAATCTGTGATTATAAGAACTCTGTCAATTAAAAAAAAAAATGTTTATGAGAGATTTTCATTATAGGGTGCATGTGCTCACCAGCGAGACAGAGAGACAGAAAGTGAGAAATCACCCCTCTCCCTGCCCCAGGAGGGATGGCCGTGCTGCAATCCTTTCTCCTCCAGCCTCCTCTCAGGATCCTGGGCACAGATGCACACATGCCTGACGTGGGTTTCAGGCTGCTGGGTCAGGGACTCAAACTGTGGTCAACTACGTGGGAGTCTAAGACGTAACCATTACTCTATCTACCGGTCCCTAAATTTGTTTATTTTCTGTCCTCCCCCATGACCCTCCTCCCACTATGGATACACACACATCATGCTCCCATGCAGCTATTGGATGGAGTTAAAGGCGTGCCTTTTCCAGAACTGCTGGGGCTTGCTGGACAGCAAATTCATGCATGCCCCCTTATATTTCTTCCACTTATACTAGTCAGGCCCTTCACTCAAACTGGCCACTCTGCAGGCACAAAAATGTAGGTGATAGGAAACCTTATTTTTTCCCCATTAAAAAAAGAAGAAGAAGAGTTGACAGATTCACCTACAATTGAAATGGAACTGAGCCATCCCAATAACATGAAAAGTTCTTTTTCAGAACTTAGAACATTTTCAACCTCCTTATGAACTGTTGTATAGGCACCTTAATGAATGAATGCTTATTCCCCACCAGAAAATTATAACTTATTGAGCGTTAAAAAAATAATGTTATCCAGAAATTCCAGTCATCAATATGAATATGTTTAATATTCTTCAGTAAGAAATTTAGGGAAGGTTGCAGAAACTTCTATTGAATTTAGAAAAGCATTTTGTTTCTCTTATGTATAACAAGTACTGATCATAAAATCTTACTCTTATCTGGGCATTCAACTGTTAGCTTAGATGACCACAGGGAATAGGTATTTATTTCATGTTTAGAAATACTGAATTTGATACCACAGTCACATGATGGTAGTGGTTTTTATTCTTTCATTTTGTCCTTTAATAACATAAAAAATTACTTGCTGGGAACAGCAGATGGCATGGTGATTAAGGCACTGGGCACTCCCACATGACTGACCATGGTTCGAGTCCCAGACCTGATGGCTTGCTTTCTCATTTTCCTCTCTCTGTGTGTCTCTCTGGTCAAATTGAAATAAATGAATGAATAAATAAATAATTATTTAAAATATTATTTGTTAATTTTTGTTTTCTCTGTTTAAGCCTTTTTGTTTGCTTTTGGGAGAATCTATTTATATTATTAATAGGTTTCTGGAAGTCTTATGTCTACCCAAGCTTTGGCTGCAAATACATCAAAAGGATGAGTCCTAACAAAGCCAATGACAAAGCAAACATTTTTGATGTCTCTCTCTCTCTCTCACACACACACACACATAGAGGTGTATGAGTCATAATGGCTTTCCAAAGTTTTTTTTTTTTATTAATTCATGCTTGGCAACTGGACTATCTTATTCACTGACAATCTGGCCACTGATTCTGGGAACTCTGGAATGTCTGCCCACCTTCTTTCTACTTGTTTGAAATCTCACTCTAACATATTCACTTCCTCCCTTGGGGACATTTAACCACATTACTCTGACAGGGGGTGATACACTCAGTATTTCTAGTCTTGAGGTTATCTATGAGGGTAGGAAAGCATGCCACACGTCTTACAAGAGACCTCGGATGTGGGAGTGTTGCTTAATGGGAAGGTTGGTTACCACCAAAGTGAATTTTAATTGCCTCATTATTTTGCCTAACTCAGGTGATTGGCATAATACACTTGTAAATATTTTTTCTGATCTTTTTTATTCATGTAAGTAAAATAAAATAAAAAAAAAAACCTGGTGAGGCAAGTACAAAGCAAATGTCTAAGAAAAAACCGCTTGCTGTACCTAAAAGATCAGAAGATTTAATCTTACCTGACAACCCACAGAAGCAGAATAATTGAACCTGTCCCCTGCTTAGTTCATCCACTTACCCTCTCTGATTTCCACAGTCTTCTCTGAGCCTTGACTTGCCCAATGGCTGTTTTCTAAGGTGAGTACTAAAGAATCAAGTCAATAGCACTAATTGTTCAATATGATCACTTACATATTCTGATACACCTGTCTATTTAAATCCACAGTGTTTAAAAAAAAAAAAACTACCAAAAATAAAGCAAAACAAAACAAAATAAAAACAGTTGTGATGGTTAGTTTTGGATGTCAGCTTGACTGGACTAAGGAGTATTGAGAAACCTGATAAAGTTTAATTCTGGATATGTCTGTCAAATGTTTCCAGAGGAGATTAACATGGGAATCTGAGTAGACCAAGTGGTGAAGAACCAACTTCAACGTGTATGGCACCATCTAGTCAACATGGGTCCCTGCGAGAACAAATGCAGAACACAGATAGATATCCTTGGAGAGAGTAGGATGGCTTTTCTTCTGCTGCCTTAGACATAATAACTCAAGGTTCACCTACCTTGAGTTTCAGGACTTAGATCAGCAGCCCTCCAGTTCTTACACTTTGAGCCTCTGACTGAGAGTTACAATACCAGTTTCCCTGCCACCAAGGCCTTCAGATTTTGAACTGATCTATGCTTCCAGCAACCCACGGTTTCCTGGTTGCAGATGGCCTGTTGTGCAACTTCTCAGCTATCATAATCAAGTGAGCCAATTCTCCTAATAAATCCCCTCTCCGATATCTATTTACATATCTGATTGGTTCTGTCTCCCTACAGAATCCTAATACAACAATAGAGGTTAATGAGATGATATCTTTAAAGTGTGTTATACGCTGTATTTTCTGGAAGAAAGATGTTTGGTAAAAGCTCTGCATGTTTTACTTCTTTGACTTTGCCTTCTTTCTATTTAAACTTGCTCCTGCCTGATAAATATCACCAATTCCCTACTCATGCCTTCAGTTTTAGTGTTCCTCTGGGAGACCAGCAAGGCAGCTGTGTAACGGACCAAAGTCAGGGAGAAACTAATAATCTTCACCTGATAGCTTTCTCCATGTTAAGGGTACCTCCAGACTTCCACTCCTTTCCCCAGTAATTGTGCTGGGTTAAAATAATAGGAGTTGATTTTCAAATTATTCTATGAATTTGTTCTTATTATAGAAAAAAGCACCAGTGATTTTTTTTTTTTTGGAGAGGTTTTTGCTATAGGGTACATGTGCTCGCCAGAAAGACAGAGAGAAACAGAGAGACAGAAAGTGAGAAATCACCCTCCAGCGGGGATGGCCACGCTGCAGTCCCTTCTCCATTCTCCTTTTGTGATCTTGGGCACGCACACACACGCCCAATGTGAATTTAAGCCACCGTGTCCAGGACTCGAACCATGGTTGACTACATGGGAGTCCAGTAATATAGCCATTATGCCAACTGCTGGTCCCAAACACCAGTGATTTTTGACATATCCTGAAATTTAATTATTACAGTTCCCCTAAAATTTCATTTCTTGAAATCTTTGGTTTATTCATAGTCAAGTCCAAATACAGTTTTCTCAGACAAAGCAAGGCAGAAACTTATGATGTTTGTGTTTTGAAAGACATTCTTGAAAGCTTGGCCCTGATTCACTATCCCTCCTGTACTAATTATTATAGTGTCAGTAGTTCTACCATTATTTATTCTTTTGGTTCTTTCCTAGATGAATGTCCTTCAAGAGTTTCCAATTAAAATGCAACTACTCTTGGGAAGATTATATGTTAAGCTTTTATTATAAGGCATCCTAGCAAGGTCTCGAGAGTTAGAGACAACACTGTAATATGTGAGTGAGCGTGGACTGCAGAGAAGTGGTAGAAACAGAAGCTTGAGGTGCCACATTCAGTTCTGACACTTAACAGACTTTCTAAGAGCCCATTCAGTGCCTCAGTATTCTCACACAAAAACACTATTTACTTGTTCAAAAGAAGGATTGTGAATTCCTTTGATTAATTCATTTATTTCAATTTAACTTATTCTACAAATATTTGATAGGTATATTCTATGTGCCAAAAAGTGTGCCAAGTTCTGAGATGGTGAAATAAGGAAGACAGGTACACTGCTCTCAAGGAAATAACAAATAGAAGAGGCAGACATTCCAAAGAACCTAACACTAACATATAGGACAGACCAAAGTAAACGCTAGATAAAGACAGTGACAGCAAGCTAGGGGGAGGTGAAAGAAACACTGTTTATTCTGTTTGGCAGATCAAAAAGAGACACTTTCAATTGTGGATGGCATTTGATTTCAGCTCTGATTGATCAATGGATAGAAAGTGGGCGAAACAACATTCTAGAGGCAATATCATGGGTGTAAAGATTGGAAGGTTTGGGCAAAGTAAAAAAAAAATGGAAGGTTTAAAAGTCTATGGCTTTTTTTTTTTTTTTTGAGAATATTTTTTGCTATAGGGGCTGTATACTTATCAGGAAGACAAAGAGAGACAGAAGTGAGAAATAACCCCCCCACACTCTGGAGGGATGCACATATACACCCAGAATGAGTTTTAAGTTGCTGGGTGAGGGACTTGAACTGTAGTCAAGGACTACATGGGAGTCCAGGACTACACGGGAGTCCAGTGATGTAGCCATTACACCATCTACTGGTCCCAAGAGTCTATGGCTGTTTTGAGAATGCTGAATTATCAGGTGTGGTTTCAGGTCCAGTTATATGAGAGGATACAGTAGGAGAGATAATTTATTCGATCAGTAATTGTTGAATGTTTTATTTGTAAGGCATTTGATTATAAAATGATGCAATATACATAAAGAGTAAGGTACTGAACAGCACCCCCACACACACACACACACACATACACATACATACACTCACACGCACATACACACACACATGGGACTGTCTTCTTATAACTTTCTATACCACAACAGATAATCAGATCCTTCTCTTTTATCCTTTAGACTACTGTGGAGAGCACAGGAAAACAGTAGCTGGCAAAGGGCAGTGTAGAGTGGGCTCATAACTAGGGCTCAGAGGTAAGTATGGGAAATAATTAAATTTCTAGAAAATCTGAACAACATTCCTCTTTTCTCTGATGAGGGCTTTAGAGAAGCCCTCGAAAGACTGTATGTCTCAGCACTATCATTAGTCAGTTAACAAAAAATATAACATGACCTGCTAAAGTGCTAGTCATGGAAAAAATGCTGGAAAAAATTTAAATGGAATAGAGAATAGGAAAAAACATATTCAACCTAATAACAACAGTAATGGGTAAGGGCAATAACTAAAATAGGAGGTACTCTACAAGCCCATTACTGTTCCATTCTGCTTATAGAGGCCACAATATACTTCCTAGGAAAGTACGTAGGCAAACTAAGTTTTGAAAGATGAGTAAGGATTTCTTATGGCAAGAAGAGGAGGACATACTACACATGCAGAGGCAAAAATTGCATGACTTACTTGAGAAACTGCAAGTAGTTCAGGAGAACAAAAAGTGAAAAAAGAATAGAGAGGTAAGAATAGAAAAAGATAAAGGAAAGGTAGAGGCCAAATCCTGAAGGACCATATATGACATACAAAGAAATTTAAATTTTATTGAATAGAAAGAAAGTTTCTTTGGAGGGCTACAATTAAGGTATTCATGTGAACAGAGTTAACTTTTAATTTAAGTTCAAATATTTCAAAATTTTTAATTGACAAGTAAAAATGGTCAGGTTTTATTTGTTTACAGACAACATGATCTTGTACTAGAAAAACCTAAAACTATCATCTGAAAAACCTTTACAACTTATAAATGAATTTAGTAAAATTGCTGGATACAAAACAGCATACAAAAATCAGTAACATCAATCATTTTTTTCACTCTACATTATGCATACACATACCCAAGAAAATCTGAGATAGAGTGTAGTACCCTAAACAGAGGTGGGCCATACTATAATCCTCTTTCTCTAGCCCTCCAGTTCATCAGGATCATGGGCATGTCTATATGTGCCTTGCATGTTTTAGGTTTATTGGATCAAGGATCTAAACTGCAGTCTGCTAAGGTGCTTCTGACTCTGCAGTTTGGCATGCTACAAACTGCCATGAAGGCTGGGCCTCTGTAGCATTTTCAACACTAATAATAAACTAGCTGGGACCAGCAGTTAGCATAATGGCTATGTCGCTGGACTCCCACGTAGTCGACCGCGGTTCGCTTAAAACTCACGCCAGGCACGTGTGCATGTGTGCCCAAGATCCCGAGAGGAGAATGGAGGAGAAGGGATTGCGGCGTGGCCATCTCTCCTGCGGGGTGATTTCTCGCTTTCTGTCTCTCTGTCTCTCTCTGTCTGTCTGGCAAGCGCACATGCCCTGTAGCAAAAACCTCTCCAAAAATAAATAAATAAATAAATAAACTAGCTGAAAAGGCATCAAGAAAGCAATCCCACTTAAGATAGCTATATATAAGAAAAAACAAAACAAAACAAAACTACAAATAAATTTAACCAAGGAGGTGAAAAACCTCTACAATGAAAATTATAAAACACTGATTAAAGAAATTAAAACTTTCCCAAACTGAAAGACATTCCATGTTCATGGAGCAAAATAATATTGTTAAATGTCCGTATGACCCAAAATGGTCAACAGATTCAATGCAATGCCTATTAAAATACTAAAGGTATTCTTTTTTTTTTTTTTTTTTTTTTTCAATGGGGTCAGCTCAAAGAGGAAATTCTTTTTTAGAGAGAGATTTTTGCTATAGGTCATGTGTGCTTGCCCGTGAGAGACAGAGAGATGGAGAGACAGAGAAAGAGAAGCAGAAAGCAAGAAATCACCACCCGAAGGGGATGTCCATGCCACAGTCTCTTCTCTTACATTCTCCTCTCTGGATTTTGGGCATGCACGCATATGCAGCCAGTGTGAGTTTTAAGCTACCCAGTCTGAGACTCAAACTGTGTTCGACTGCGTGGGAGTCCAGCAATGTAACCATTACACTATCTGCTGGTCCCATTAATGGCATTCTTAACCAAAATAGAAAAAAAAAATGATAAAATTTGTATGAAACCACAATAAACTTCAAATGGCTAAAGAAATCCTGAGGAAAATGGAAAGATGGAACCATCATACCATCTGATTTCAAAAGACGCTATAAAGTTATAGTAATAAAACAGTACAGTATTGGCAACAAACAAACCAACCAAAACCAGACATATAAGACCAATGGAACAAAATAGAATATGAAAAACATTGATCTACATATATACATCCAACTGATTTTTAACAAAGGTGCCAAGAACTGTCATTAAAAAGGGCAGTCTCTTCAATAAGTGGTGCTGGGAAAATTGAGTATCCATGTACAAGAAATTTAAACTAGATCCCTACCTCTCACCATATAATAAA
Organism: Tupaia belangeri chinensis; assembly: GCF_000334495.1. NCBI lineage: Eukaryota > Metazoa > Chordata > Mammalia > Scandentia > Tupaiidae > Tupaia > Tupaia belangeri. Next base: position 203,616 of record NW_006159787.1, read on the forward strand.
ATCAATCCAAAAATGGATTAAGGACTTGAATGTAAATTCTGAAGCTGTAATACTACTAGAAGAAATCATAGGGTACTATTTCAGGACATTTGTCTGGGAAACAAATTTATCAATAAATCCTTAAAAGCACAATTGACTAAGCAAAAACAGAGAAGTGAGTTTATATCAAATTAAAAAACTTCTGCACGCAAAGGAAAAAAATCACCAGGGTGAAGAGACAACCTACAGACTGAAAGAAAATATTTACAAGGTATACTTCCAACAAGGATTAATAACCAGAATATTTAGGAACCCAAATAACTCAGCAAGACAAAAATAAAAGAATCCAACGAAGGGCCAGCTCCTCCATGGTCATTGGTAATAGACTGCTCAATTGAAGCCAGATCCCACAAGGTAACTGTGGTTTAAATTTTCAGCCTGGTCAGCTTCCAACATGCTTGGCATACACATGATAGCCCAAGATCTGATCTGCTGGAAGACTGGAGGAAGAAGATCACAGTGTGATTAGCCCAAGATCTGATCTGCTGGAAGACTGGAGGAAGAAGATCACAGTGTGATCAGATCCTGTGAATAGTGCTCACATCACTTTCTCTGTCACTCTCACATGCACATGCATGTGGTCTAACATGGAAAAAGGATAAAGTGGGCCAACCCCCCCTAGCCTAGTGGTTAAGGGAGTCAGAAACCATATGGCAAACCACTATTTGAATACAGCCTTGGCAACTTGAAAAATCTGTTGAGTTTGGCTCAAAGTCCTGACAAAAAAGAGAAGGGATTGTGGCATGCTTTGGGTGTGCTCTT
>NW_006159787.1:204436-211637 GCF_000334495.1 Tupaia belangeri chinensis
CTCTCTTTCTCTCTCTGTCAATTAAAAATAATTTAAAAATAAATTTTTTTAAATAAAAAATCAGTAGAGTCTAAGGATGTATCTAGGAAATAAGATATAACTGACTGGAACATACACATTAGTGCCTTTCCTTAGGTAAAGTAATATATCACATAAAAGAAGACAGAATTATATGATCTCAGATGGAGAACATTTACTCCTCTCTTTCAGATATTCTCAGACCTTGTTATACAAGCATAAATATTTTATTCATGTTTCTTCATGTTTATCAGCTACACATATTCATAAAGGGATCAAAGTTCAAAATTCAGAATATTTTGTACATGGTCCATATGAGTTTCATAATTTGCATTTGGGCAGTTAGTAGTTATTTTATTTTCTTCATAATTTAATCCACTTTTTATTTGCATATTCATTATAGCATAGATTATCACATGAACTCTTTCTTCATTATGTGAGTGCTGAAAAGATGGATAATCTCTCTTTACTTATACACTTGAGCATCCAGTTCAGGGTTCTGTGCATAAGGGTAGTGAAAAGAAAAAAGAAAAAAAAAAAGCTGTTTGGTAATGAACCCATGAAACTGGAGTTTGCAAGGTGACAGTTCATTTTATTTCCTGTTTTCCTTTGCTTTGCTCCCCCACTGCATTTCTCAGTAACCTTAAAATATATTCAATTTGAAGAGTTCTAACATTAGGTTAATTTGTGTCAAGATGACTATGTTTTTTCTTCATCAAGCCACATTTACTTTAAAATCCATAAAATAGTTTTATTCATGTTTGTGTTAATTATCGAACTCCTGGTAATATGCCAAGGATAATGATGTTTGCCACTTTTGATCAGTGCTCTGCTATAGAACAATGTGCTCAGACCCTGGCTGAGAAACGAAAAAAATTATTAAATGTGTAACACCACATTTGTTGTATGAGTACCAAACTAAGCTGAGATCAGAGAGAGTAATGATGTCAAAATTTATCTTTGTAACTCAGAAATGCATCCTGGCTGTGAAATTTCTTTATCCATATAAAATATTTTTACCTCAGCATTCTAGGATCTCATCTGAAACCAAGAGTGAACTTAGCTGAGTATTTTCTGACTTTTATTTCTATTTGAAAATAAGACTAACAGTGAAGCCCAGGGTCACAGATTCATAAAGGTATCAGGCAGAAAACAGAGGAGTGAAGCAGTCAATGGCAAAGAGAATACATGCCCCATTTAAAGAATGCAACTACTTTTCAGGATCATTCCCTTTTTATGCAAGAAATAATTCCTGAATCTCTTGTAGAACATGAGCCACTGAGCCATCTGACTAGTTATTAGAAAAGAGAAGCTATCTCGGGCAAACATCTGAGTAGCTTTTGCTGAACTCTAGGATCACCTGGCTATTTTAATATATTGCTGATACCTGGTTCCTACTTCTAGACATTCTGATTTAATTAGCTTGGGATGCAAGCTAAGCATCAGGAATTTCGAAATCTCCCCAGATAATGATAATGCAAAATGGAGTCTAGAGCCCCTGCTCTATGACTTCAGATAATTATTACCATGCAGAATTACAAGATTAATAGCCTCTATACTTCTGACATTTCCAAGAATAGTCGGTGACCCAGATTCTTTTAATCTGAAATTTCTTCCCCCCCACATCTCAATTTTTTTTTCTTTTTAAAATTTATACATTTAACCACTGTACATCAACACAGCTTGTAAAATTAATTTTTCTAGCACGAACACACTACATGCCAATCCAGTTAAAGATATCATACACACTATCATCAACAGACAGTCCTTCACTTCTATATTCCCCCAGAGTTGGGAAAGAATAAAGGAATGGAAAGCAACTACAGATACCAGAGACAGTGTGGGAGGAGAGTGGGAAATGGCAGAGGGTGAGAAATAGGGATAAAATATATATACAAGAAACAAGAAATGGAAACTATTTGCTGATGATAACATGTATGACTAAGCCACTATACAGTGTATTCTGGATGGGAAATCATATTTTGTATGCTATGATAATGTTCAGTGAAAGAATGTAAAATAAATAAATTAATAAAAAAAAGAAAATACCTCATGACTTTTCCAATAACCTAATACAATAAACAAGGGAGTGTGGCTATCTCTTCAACATGCACATTTCATTTCCTTTGGCAATATACCCAGCAGCGGGATTGTAGAATCAGATAGTAATTCTAGTTTTGATTTTTAAATCTCTATACTGTTTTCTATAATGGCTGTACTAATTTACATGTTTGCCAAGAGTATGCAGGAATTCCCTTTTTTCCCCACATCTTCTTCAACATTTGTTCTTTTGTCTTATTGATGGTATCTATCCTCACAGTTGTGAGATGATATCTCATCATGGTTTTGATTTGAATTTCTCTAATGATTAAAGATGTGGTCATTTTTTTCATGTACTTGCTAGTCGTTTTTATGTATTCTTTAGAGGAATGTCTATTCACGGATTTTTCCCATTTTAAAATTCAGTTGTTTTCTTACTATTAAGTTTCTTATAAATTTTGGATATTACCCTTAAACAAGGGGTGAGAAGTGAAAATAGGGCAGGGAATGGACATTTTCAATTGTCTTTCCGTGGTGCTAACTTCTGAAAACATCCACTGTCCTAGTCTAGTTGAACTTCTGCTGTCATTTTATTCTAGCCAATTCTACATCTCTGATAGGTAACAGTGAAACACAAAAACATGGTCAAATTTTGCATAATTTCAAAATGTATTTATTTTATAAATGTTAATTTACTATTTATGCCCTCTCCATTTGAAAAGCAGGAATTTAGGCAGTATGTATGATGAGTAATGACAATGATATGCTATTGTTTTGCAGTCAACTAAAACTATTTTCTACCTGCTTATCCTTAAATAAGCAGATAAGAAGCTGTGAACAGGGGTACAACGGTATTCAGTGCAGAGGCCCAGATTGTCAGAGTTGGAAATGTTCTTAGGGTGTGCCTTGCCTGGTGATTTACAAACTTTATTCTAGCAATAGGACCTTTCTTACCCCCAGGATAAATCTAACTGTAGTGTCACTGCATAGAACATATAAATGCATCATGGCCTTGTTAAAGTAGAGGCGTGAGACTTCCTCTTGTTTCGTAAGGTGATCTGAAGGGCTGCCTCTGAATCCTGGTGATTCTGAGAGCCATTTTAATAACTGCTGAGCTAGTCCAGGCTCTACATTCCACAGATATTGAAACTGAGCCCCAGAAAGGCTGTGACTCATATTATACTGTCAAGTTAATGTGCAGAAAAACCATTTCTTGAATGTTTAATAGTGATGATGAGTGGATTCTTAATGGCCTTATCCAGTTTGTGGATTAGTCTTGCCATCTGTTTCATCTATTCTTCTCTAAGGCTGCTTGCCCTGTGGCTATTTCACACTCATTAATAGCGCTATCAGAGGTCTAGTAAAGGGAAAAGAAGATGGAAAACTCAAATCCCTTATTAGATCTTATCGAGAGGAAGAAAGATTGAAACTAATGAACATGGAAAGATTGGATGTCAGCTCTGGCTGGGCTGGGAGTGCTGTCAACCCTGTTCCTGTTCTGTTTCAATAGCTCCTTCTACAGCCAAGTGTTTCCACTTGCCCACCATTAGCCAGAGTTGTCTTCTGACTAGACATGAAGGTTTCCATCCCAAAGCAAAGACTGTGTTCACTATCACACTCAGTCTTGCTTAGGATGAGATTGCATACTTGATGCCAGACTTCACTTGGATTCTTTCTTCTCTCCTTTAGAGATTGTGATCGTTTCAACATCCTTGATATTTAGCTTCCCTTTCTGAATTTTGTTACAAACTGGTCTTCCTGTGGCAGTTTTGTTAGGTGTGTGGTCTTAGCTTCCTATCATAATTTGGTCTCTATCATCAGTTATGGGCTCTGCTTTCTAGAATTAACCTGATTTTCCCTTGAGGGAATGGCCTTTGAGTTCTGGGCATGGCTCCCTATTCCTAGTGAATGACACCCACTGCCCCTGCTGTGAGCCTAATGAGGAACTTAATGATGCCTCACTTTAGCAGAGTTCCTGACTTTTGCTGCTACCAAATTAAGACTCACAGCTTTTGTGGCCCTACCTTGTGAGTACAGATTTAGAAACAAAGCCAGCAAGTCCGCACACCCAACATTAACTTTGTGAGTTGAAAACGGCAATCCTCAGTGTGGGTAGACTAGAAACAATCCTTGCCTTGTATATATTAGGATACGAACTGATAAGGGAGAAGAAGATTATTAATACTGGGTATCAGTTCTGTTCAAAACATTCTTTTCTAATGTGTGTTCCCAGATTTAAGTCATTCATCCTCTTAAAATTCATGTTTCCATAAATATATATGAATACATATATATTTATGTATTCAGATGTAATCTCTCTCTGTATGTGTACATATGTATGTGTGTGCGTGTGTGTGCATGTGTGTGTAACTCTCAATATAGCTTTAGTTGCTATAACAGAGACCAAACCACAATGACTTAAATAAGAAATTTTTCCCTTCCAAAAGCTAGATCCCTAAGATTCTACATATTTCTTGTATTTGCCAGTTATTAGCTATGGCACCTGGGTGATCATCTCTTCTGAAAGAGCTTGAGAAGTAGTGTTGGTTTACAGAAAATGAACTACTTCGCTGCCATTGTCTTTTGTCACATGTAAGGAATCATTTAATCTGCTTTACCCCAAATAGCTCTTTTCTCATTCAAGCATAGCTAATACATTTGTTCTTTTCCTTTGGTAGATTGTATGCTTTTTGGAAGTAGGACTTGTACCTTCTATAATTTACCTTGAAAGGTCTTTGGATGGTGGTAGTTATTCGCTATTTCCCGTTACTACAAAGGGCAGAACAAGGAAAAATAGCTTCAAGGGAAAAGTAGGTAATCAGATAAGTTGGTTAGATATTAGAGTCATTTATTGAGGTGCTCATTGAATCTGCTTCCTTGAAAATATTTCAAATAGAAGGGAAAACTATATATCAGGCTGATTTGGAAACAGTCTTGCCTAGAACTAAGTAGCTAAAGTTTGAAATAAATAATTTTCTTTAATTTGGATAAGTAGAGTTGTGTTGTTATCCCTTCATTAGCTAGAATAAGCACATAGAGCTGGTTATAAAATGTCATTACACTTAGTCTGAAGTTGGCTGTCTCTGTTTCCCATTTCCCCTTCTCTTGGAGTATACTGGCAAGAGTTCTCTACCATGAACCAAACATCATGCCAATTTTATTTATTTATTCATTACCTCCTCATTTATTTATTCATTACCTTCTCATTAGTAGAAATCCAAATTTTCTCTATTTGTATGCTCTGATGGCTGTTAGGAGCTAGAAGGTAAAAAATGGGAAGACCCATGATGTCTCTCTCTTTTAAAAATTTTTGACAGATGATTCTTATGCTCACTGGAAAGAGACAAAGAGAGAGAGGTGGGGGAGAGTGAGAAAGCATTCAATATGGGGGATGATCACACTGCAACACCTTCTCCTCCATTTCTCCCTCCTTTCAGGATTTTGGGCACATGTGCCTGATATGTTTCTCAAGCTCCTGGATCTGGGACTTGACCTGCACTGTCAGCCAAGTGGCATTCAGCCATCTTTTCCACCATACCATGGGCTGTTCCTACCCCAGGTCTCTTACTGTATTAGTTCTATAAATTTCTTAAGTGCTCAGGAGACCTGAGATGTTCCTCAGCTAATAGAACTCTAGTAAGAGACAATCTCAGACAAGAATCCCATTAACAAAGGGAAACTAAGTCAGTCATGGTAATAGATAAAAGTTGTGAACCATAGTATATGGATAGTGGAAACCGTTTAGGATGATTATAAGCACCCCTTCTGAAAGAATTTTCACCCAGAAACTTTGAGAAAAACCTAAGAAATACAGTGAAATTTCAAGGGACCAGTGTTTGACCACTGCAGAATATCATACCTGACTTATTTTTTCCTTCATATATAAATTTCACATTGTATCTAATATATTTATAAGTAGATATTAGCCCAGTATATTATCTGGAGACAAAAGTTCTCCAGGTTTGGGGGAAGGGAATGGACCCTTTGTCACACTCATAAAGTAACTAGAACCCCAGGTGTTGGACCTCATGAATACAGCATTAAAATAATATAATACTATAGGAACATCTCCCACCAAATTATGAAAGTTAATTTCAGAAGCTGTATAGTTTGAGAGGATAAGAACTATGAAATTTATGTTCATAAATTCCAGCTTGCATCTTTAGGCAATACAATAAGTCTTATTTAAATAGAAAACTCTTGCTAGAATTTCTTAAGGTATCCACTGCCCCCTGTAGGTTTTGATTTTGTATTTGTCTATATCTGTATGAAAAATATACTTCGTTTATCTATTTGTTCTCCTTGCCTTTGTCCACTTCGATCTCTAAATTTCTTAGGGGACCAGAATGACATCTCACTTCCCAAGTCCTGATAATTGTACTGCCCTAAGCATCCTGCTATGCAAATGGAAACGAGCCCTTGAAAACCTCAGCTACACAAGGATATGGCTGTCTCCTGGCCTGGAGTACCCAAAATTTTCTCCAAAATGGTTCAGTTTGTCTTTAATTAAAACTTAAAGCATGAGTTTCTTGGCTCTGGCAAAAGCTCTCGGATAAGAACCTGCCTCACACAGATTTGTCTCATTGCAATCTGCCTCACAGCAGGCTTCTTCGATGGCTGCCATCGGATTCTGGGACAAGAGAAAGCCTGCAAGCTCACAGAGCTACAAAGAAAAGCAGTTAATAGCCAGAGGTACCTGCAGCTCCTCTCAATTCATTAACTAAAGGTAACTTGAGGATCATTATCAGAAGGAGACTAATTTGGCAGCTGTCAGCATAGAGGGTAGAGATACCATGTTGACTGCAGGCCAGTGACCCAATGCCCCACACTCACCAGATATTTTTTCTCTCACCTACATCCCAAAGTTCACCTATAGCTCATGAGTAAAATCACTCCCTCCCACTACTCACCCTTTCTTCCACAGTAGAACTGTGTTGGATCTCAAACGCTAATAAAATCATTAGCAACATTAAAACCTAACTAGCTTATCAACTAAGAATAATTTATTATTCTCACACTAAAGCAAAAATTATTAGGGGTATCTAAGACGTAAAAGATACTGTTTCTACACACAAAGATCTTTCAACCTAGTTGTTGAGAGACTTCTACAATTAATATATCATTAAATATAAAAGTATGATAT
>NW_006159787.1:215470-267711 GCF_000334495.1 Tupaia belangeri chinensis
TTCCCTCTCTATCTCTCTCTGTCAATTAAAAATAATTTAAAAATAAATTTTTTTAAATAAAAAATCAGTAGAGTCTAAGGATGTATCTAGGAAATAAGATATAACTGACTGGAACATACACATTAGTGCCTTTCCTTAGGTAAAGTAATATATCACATAAAAGAAGACAGAATTATATGATCTCAGATGGAGAACATTTACTCCTCTCTTTCAGATATTCTCAGACCTTGTTATACAAGCATAAATATTTTATTCATGTTTCTTCATGTTTATCAGCTACACATATTCATAAAGGGATCAAAGTTCAAAATTCAGAATATTTTGTACATGGTCCATATGAGTTTCATAATTTGCATTTGGGCAGTTAGTAGTTATTTTATTTTCTTCATAATTTAATCCACTTTTTATTTGCATATTCATTATAGCATAGATTATCACATGAACTCTTTCTTCATTATGTGAGTGCTGAAAAGATGGATAATCTCTCTTTACTTATACACTTGAGCATCCAGTTCAGGGTTCTGTGCATAAGGGTAGTGAAAAGAAAAAAGAAAAAAAAAAAGCTGTTTGGTAATGAACCCATGAAACTGGAGTTTGCAAGGTGACAGTTCATTTTATTTCCTGTTTTCCTTTGCTTTGCTCCCCCACTGCATTTCTCAGTAACCTTAAAATATATTCAATTTGAAGAGTTCTAACATTAGGTTAATTTGTGTCAAGATGACTATGTTTTTTCTTCATCAAGCCACATTTACTTTAAAATCCATAAAATAGTTTTATTCATGTTTGTGTTAATTATCGAACTCCTGGTAATATGCCAAGGATAATGATGTTTGCCACTTTTGATCAGTGCTCTGCTATAGAACAATGTGCTCAGACCCTGGCTGAGAAACGAAAAAAATTATTAAATGTGTAACACCACATTTGTTGTATGAGTACCAAACTAAGCTGAGATCAGAGAGAGTAATGATGTCAAAATTTATCTTTGTAACTCAGAAATGCATCCTGGCTGTGAAATTTCTTTATCCATATAAAATATTTTTACCTCAGCATTCTAGGATCTCATCTGAAACCAAGAGTGAACTTAGCTGAGTATTTTCTGACTTTTATTTCTATTTGAAAATAAGACTAACAGTGAAGCCCAGGGTCACAGATTCATAAAGGTATCAGGCAGAAAACAGAGGAGTGAAGCAGTCAATGGCAAAGAGAATACATGCCCCATTTAAAGAATGCAACTACTTTTCAGGATCATTCCCTTTTTATGCAAGAAATAATTCCTGAATCTCTTGTAGAACATGAGCCACTGAGCCATCTGACTAGTTATTAGAAAAGAGAAGCTATCTCGGGCAAACATCTGAGTAGCTTTTGCTGAACTCTAGGATCACCTGGCTATTTTAATATATTGCTGATACCTGGTTCCTACTTCTAGACATTCTGATTTAATTAGCTTGGGATGCAAGCTAAGCATCAGGAATTTCGAAATCTCCCCAGATAATGATAATGCAAAATGGAGTCTAGAGCCCCTGCTCTATGACTTCAGATAATTATTACCATGCAGAATTACAAGATTAATAGCCTCTATACTTCTGACATTTCCAAGAATAGTCGGTGACCCAGATTCTTTTAATCTGAAATTTCTTCCCCCCCACATCTCAATTTTTTTTTCTTTTTAAAATTTATACATTTAACCACTGTACATCAACACAGCTTGTAAAATTAATTTTTCTAGCACGAACACACTACATGCCAATCCAGTTAAAGATATCATACACACTATCATCAACAGACAGTCCTTCACTTCTATATTCCCCCAGAGTTGGGAAAGAATAAAGGAATGGAAAGCAACTACAGATACCAGAGACAGTGTGGGAGGAGAGTGGGAAATGGCAGAGGGTGAGAAATAGGGATAAAATATATATACAAGAAACAAGAAATGGAAACTATTTGCTGATGATAACATGTATGACTAAGCCACTATACAGTGTATTCTGGATGGGAAATCATATTTTGTATGCTATGATAATGTTCAGTGAAAGAATGTAAAATAAATAAATTAATAAAAAAAAGAAAATACCTCATGACTTTTCCAATAACCTAATACAATAAACAAGGGAGTGTGGCTATCTCTTCAACATGCACATTTCATTTCCTTTGGCAATATACCCAGCAGCGGGATTGTAGAATCAGATAGTAATTCTAGTTTTGATTTTTAAATCTCTATACTGTTTTCTATAATGGCTGTACTAATTTACATGTTTGCCAAGAGTATGCAGGAATTCCCTTTTTTCCCCACATCTTCTTCAACATTTGTTCTTTTGTCTTATTGATGGTATCTATCCTCACAGTTGTGAGATGATATCTCATCATGGTTTTGATTTGAATTTCTCTAATGATTAAAGATGTGGTCATTTTTTTCATGTACTTGCTAGTCGTTTTTATGTATTCTTTAGAGGAATGTCTATTCACGGATTTTTCCCATTTTAAAATTCAGTTGTTTTCTTACTATTAAGTTTCTTATAAATTTTGGATATTACCCTTAAACAAGGGGTGAGAAGTGAAAATAGGGCAGGGAATGGACATTTTCAATTGTCTTTCCGTGGTGCTAACTTCTGAAAACATCCACTGTCCTAGTCTAGTTGAACTTCTGCTGTCATTTTATTCTAGCCAATTCTACATCTCTGATAGGTAACAGTGAAACACAAAAACATGGTCAAATTTTGCATAATTTCAAAATGTATTTATTTTATAAATGTTAATTTACTATTTATGCCCTCTCCATTTGAAAAGCAGGAATTTAGGCAGTATGTATGATGAGTAATGACAATGATATGCTATTGTTTTGCAGTCAACTAAAACTATTTTCTACCTGCTTATCCTTAAATAAGCAGATAAGAAGCTGTGAACAGGGGTACAACGGTATTCAGTGCAGAGGCCCAGATTGTCAGAGTTGGAAATGTTCTTAGGGTGTGCCTTGCCTGGTGATTTACAAACTTTATTCTAGCAATAGGACCTTTCTTACCCCCAGGATAAATCTAACTGTAGTGTCACTGCATAGAACATATAAATGCATCATGGCCTTGTTAAAGTAGAGGCGTGAGACTTCCTCTTGTTTCGTAAGGTGATCTGAAGGGCTGCCTCTGAATCCTGGTGATTCTGAGAGCCATTTTAATAACTGCTGAGCTAGTCCAGGCTCTACATTCCACAGATATTGAAACTGAGCCCCAGAAAGGCTGTGACTCATATTATACTGTCAAGTTAATGTGCAGAAAAACCATTTCTTGAATGTTTAATAGTGATGATGAGTGGATTCTTAATGGCCTTATCCAGTTTGTGGATTAGTCTTGCCATCTGTTTCATCTATTCTTCTCTAAGGCTGCTTGCCCTGTGGCTATTTCACACTCATTAATAGCGCTATCAGAGGTCTAGTAAAGGGAAAAGAAGATGGAAAACTCAAATCCCTTATTAGATCTTATCGAGAGGAAGAAAGATTGAAACTAATGAACATGGAAAGATTGGATGTCAGCTCTGGCTGGGCTGGGAGTGCTGTCAACCCTGTTCCTGTTCTGTTTCAATAGCTCCTTCTACAGCCAAGTGTTTCCACTTGCCCACCATTAGCCAGAGTTGTCTTCTGACTAGACATGAAGGTTTCCATCCCAAAGCAAAGACTGTGTTCACTATCACACTCAGTCTTGCTTAGGATGAGATTGCATACTTGATGCCAGACTTCACTTGGATTCTTTCTTCTCTCCTTTAGAGATTGTGATCGTTTCAACATCCTTGATATTTAGCTTCCCTTTCTGAATTTTGTTACAAACTGGTCTTCCTGTGGCAGTTTTGTTAGGTGTGTGGTCTTAGCTTCCTATCATAATTTGGTCTCTATCATCAGTTATGGGCTCTGCTTTCTAGAATTAACCTGATTTTCCCTTGAGGGAATGGCCTTTGAGTTCTGGGCATGGCTCCCTATTCCTAGTGAATGACACCCACTGCCCCTGCTGTGAGCCTAATGAGGAACTTAATGATGCCTCACTTTAGCAGAGTTCCTGACTTTTGCTGCTACCAAATTAAGACTCACAGCTTTTGTGGCCCTACCTTGTGAGTACAGATTTAGAAACAAAGCCAGCAAGTCCGCACACCCAACATTAACTTTGTGAGTTGAAAACGGCAATCCTCAGTGTGGGTAGACTAGAAACAATCCTTGCCTTGTATATATTAGGATACGAACTGATAAGGGAGAAGAAGATTATTAATACTGGGTATCAGTTCTGTTCAAAACATTCTTTTCTAATGTGTGTTCCCAGATTTAAGTCATTCATCCTCTTAAAATTCATGTTTCCATAAATATATATGAATACATATATATTTATGTATTCAGATGTAATCTCTCTCTGTATGTGTACATATGTATGTGTGTGCGTGTGTGTGCATGTGTGTGTAACTCTCAATATAGCTTTAGTTGCTATAACAGAGACCAAACCACAATGACTTAAATAAGAAATTTTTCCCTTCCAAAAGCTAGATCCCTAAGATTCTACATATTTCTTGTATTTGCCAGTTATTAGCTATGGCACCTGGGTGATCATCTCTTCTGAAAGAGCTTGAGAAGTAGTGTTGGTTTACAGAAAATGAACTACTTCGCTGCCATTGTCTTTTGTCACATGTAAGGAATCATTTAATCTGCTTTACCCCAAATAGCTCTTTTCTCATTCAAGCATAGCTAATACATTTGTTCTTTTCCTTTGGTAGATTGTATGCTTTTTGGAAGTAGGACTTGTACCTTCTATAATTTACCTTGAAAGGTCTTTGGATGGTGGTAGTTATTCGCTATTTCCCGTTACTACAAAGGGCAGAACAAGGAAAAATAGCTTCAAGGGAAAAGTAGGTAATCAGATAAGTTGGTTAGATATTAGAGTCATTTATTGAGGTGCTCATTGAATCTGCTTCCTTGAAAATATTTCAAATAGAAGGGAAAACTATATATCAGGCTGATTTGGAAACAGTCTTGCCTAGAACTAAGTAGCTAAAGTTTGAAATAAATAATTTTCTTTAATTTGGATAAGTAGAGTTGTGTTGTTATCCCTTCATTAGCTAGAATAAGCACATAGAGCTGGTTATAAAATGTCATTACACTTAGTCTGAAGTTGGCTGTCTCTGTTTCCCATTTCCCCTTCTCTTGGAGTATACTGGCAAGAGTTCTCTACCATGAACCAAACATCATGCCAATTTTATTTATTTATTCATTACCTCCTCATTTATTTATTCATTACCTTCTCATTAGTAGAAATCCAAATTTTCTCTATTTGTATGCTCTGATGGCTGTTAGGAGCTAGAAGGTAAAAAATGGGAAGACCCATGATGTCTCTCTCTTTTAAAAATTTTTGACAGATGATTCTTATGCTCACTGGAAAGAGACAAAGAGAGAGAGGTGGGGGAGAGTGAGAAAGCATTCAATATGGGGGATGATCACACTGCAACACCTTCTCCTCCATTTCTCCCTCCTTTCAGGATTTTGGGCACATGTGCCTGATATGTTTCTCAAGCTCCTGGATCTGGGACTTGACCTGCACTGTCAGCCAAGTGGCATTCAGCCATCTTTTCCACCATACCATGGGCTGTTCCTACCCCAGGTCTCTTACTGTATTAGTTCTATAAATTTCTTAAGTGCTCAGGAGACCTGAGATGTTCCTCAGCTAATAGAACTCTAGTAAGAGACAATCTCAGACAAGAATCCCATTAACAAAGGGAAACTAAGTCAGTCATGGTAATAGATAAAAGTTGTGAACCATAGTATATGGATAGTGGAAACCGTTTAGGATGATTATAAGCACCCCTTCTGAAAGAATTTTCACCCAGAAACTTTGAGAAAAACCTAAGAAATACAGTGAAATTTCAAGGGACCAGTGTTTGACCACTGCAGAATATCATACCTGACTTATTTTTTCCTTCATATATAAATTTCACATTGTATCTAATATATTTATAAGTAGATATTAGCCCAGTATATTATCTGGAGACAAAAGTTCTCCAGGTTTGGGGGAAGGGAATGGACCCTTTGTCACACTCATAAAGTAACTAGAACCCCAGGTGTTGGACCTCATGAATACAGCATTAAAATAATATAATACTATAGGAACATCTCCCACCAAATTATGAAAGTTAATTTCAGAAGCTGTATAGTTTGAGAGGATAAGAACTATGAAATTTATGTTCATAAATTCCAGCTTGCATCTTTAGGCAATACAATAAGTCTTATTTAAATAGAAAACTCTTGCTAGAATTTCTTAAGGTATCCACTGCCCCCTGTAGGTTTTGATTTTGTATTTGTCTATATCTGTATGAAAAATATACTTCGTTTATCTATTTGTTCTCCTTGCCTTTGTCCACTTCGATCTCTAAATTTCTTAGGGGACCAGAATGACATCTCACTTCCCAAGTCCTGATAATTGTACTGCCCTAAGCATCCTGCTATGCAAATGGAAACGAGCCCTTGAAAACCTCAGCTACACAAGGATATGGCTGTCTCCTGGCCTGGAGTACCCAAAATTTTCTCCAAAATGGTTCAGTTTGTCTTTAATTAAAACTTAAAGCATGAGTTTCTTGGCTCTGGCAAAAGCTCTCGGATAAGAACCTGCCTCACACAGATTTGTCTCATTGCAATCTGCCTCACAGCAGGCTTCTTCGATGGCTGCCATCGGATTCTGGGACAAGAGAAAGCCTGCAAGCTCACAGAGCTACAAAGAAAAGCAGTTAATAGCCAGAGGTACCTGCAGCTCCTCTCAATTCATTAACTAAAGGTAACTTGAGGATCATTATCAGAAGGAGACTAATTTGGCAGCTGTCAGCATAGAGGGTAGAGATACCATGTTGACTGCAGGCCAGTGACCCAATGCCCCACACTCACCAGATATTTTTTCTCTCACCTACATCCCAAAGTTCACCTATAGCTCATGAGTAAAATCACTCCCTCCCACTACTCACCCTTTCTTCCACAGTAGAACTGTGTTGGATCTCAAACGCTAATAAAATCATTAGCAACATTAAAACCTAACTAGCTTATCAACTAAGAATAATTTATTATTCTCACACTAAAGCAAAAATTATTAGGGGTATCTAAGACGTAAAAGATACTGTTTCTACACACAAAGATCTTTCAACCTAGTTGTTGAGAGACTTCTACAATTAATATAACATTAAATATAAAAGTATGATATATATATATATATATATATATATGTATGTGTGTGTGTGTGTGTATATATATATATACAGTGTATACAGGACGAAGAGCAATTCAAGAAAAAAAAAAGATGCTCAAAGAGTTTTATTACTGTTTTTCCCTTTAGATTATTTAATAAAGTTTCTCTTGATTATAATGGATAAAGCATGTACAAAACATAGACATTTACTCTTCTAATGTATTCTTAATATCTTTTTTTTTCTTTTTTGGAGAAGTTTTTGCTACAGGGCACATGCTCTCACCAGAAAGACAGAGAGAGATAGAGAGACAGAAAGCAAGAAATCACCCCCCAGGGGGGATGGCCACCCCACAATCCCTTCTCCTCCTTTCTCCTCTTGGGATCTTGGGCATGCACACACACACACTCGGCGTGAGTTTAAGCCACCAGGTCTGGGACTCGAACTACAGTTGACTACATGGGAGTCCAGCAACGTAGCCATTACACCATCTGCTGGTCCCAATTTTCTCTTTATTTAACCCACATCAGTGATCCCAGTTTATGAACAGAACCTTAGAGATTCCCAGATACTATATAATCTGAAATTTCATATGCTTATCTAACAGTGATTTCAGACTATATTTTTTAAACATTCAGAAATGATAATATAATTAATGATTGCTAATACATTAAGTAATAATGTTGGACTCATAACAGCTTTGTCATTTTATGAGGTTTTTTGGTCAATGGAACTAATTGTATACCTTCTATATATAAATATTAAATTTAACCCAAAATCTGGCTATCGTACATTCATTTACAATTTTCACAAAGCTTGCTCTACTCAAGTACAGAATTATGTTCAGAAAATTTCCAAATTTCTGGTGGTTAATGCCCTGCTGTGAGTATTTTCTTTTTCTATTTATTTGGCTTATTAGGTAAAAGGATGGAACAATTTTGAAAAATATTACTGTAGTCTTTCATGAAATCCTTTGTTCTTACTGTTGCATTTTTCTCAATGCTCAGAAGAATACCATCTTCAATTGTGGCCTTTCAGTTGTTTTTAAAAATTTTAAACTATCCATCTTATTAGAAGACATTAAAAAGTACCTAAAACAGATATCATGTATAGATCATCTATCACATACTCTCTTACCTTTTATGTCATGTAAGTCCATTTTTGTCATCTTAAGACACAATCACTATTTGCAAACTAGGGATGAGAAACTTGAGTCTCAGAGATAATTAACAAATTGTGTCTGGCAGAGTAATCTAAACACAGATATGATTAGCTACAGAAACGATGTTTTTTCCCCTGTAATAACATGGTAATTTGAGACTAGCTCAAGCCTGTGATCTAAATCCAGTGCATCTCTTCTGTCCACATAGTGATAGAAAAAGTACATGTTTATGCAAAAGAGAATAAAATGTATTATTACATTAAGGGTCTACGATTTCTCATATCTTTCCAACCAATACTTTGTTTCTTCCACTCATTCTTATTTGTTCATTTCATGTTTGTTTATAGAACACCTCTATGTGCTAAACACTGGGACTACAATGACATGGAACAGGGAAGGTGGACAAGAATGAAAGGCAATCGTAATATAACAAATAGGCAATGCTAATACAATGAAATCCACTCAGGGCACTGCGAGAACGTAAGGAAGAAGTACTTAACCTGGCTGGGGAAAGAGGTGGGAATCAAGTAAGGAATGAGTAGTCTCCATAACTGTACATTTTACAATAGTCCTGGAGTGGTTGAAAGTTAGAGTATCTAATTTAGACTGTTCATCTAAAAAAATAGAAAGGAGAAGCATTCCACATTATCTAAGTTTCTTTCTCTTCCTGTCATCAAAGCAGTCTTAAAGCATACCAAGTACATGTGGGGAACTCTGATACTTTAGATATATTTCAGGTGATTAACCTGGAGCACCATCATGATCATTGCTGCCTTTGGGCTCCTTGTTCCAGTCTCTAGCCCACACATTGTTCTCTCACAGTCACAGTCAACACCACCTCCTACCCTAGCCAGGGCAAAAACCTCTGACCTAGATCCCCTGTCATGTCTTCCCCCTTTCCAGAGTTCTTTCCACCCAGCTAGAGGAATCTTTCTAAAAGCACATTTGATTTTGTTACTTCTCTGTTTAATGGTCTGTCATCCAAAATAAAAGTTCCAACTCTTCATGGACATGCTCTCAAGGCCCTTTACAAACTAGAGTCAATGTGCTGGTTTCAGTTTGAAGTTCCAGTACCTGCTTCTCTGGTCCCATGCTCTGGGGCCTCATTACTCCTTGATCATCTTTCTTCCTCTTTGTCTGACCAATGTTACTATCCCTGTAAGACTTTCTGTGACTCTTTGAGAACCAAAATGGTCACAACTTTCTTTATATCACCTTGGGGACTGGAACCATCTTTATCATAGAACTTTCATCTCTTTCTTACAACTGCTTTGCTCCTTGTCTTTGCTGACAGTCAATTCCTCCAGGGTAGAGAATAAATATTATCCACACTGGTACCCAAAGTGACTTGATTTATAGATGGTTCCTCATAAATGTAGTACTTGCCATTTATTTATAAAAAGATCCAATATTTACTGAGAAATTACTATGAATGCTTCTATTACACTGAGCATTTTATAAGCACTATTTCTGTTTATCCTTACAACCTTGTCCTATGATTAAGCATTACTAATAATCTGATTTTACAGATTAGGAAATTGAAGCTTAGGTTTGGCAAATGATTTCTCAAGGTTAACTTAAAGCAAAGTATCAGATCGGAACTGGTCTCCTAACCACTACAGTATATTGCTGAATGAATAAATGAATGAAATACAAAAGACAGTCAAGTGTCATTCATCAAATTTCTGGTTATACTAAAAATTGTGATAGGGCTGCTTTATAAATTATTTTTTTTTAGATTTTCTTTTAATAAACTTCCAAAATAATTTAGGTAAGGCTTTAAGGTATGTTTGTCTCATCTCTGGAGTTGATAGGAATCAGTCTGGTATTCACTGTTCATTCTAAGTAGGAATAAATAATTTGCATCTTAAAAACAAAAACCAGAACTATTAGCATAAGGCTTTAGTATGGGGAAGTATTGGAGTGCTCATTATGGACAAGTAATAGACAAGATATTTAAAGAGAAATAACCAGCAAATACATTCTAGACAATGGCTAAGACATGTAACAATCATGGGTTTTTAAAGGGAGGGGCTTCTGGGACTTTAGACTGTATAACTGTAGGATATAAACCAGGACCTGGGAGCCAGAATCCTGGCGTCTCTGTGCTGTGCGACTTTGCTCAAGTTTTTCACTTTTACCAGGCCTCTGTTTCCTAAGATGCACAATTCAGATTCAACCAAATTCAACAAGTCTTTACTGACTGGCAATCGGGCTCAGCAACTGGCTCATCTGGTCTTCAAGTCTCCAGTCACAGGGACTCTCAACTTCCCTCTTTACTTCTCAGAAGATGACTTGGGGTCCAAGAATAGGCTGTTTTGCCCAAGTTACATGCCTAACTAGTAGATAAAAACAGGTCATTATTAGAGACTGTCTTTACATATCACTGATGTACTATTAGCTGAAAACCTCACCTGCTCCTTGAGGAGTGGGGAATGTGTAAATTTATCCCCTGTCATGGTCAGTAATCTCCAAAACAATCTGTATCATTTAAGAAATGTGAAGTATTGGGAAAAATTTCAAAAAGAACGTCAGGAAGTGAGAAAATGGTACCATGATATAACCTATTAAACAGATGAAAGAACGTTCTTTTTTGTTTTTGTTTTCAGGAGAAAAAAACAAAAGACTCAAAGTTGCATTCCAGTTCTGCTGGTATAACTGCTTGGCCTTGTCCTCTGTGGGTATCCATTTCCTCATGTCTGAAATGACATGTGATATTTTGACTATCAAACAAGGTGATATATATGAGAGTCATCTCTTTGAACAAAACAAACAAAGCACTACAAAAAATGTTTATTACCTGAAAGTGCTTTGCAAGAAGAGATTTTTATCTACTTTTTCTTCTAAGACAGAGAAACTGGATTTAAATAGTAGGAGATGAATTTCTTCTTGACAAAAATAAACTTTCTGATTAGAGCTATTAGATATTGGTGGGGCAAAGGCAATAAAGTTATGTTAGAGCAGGATTTCATCTGAAGAATTTTAAGGAGACAAACTGTAGTATAGTTTGATGCTTGAAGCAGAAAGAAGGAATAAATAATCTGTGATAAGAAGATCCGGTAGTGGGATCAGCAGTTAGCGTAATGGCTATGTTGCTGGAATCTCACGTAGTCGACTGCGGTTCGCGTCCCGGACCCGGTGGCTTAAAACTCACGCTGGGCGTGTGTGCATGTGTGCCCAAGATCCTGAGAGGAGAATGGAGGAGAAGGGATTGCGGCGTGGCCATCCCCCCTAGGGGATGATTTCTTGTTTTCTGTCTCTCTGTCTCTCTCTGTCAATCTGGTGAGCGCATGCGCCCTATAGCAAAAACCTCTAAAAAAAAAAAAAAAAAAAAAAAAGAGAAGGGATTGCGGCGTGGCCATCCCCCCTAGGGGATGATTTCTTGTTTTCTGTCTCTCTGTCTCTCTCTGTCAATCTGGTGAGCGCATGCGCCCTATAGCAAAAACCTCTAAAAAAAAAAAAAAAAAGAAGAAGAAGATCCAGTAGTAACAAAGTATATGTGTGAGATGCGAGGCGGTGCTTCATCTTTTTCTCTTGTTTAAAATGTAAAAGAGATAAAAAGTTTGGTAATACTTGGTTTGAATACCTCCATCTTAACTGCCAGGAGTCCTTGTATAGGATGTGGTAGTCATAGGCATTTCTGGGAGGAGATAGTCTATTTGTCAGAAAAATAGTTTGATCTTTCCTGTACAACTAGGTGCTCTGGGTGAAGGCAGAGACCCTCAAACCAGTTCTGTTCTATAATGAGAAAGGAAAACAACCAAGAAAGCTGAGAGGCTGTGTGGATTTCTGTGTTTTGCCTCTGACAGCACACTTAGGAGTCGGAGACAGGGTGTTTTAACTGTATTGCCTTTATTTTCTCTGAAGAGCAATTTGGGGAATGGCGAGTTGGCATTTGCAAGAGGTTAAAAGAAAAAGAAAATTGTTATCCTGCTGTGAATTTGTTCATGTGCCTGTTTTATGTTTCCAAATAACAGCCTGTGGCTTTATTCAATATAATTGTGAGCTGTATTTATAAGAGGCTGAGAGAAAGAAGTTTCTTAATTTAAAAAGTATGTGAGGGACTTGAGACATTATTAGTGTAAACTCCGCTCTTTCAGCACTTTAGGTTGCTCCATTATACACAAACTATTTTACCATCCACGCACAGTATATACATTGTGTGTACGTTAATGGCATTTAAGATAATGACAGAGCAGGAGAATTTTGTTTGGTCAACTTTTCACATTGCAAGAACACTCTGAGATTATTCAGTAATATAGATTGTCAATTGCCAGAGAATTAGGGTCTGTTTATTATTAGGAGAAATCATTCATCTTTAAGTGCTCAGTAGTACCAAGCAAAGCATTGTCTCCTGAAAAATAGTTACAAATTTCTCTTTAATTAAGACAAACTGAATAAAATTTTTATGAGTAGAGTGCTTGTCACCCATCACCCCCACCCTTCAACCTCAAAAGGCCAGATATATCCCTTAGACAAAGTTTGGCCGACACTTCATAATGAAGGTGCTTGAGAAGGCTTCCTGGTTAAGAGCATAGATTCTGCCTAGGTGAGATCTGTCTATTCACACATGAATCATTTTTCCTAAGTATTTAATCTCACTCTCAGTTTCCTCACTGGTAAAATGAAATTTTTTATAGTGTGGGACCAGCAGATGGTATGAAGTTTACATTGCTGGATTTCCACACAGTCAAGCATGGTTCAAGTCCTGGAATGGGCAGCTTAAATTCACATTGGTGTGTGTGCGTGCATGCACCTTATAGCAAAAAACCTCTTTAAAAAAATTAAAATTAAAAAAAATTGTTATAGTGCTTACCTCTTGAGTTGTGAGGATTAAGTGAGATAATCTACACAAAACTCTGAGAAGTGTATATACCCAATAGTAAGTAAATAATAAATATTAGCTGTATATTAGCTACTGGGTCATTGAAAAGGTCATGACGTATTTTTCTGGTTTTCTATGCAAAAATGCATCATGACTTCCCTGATAACTCATTATTAGCATTGCTACTAGATAAAGGCATAGCTAACTAATTTCAAATGTGAATGAATACAGGGAACCAGCAGTTAGTGTAATGGTTATGTCGCTGGACTCCCATGTAGTCGAATGTGGTTCACCTCCCGGACCCAGTGGCTTAAAACTCACACCAGGCACGTGTGTGTGCGTGCTCAAGATCCCTAGAGGAGAATGGAGGAGAAGGGATTCCGGCGTGGCCATTCCCCCTGGGGGGTGATTTCTCACTTTTTTCTCTCTGTTTCTCTCTGTCTGGCGAGAGCACATGCCCTATAGCAAAAACCTCTCAAAAAATAAAATGTGAATGAATACAAACACAACATACTTATTATTACATGGCAAGCATGATTGGGTTCAAAGTAGAGGAAGAGATGAACAGAATGAATAGCATGTGCCACAGAGAAAACAAAACACATGGAGGGATGTTGTAAGGAAGAACTGGAGTGTGGGGTTGGGATGTGACTAGAGGGTGGAATAAAACCCTCTGTGAGATGATGTTTGAGCAAAGAAGAGAGAGACTACTGGCTAAAGGAGATCCGGCTGCAAACCTTTCCTGGAGGGAGAACAGCAAGGGAAAAGCTTTGGATTTTTAAAAAAATAAAAAGTTATTGTAGAAGAACAGGACTTTTTCAGCTTGAGCGTCACTGACATTTCTTTTAGGGTGAAGATAGGGGCTGGCCTGGGTGTTGTAGTATGTTCAGCAGCGTCCCTGCCCTCTACCAACCAGATGCTGTTCATATCCCTTCCCCAACTGTGACAAAAAAATACGTCTCCAGATATTGCTAAGTATACCCTGTTATTGTCTCCCACCTCATCTTCTGAGAAGCACTGGGCTAGTAAAATAAGCACGGAGGAGTAGATTTTTATATGGGCTAAAAAGTGTTTGGGATCTTGGGGGGTTTTCCTAAGCAACACTCTTAACACTGTTAAGGCAAATTATTTGGCAAATTATCTCACTGCCTACCTTCTTTCTAGAATATAATGTCTAGATTAAAAAAAAAATGAGGATTTAGTTTCCTAGACTTTTAACCTCTGGTGTCAGGTATGATTCTTCTATTAAGCCTATGACTTTACTTCTCTACTCAGAATATGAAGCATTATTATGTAGCTTTTACTCTTCCTGGTGAAATATCCTAACAGGATAGTAAGTGTTTGTAATGAAAGTAAACAGTGCTCCTTTAAACTCAAAAAAATTAACACTCAATGTAGTTCATTAAGTACTATCTTTATTATACTTGACCATTGAACTGAAAATAACTTGTGTGTGTGTGTATCTCCAATAATAAAAGATTTGCATGCAGCTTGTGTTGGTAATATTTACCAAAAATGTGTAGATGTAAGTTAGATAGCAAGAGTGGGAGAGAGCTAGTAATAACATATAAAAAATTGTAACTCTTCTAAAATATTTCCCAGTCTTTACAGAATTGTTTAGGAAATAATTAACTTTTTAGAGTGAGTATGGTTTATAATTCCTGGTTTATAATTGATTGAGGAAGATTTTTATTTGCTGCAAAATAAAATGGTTCAGCAAGACAGCTTTCATGTTGACATTTCTAATAGAATAACCAGAAATAGGACTTGAATTTAAATGGCTGCAACCTTAATTGATATCAACTCAAAAGATGCTCCCAATGATCTGGGACCTCCCTTCATCTATCTATCTATCTATCTATCTATCTATCTATCTATCTTTCTTTCTTTCTTTCTTTCTTTCTTTCTTTCTTTCTTTCTTTTTTAAGAGAGTATTTTTGCTATAGGGTGCATGTGTTCATCATAAAGACAGAGAGACAAAGAGACAGAAAGAGAGAAAGCACCCCCAGGGAGGATGGCCACACCACAATCCCTTCTCTTCCAGTTTCCTTTGGGAATTTTGGATGTGCATGTACATGCACCTGGAGAGAGTTTCAAGCCTCCAGGTCCAGGGCTCAAACCACAGCTGACTACATGGTATTTCAGTGATGTAACCATTATGACATCTGCTGGTCCCATTTCTTCATCTTTAAACCATGATTTCTTCTTTGAACATTGCAACATATTCTCTAGGAATTACTTCCTTGAAGTACTTAAATTCTGATAAGCACTGCCCCAAGAATTTTTTGCAGCTATAAAAGGAAGTGAAAAGATCCTGGAAATTGGTATTTAGACATATGTTTCAAGAATTTGAGTAATTTTGTGTTATTTTTTCCTCCTGAGTTGTAAGATTCTAAAATTTCTTTACTTTTCTGTGAAGGTCTCTTAGATGAGAATTAGTGGTTGCCCTTCATCGCACTGTGAGAGAAAGGATGTGAGAATGTGTAAGCATCTACAATGTAGTAGAACCCAGGCAGGGCTCTGGAGACTCTGTTTTAAGTCATACCTAAAAACCTGTCCAGTTCGCTTTCAACTTCTTCCCTCTAGGATTTGTTAATGTCTCAAGTGCTATGACTTACACTAGGTCACTTGGAAGTCCTTCAACAGATCATTTTTTCTTGGCATACATATCGGGCATTTGAATTTTTTACCCTTCATCATTCAACTCATATGCTTCAGAATAATAACTAAAAATAATCCTTTACTAACAATGTCTCTTAGCTTTGGGAATCGATTTCTTCAGAAGCGGAAATTTCAAGAGAGGAAGGATAATTGAACCCAAGAATAGACTACCATGGGAATCTCTCCATTCCCGAAGAACATAAAGAAAAGAATATGCAACCATCTGCTGGATGGGCTAGACACAGCCATGTCTGGGCTGGGTAGTCTCTTGGGCTCCCTTTCAGTTCCAGATATCTATGATTTTTTGTAGAGGCAAAAGACAAAGAAATGCCAAGGTTTTTATTTTTTATTTTTTATTTTTGTGTGTGTGTGTTCTTTTTTCTTTTCTTTCCTTTTCTTTTTTGTACTGGAAATCTTTATCGTTATTTTTAAAATATTGATTGATTCAATTAAGTTACAAAGTTAATACATGTTTTTTACAAAACATTACTATGTAAAACATGAAAATCAGCCCCTACCCCAATTCTCTTCCTCAGAGTAAAAGTTAATAGTATGGAAGATAACCTCCTAAGCTTTTTAAAAATGTCTTTATGAATCTATTTGAGAAATATGTATTTTTGGACCAGCAGTTAGGGTAATGGCTATGTCGCTGGACTCCCACATAGTCGACCGTAGTTCAAGTCCCGGACCCGGTGGCTTAAACTCATGCTGGGCACGTGTGCGTGCGTGCCCAAGATCCCGAGAGGAGAATGGAGGAGAAGGGATTGTGGTGTGGCTATCCCCCCTGGGGGGGGACTTCTAAATTTCTGTCTCTCTCTGTCTTTCTGGCAAGTGCACGCACCCTATAGCAAAAATCTCTCCAAAAAAAAAGAGAAAAAAATATGTATTTTTTTAAAAACTACCTGAGTGTGTGTAGATATTTCTTTAAATCTATGTAAGTAGATATAGTTTCTTTTTTATTAAAAACAGGCATTCTTCAAAACTCTCCTCTAAAGTACTTCCTGTACCCTGACACATTTCTTGTTCTTCTCCCCTTTCCCTAAACCTCTTTATTCTGTGCTGCTAAAACACAAAAAGAATTATCCTGATTTAAGAATGGGAATGAGTAAAAAAGAGAAGCCAGAGCAAGTACCTTCTTCAGCAGGCATATACCACAGATAGGCATGTGGGGAGAGTGAGTGTGTGTGTCAAACTTACATATCCTAATTTATGTGAGATATATTTACAGAAGCATTATGTATATAATAGGATAAGCCGCTTTTTTTAAAATTCATCTTTCTTCAGAGAACCAAGAAACTTCTGTAGGGTAATTTGTTATGAAATGCCCCTAAACATCACATAGCACTTTTCCATGCCCTAGGGATGTTTACCTGAATGGGAAGGGGGCAAGGTGTGAATGCAAATGAATGTCTGAGTTCAGGGGAGAGCAAGCTGAGCAGTAAGAAGAGGAGGGCCATGGGGCAGTTGTAAACTGAGTCAATTGCAGCAAAGTTTAGAGTCAGGAAACCACACAGAGCAACCCCAATAGTAACTTTCTGATCCTGTTTTTGCTTCCTGCTTACCTCTTCTGACTCATCTCTTATTGTCTGCACTTTGATTCAGATGTCTTTTTTTTCTGGCAAGTCTTTCATGATATCTTACTATACTATAACCACCCCCAAGTCCAGTTCTTGTGCTTACACAGGATGCATGCTTTCTGCCATCAGAGCAATTACCATGTTTTACCATTGTTTGTATTCATTTTCTCCCCCTTAGGTTTCTGAGCTAACCTATAATTCAAGGCTTGCTTTTATTCCCACATTCCTAAAACTGAACACAACCTGTTATACTGGAGGAGCTCAATGTATGTCGAGGGAGGACTAAGCTCAGCGACCTACCAGAGCAGCAGCATCAGAGCATCATATGAGTATCCTCATCCATGTCTCCACAGCCCTAAAAGGCACTGATGTAGTCCACTTTTTCTAATTATTTTCTAGCATCACAAACATATACCCAACACCTTTCTATATTTTATCAAAATAATTCAAAAAAATAAAAACATGGAGACCATCATATGAAACAATGTAACCATTTTAAGACCATAGACTTCTTTTTTAAAAAAGAATTATTTCATTTAAATTTATTTATTTTAATTTGATCAGAGAGAGAGAGAGACAGAGAGAGAAAGTGAGAAAGCAAGCCACCAGGTCCAGGTTGTGAACCACAGTCAACCATGTGGGAGTCCAGTGCCCTTAACCACCACACCACCTATCGGCCCCCGTCTATTAACTTCTTAAAATGTCTATCAAGTTTTCTTTTTCCTTTCTCTTCCATTTTTCATTTATTTCTGTAAAAGATCTTCTTCTCTGTGATTAGTGGGAAAATTCCTGCTAATTAGATCACTATTTTGAAAGACAACTG
The DNA here is from genome assembly GCF_000334495.1 of Tupaia belangeri chinensis. Lineage (NCBI taxonomy): Eukaryota > Metazoa > Chordata > Mammalia > Scandentia > Tupaiidae > Tupaia > Tupaia belangeri. The sequence continues at coordinate 233,707 of NW_006159787.1, forward strand.
AATTTCCATATTAAGATGCAAATGTAGAGGTAAACATGTGTCACTGGTGTCAGCACAAGGGACAGCACCATTATGACATTTGTGCAGTGATTGAAGATAGGCCAACATTGACCTTCTTAGGACAGTCTGAAATACCACACAGGATTTCCTTGAGAACCAGCTAAACAGTAATGAATGATGCCCTGGAAATTGCATTGTCTGTTTCCTATTTCTAATGCTCAAAAGCACATTTTACTTAAATAATTTCTCAGAGTCTCAGAGGCACTCATAGCATCATACACTTATTTTTCTTATTAAAATTATTTTGCTGTCTCTCTGTATTTCTCTCTCTCTCTCCTCAATTTCATTTCAACTGTGAACTGAAAACTCCTTTCCCTAGTTAGATGCCTTTAAGTTTTGCCTGACAATTGCTAAAATGAGATGAGAAAAATATGGGCTAAAGAAACCTTTATCAGTGAAATAAGCCAACTAGAACCAGTGATTATATCTATTTATTTATATATCTATGTATGTATGTTTCCCCCAACTCAGAAAGTCTTCTTCAGCACAAAAATTATCCTGGGGCATTCTCAGCTATGCCATCAACTAGGCCCTGAAAATATGACAAATGTTCTTGTAAGCTCTCATCTGGGTGTGCGTGTGCTGTCTAGCATTTGAAGTATACTAGCTTTGAGCAATGACTAGCTCAGGACTTGAGGATTTTCAAGAAAGTCTGGGCTAACTCTCCTTCCTGTGCCCTTTATTCTCATAAGCAATAGTGTTTTCTCTATATAGAGTAGAATCGAGTCACATGATCCTGAATGGTTCTTAGGAACGAAGTCGTTTTGCTCCAATCCTAATGTTCTGTGGTTGTGTTTGCTTTATGTGTGGTGCGAAACTGAAAACCTATGCTTAACACCATATAGAGAAAGACTGACGTTCTCTCTCTTGCTGATGTTAATCTCCCAAACATTCACGTCGGTGTCCTGAATACAAAGCTATAAAACCATTGCTCCCTGCTCACTGCTGTCTTTTTTTAGAGGTTTTTGCCTTAGGGCACATGTGCTCAGCAGAGAGAGAGAGAAAGAGAGAGAGAGACAGAACAGAAACAAAAACAGTCAGAGAGAAAGTGAAAAATGACCCCCAAGGGGGCTGGCTACACCACAATCCCTTCTCCTCCATTCTTCTTCTGTGATCTGGGGCACTCACACACACACACATACACCCAGAGTGAGTTTCAAGCCGGGACTCAAACTGCGGTGGGCCTTGTGGGAATCCAGTGATGTAACCGCTACGTGATCTGCTGGTCCCCACTGCTGTCTATTTTAAATAGTTGGAAAATGGAAACATCAGCTCCACAGACAGCAGAAGTTTTCCTTGAGTGCTGAGAGCTTGAATCTTTTTTTCTTTTTTTTAAATGTTCAATATTTGATCTGACTGCTGGTTAATTTTTAGTGCACTTCATTAAAGTAAGAATTGTATTGGATATTCCAGGTTGTGGTGACACAGGGCCTGAGGCTGTGGTATCGTATTTCTTATTCCTCACATGCCAGGAAAGAGAGAAGCCTGAGACTTGCCTCTCTTCGTTATGTGTTGCCCACTCTGTCATTTCTCTCCCTAAACTGCATTGATTTTTGGCATGTTTGTCCACCTTTCTTAAGACTGAAATAAAGGTGGAAATACTTGGTTTAAGGTTCCATACATGTGTCTGTCAAAACCACAGTAAGATATCACCTAACGCATTAGAATGGTTGTCACCAAAAACAAAAACAGAGGAATAACAAATGGTGAGGTTGCAGGGAAATGGGAACCCTTGTGTGCTGCCTGTGAGAATGTGAATTAGTAGAGCCACTCTGGGAAAAATGGTGGTTCCTCAAAAATCTAAAAATATCTATAGAAGTACCATTTGGCCCAGTAATCCCACTGTTGGGTGTATACTCAATTAGAGAGACATTTTGACATCTATGTTTATTGTAGCATTATTCATAATAACTAAAACATGGAATCACCCTAAGTACCCAACAACAAATGAACAGATAAAGAAAGGATGACACACATAAACACACATATACTACTGAGTCATAATCAAAATGATCTCTTGGCATTTGACATGAAATGGGCCATCTAGAAGATAAAATACCAAGTGGAATAAGCCAGGCTACAAAGACAAATGCTGTGTGTCTCCACTTAACATATATCAAGGTTTTTATAGCAGAAGCTAAAGAGCTCAATAGCATTGAAATCAAAAGAACATAGATTTTCCCAATTCCTAGTGGGAGGGTAGGGAGTAGGGGCATTAAGAAAAATGATTGACAAACACAAGGATGCATATATTATCAATTTGATTATCACACATGGTATATATGCTTTAAAAATTCACTTTGTACCCCGCAAAGATCCATGCAATTATAGGTAAGTCAGAAATTACAACAAAAAGAAATGAAGAATTGATGGCTTCAGAAGGTGAGAGAGAAAGAAACACTGCACCAGTTATTTCAACAAGGAGAATTGAATATAAAAAGTATTAGTTAGATAGTGAAGCTTTGAAAAGGTAAAAAAAAAAAAAAAAAAAAAAGAAAAAAGAAAGAAAGAAAAAGAAATTATAAGCTATTTCAAGGATGGTCATGTATGGTCATTGCAAGAAGCAGTTACCATCTCCCAGAGCTGGAGGCACAAAGTGAAGAGATTGGAATCATTAAAATTTAGAAGTTGGAGGAGCAGTCTCACACATGTGGGACCCAAACCTGCTAGAAAGGATGCTTCTTGGCTGGTGGTAGGGATTTTGAGTTTGTGGAAGGGGCATGACAGAGCTATGGCTCTGACTTCTGAGCCAGCTGTGTGTTATGTAGTGTCAGTGCTTTTGAGAAGCTTCAGACTGACTTGTGAGCATTAGAAACAGTGCTAGGATCAACAGTTTCTACGGGAATAGAGAGAAAGCAAAGAGGAGGGGTAAACATCCCTTATTTCTTCTTGTACTTCATAGTCTTCATCTACCTTTCTGAATGGTAAACTGTGACAGGGAGCTGCTGCCGAAGGGACAATGTGACTTGTGGAGTCTCAGCCCCAGTGTCACCAAAGTAGAGGAGAGAATTGTGGTTTTGAAGCTGAGGTAACAGCTTAATAACCAGCAATATATTCTAAGTTCATTTAGTGTATTTTAAACTCACTATTTCTTGCTTCTTAATCTTTCTCGTTCTTACAAAAAGCTATAAACCTTCCTCTCACCCTAGGTACATCACTTGCATTTTGCTCTCTTTCTAGAGCTTTTTAAGACAATTGATTATGGCCATAAAGTTTGCTTTGTTCTTCTAGGTATGGAAAATTTTTTAAAAATTAAAAAAGTTAAGATGCCCTCACCTTTTAGTGGTATGCCTAGTGACCAATTATTTTGTAGAAATCTAGCCTTAATCTTCTGAAATTCATAGCCCTTTTATTCTTTCCATGTTCCTGAAGGGCCAGCATACATTCTGCATTGTACTGTCCTTGGGCAGGGCTATCATTTGGAACCATGCCAGGCTACCTAGCTAAGAGGCAAGGGGCATGCTAGAGGTCACCAACCATACACCTCAACGAACAGTATAAATACAGGATCAGAAATTTTGTTATTCACATAAAGGTGCTATGTTAGCTAACATCAGCTCTTTTCTGTACCTTTGCTTGGAATTGTTTTCTCTGAACTTTAATACCGACCATTCACATTCTTTCCATATCTTCTTTAAAATCTTCAGGCCAGTGCAAATGTGACCTTGTCCATGAAGCCTCAGCATCATGTAAAATTGAAGAAATCACTGTTTACTTCCTTAAAGTTATCAAAGTACTTTTGTTTTGCCTTATTTTTTATTATATGTAAGATTTTTCCTTCCCTTAAAGCAATTTGTAATGATATATCATTTCAGGGCCAGCAGGAGGTGGTATAGTGGTTAAGTCTCTGGACTCCCACATGGCCAACCACAGTTCAAGTCCCAGACATGGCAAATTGAAAATCATGCTGTGTGGATGTGTGTGCATGCATGCCCAAAATCCTGAGAGGAGAATGGAGGAGAAGGGATAAAGTTGTGGCCATCCACCCAAGAGGTGATGTCTCACTTTCCCTCTCATCATCTCTCTCTCTCCAGCAAGCACATATGCCCTATGGCAGAAAACTAACAACAAAAAAAGAAAGATATGTAACATTTCATTTTTCACATGTGCATCACCAATAACTGTTTTCTGATACACACTTTATACCTTTTTTACATATTAGAGGTTCAATAAATATTGTTGGAAAAATGAATGACTAAATAGTTGCTACTATTGATGATCTTATAATATTTAATTGAAGATATTGTAAGCTATTTTTGCAATTGCCAATATAGAAATATTTGTCTTTAAAGTTGACTATTGAATCATGAAATAAAAATGTTTATGTTACAAATGATGCCTTCAAGAGAGTGAAAATGTAGCCCATAGAACAGGACAAAGTATTTGCAGATCTCATATTTCATAAGGGAATTATATCCAAAAAAGTTTTAAAAACTCATAAGTAAACTACAAAATGACTGATTGGAAAGTGAGCAAAGGATTTGAATTAGAAACTTCTCCAAAGAAGATATACAGATGGCCAATAGCTACATGAAAAAGATGCTTGGCATTATTAGTCATTACAGTAATGCTAATCAAAATTACAATGAGATACAACTTCACACATCTAGCATAGCTTCAACCAAAATGGTAGCCAGTTATAAGATAGGATATGGTGATTGGAACATTTACATATTGCTGGTGGGAATATAAAATAAATAGTACAACTGCTTTGGAAAACAATTTGGCAGTTCCACAAAATGTTAAACATAGAATTACCATATGATTCAGCTATTCGACTCCAAGTTCCATAGCGAAGAAAAATTAAAATATATGCCCACACAAAAACTTGTATGCAAATATAGCTAGTGGAATTATTCATAATAACCAAGAATTGGAAACAACCCAAATGTTCGACTAATGAACAGATAGCAAAATGTGGTATATGTACACAATGAAGTGTTATTCAGTAATAAAAAAGAAAGAAGTATAAGCTAAACACATGAATGAATCTTGAAAACATTATGTTATAGAAACTAGTCATATAAGACTGTTTACTGTATGATTTCATTCATACAAAATATCCAAAATGGGCAAATCTATAGACACAATAGATTAGTGGTTAGTTATGGCCAAAAGTGGTCACAATCATGTGAATATGGTAAAAAACTTATAATTATAAACTTTTTGGAGAGGTTTTTGCTATAGGGCACGTGCACTCGCCAGACAGAGAGAGACAGAGAGAGAGAAAATGAGAAATCACCCCCCGGGGGGATGGCCATGCCACAATCCCTTCTCCATTCTCCTCTCGGGATCTTGGACATGCACGCACAAGTGCCTAGAGTGAGTTTAAGCCACCGGGTCTGGGATTTGAACCACGGTTGACTACATGGGAGTCCAATGACATAGCCATTACGCTAACTGCTGGTCCCTATAATTATAAACTTTAAATGGGCTAATTGTAAGGCATCTGAATTATATCTTAATAAAACATTAAAAAATAAGCCAACCTACTCTGCCTACTAAAATTAATGTCCAAGGAAAAAATCTTACTTCTACTTTTCTTGACTTGTAGAAAATTAATAATTGATTTTTTGTATTAGTTTAATTTTTAATATATATGAATTGATCCAAACCTTCTAACTCTTCAGATATAATTAATAAATTGAAAAACAAGTAACTTATGTTTTATTTATTTCAACTATTTTAAATTCTCAATTCCATTTGGTCTTCTACTCATTCATTTTACAAATATTTATTGAGTGTGTATTATGCCTTAAGCGCTGTGACTGGCATTAGGGTTACCATAATGAAACAAATCAATCTTCTCTCTGTTTCTCACAGACCACAAATTTAGTGAAGCAGAAATCTAGGTTAGCAGAAATTTGTAGTCAAATATGTATTGTTCATGAGGACAAGGAGCACAAAGAGATGAATTAGTAGTCCAGGCAACAGATGATGATGGTTGGGCCAAAGGGTATGAAGATGGAGAGGTAAATGGATATGACAGATATGTAGGAGAAATCTTTGTGGATTTTTTAATGGTCTTGATGCAAGATAAAGGAAAGTAGGGCAGCAAGAATGATTTGATAAAGAACAAGTTTTCAAAACCAGGCAGAGGTGATATAACCCACTGAAATACACAGTCTTCAATGAGTATGAGCTGAGCGACCTTCAGACATACAAATGGAGGGATTGAGCAAACGTTTTGATTTATGGGTCTAGACATCTGAGAGAAGGTCACAGATGAGATATGTGAGAATAAGCTACATGTAAATGTTAATTGCAACTGTCAGTATGAATGAGGTTACCTAAGAAAAGAATGTAAAATGAGAAAGCAAGACAGAGACTTGAGAAACTTCAAATTTGACAGAAGTCTGAGCCTATAAATGACACAGAAAAAGCCATCTGAAATGGAAGAGTAAGGAAACAGAGCATCCTTTCATGAAGGCCAAAAGAGAAAGAGCATTTGAAAATTTAACTGAAGATCAAAAGTTGGGTTGAATTCAAGCTATCACAAGAGAGTTAATTAGTTGCAACAGAGATTTTAAGCTTAGAGAGATATGAGAAGACAAGAAAATTCTAGGAAGTAGTCCAGAGAGTGATTCCATTAAGATTAAGGCATGGACAACAAATGCATTGTAAATCATTGGGCTTGTCTCATACAAGGCCTAGCAAAAAGAGCTACATGGTACAATGTGTTGGGAACTGACTAAGTAGCTCAGCAAACTGGTGGTCATTCACATTGCCCAAGACCAATAGTAGAACTTAAACTTCTTTTTTAAATTTAATTTTATTTTTAAACATGAAATTTTCCCTCTTAACCAAATTTTAAGTGTACATTATTTATTGGCTATAGGTATAATGTACAGGAGATTTCTAGAATTTACCTTACTTAACTGAAACTTTATGTTTATAGATTAATCATTCTTCATTGTACTTGATATAAGTGGGATCTTGCAGTTTTTGTTTTTCTGTGACTGTCTCATTCCCTTAGCATAATGTTCTCAAGTTTCATCCATATTGACACAGAGTGCTAAATTTCCTTTTTTAAGGAAAATTGAATTCCATTAGATGTACAGACTGCATTTTCCTTATACAATCATCTTATATTTATTTTCATTCCTTGAGTTTTTATGTCCTACCCATGAACTCATTGCCATTATAAATCATGTAGCTTGATCTTGAACCCTGATGCCCTTTCTCCAAAGCTCAAGCTCTCCCAACAATTGTGTTCAGGTTGAATAGATTAGGAAAAGAAAAGGAAGTCAATTAGAGGCCTGTACCTGAAACTCAGACAGGAAGAGACCATGGTGAAGACTATAAACAGAGAGGGTAGATGGTAAAATATGATAGGAAAAATTTCTAGGGTGCTTGTTAGATGCTTATATACATCAGACCACTAGCACTTGCCCCAGAAAACCACATTCCCTCCCACACTTGCTACACTCCTTTCCCCAGCTCATGCTGCTAGCACCTGCAACACTCGTCGGAGTACCAAAAAGCAATTCATGGTTTTCTAAATATAGGTATTGTACATTTCACGCTAAATTTGTTTTTAGATTTTTAATTTTTCTTGAAATTATAAATGGTATTGTTTCTAAATGTCCTCTTTTATTGGTGGTCAATATATACAGTATAATTGATTTTTGTACATTAACCTTATGCCTACGAACCTTGGATTCATTTATTTATTCTTGTACTTCATCTATAGAATCTTTGGATTCTCTTCATACATAATCATCTGAATTGCTTCTCTTTAATGTGTCTTTTATGCCTTCTTTTCTTGTCTTATTGCCCTATATAGGATTCCCAGTATAATATATAAGACGTCCTGGGAGCAGACAACTTGTCTTGCTCCTGATCACAGGCAAAAAGCTCTAAAATTTTCACTACTAAATATGATGCTATCAAATATTTCTAGATATCCATCACCTGATTAAGGATGGTCTCTACTATTTCTAGTTTTTACTTATTTATTTTTTTATAAATTCAATCACTGTGTGTCATTACAGCTTGCAAAATGAATTTTCCAAACATAAATACACTGTATATCCATCCAGTTCTAGTTTTAACACCAATTAATATTGAATTTTGTCACATACTTTCTTCGCTCTATTGAAAAGATAAGATTTCTCTTCTTTATACTATTAATATTGTAAATTACATGGATTTATGTCAAGTGCTAGATGATTACTCTTGCATTACCAGGATAAATTCTACTAAGTCATGACGAAGTTTTTAAAATACCTCCTAGGATTTGATTCACTAATAACTTGTTAAGGAGTTTTGCATCTATTCATGACTAAAAGTGACTTGTAAGTTTCTTTTCTTGTAATATTCGTGTCATTTTTTTATGTCAAGGTTATACTGATCTCATTAGTTGGACAATTATTTTTTTCTCTATTTTCTCAAATAATTTATGTGAAGTTGATGTTATTTCTTTATTAGCCATTTGATAGAACTCATTGGAGAAGACATCTGGACTAGAAGTTTTCTTTGTGGGAAGGTTTTTATTTAATACATATAGCAGTATTCAATAACATTTTAATGTTCAGGCTTATTCTGAAGTTCTTCACCTTGTAATTTAATTCTTTCAATATCTCAGTGATTATTATGTAAAAGTCAAAGATCATAGTATAGATTCCAAAGCAGATGGAAGGGATGAAAGACAAAATATAGTTGGAAGATTGCACTTGCATACTTAAAACCTAAAGATAATTTCTTTAACCCCTATCAAGGAAAATGCAAGCTTATTTATTTATTTATTTAGAGAGAGAGAGATTTTGCTGCAGGGCACATGCAGTTGCCTGAGAGACAGAGAGACAGAAAGGGAAAAATCATCCCCCAGGAGTGATGGCCACTCTGCAATATCTTCTCCATTTTCCTCTCAGGATTTTGGGCATGCATGTACACATGCCAGTGTGAGTTTCAAGTCACTGGGTCTAGGACTCGAACTGTGGTCGTCCATGTGGGAGTCCAGTAACAAAACCATTACACCACCTGCTGGTCCCAGAAAATGTAATTCTGCCATCTCACAACTCACTTGCTATTGTTGTCCTATATTTTATCTCTTTACTTTTAAAAAATCTGCAATGATGGGACAAGCAGTTGGTGTAATGGCTATGTCACTGGACTCCCATGTAGTCAACCATGGTTTGAATCCTGGACCCAGTGGCTTAAAACTCACACCGAGCACGTGTGCGTGCATGCCCAAGATCCCCAGAGGAGAATGGAGGAGAAGGGATTGTGGCGCAGCCATCGCCTGGGGGGTGATTTCTCGCTTTCTGTCTCTGTCTCTCTCTTTTTCTGGTGAGTGCACACACCCTATAGCAAAAACATCTACTCCCAAAAAAAATTTTTTTAAAAATCTGCTATGATACAGTATCATTATTATTACCTATACAAGCAATACTAGTCTATATTTACCTACATGTCAAGATTTCTTTGGTCATTATTTCTTCTTGTATCTCAAACCTAACTTGAATTATCTCCCTAAAATACTTCAGAACTTCATTTAAAGAAAGTATGTTGACAGTAAACCCTGTCAAGCCCATCTATTAGGAATGTGAAATTACTTCTTCAGATCCTGGTTTAAGATAGGAATATCGGCTCAACTCCCCATCTTTTGCTGGTGCTAGGATTAGCCTTCTCCCTGTGCCCACCCCCCACCTCATCTTTCACTGCAGTGCTGATATTTGCCTTTGCCTTTGGGTAAATCCATTTTTTAGCATTTGCTTGAAAAGTTTCCTACTAGTTCTGTTTCAATTCAATGTTTTTAATTAATTGTTGATGTTTCTTATTCAGTCCTAGTAATTCATAAAAAATTCTACTTTACCAAAATCTAATTATTTTATAATGAAGAGACCTTCAGAGTATTTTATCTACATTATTGCCTGAAGGTGATAGCTTTTGATTGATGGGCATTTCTGTATTCCCATGCTGTAAACAGCATTGTTTTTGAAGAGTAAGCAATTGGTATATCTCTGCCATCTGGCCTTTTCTGGTGAAGCACAACCTCAACACTATAAAATATCTATAGTTAAAAAAAAAAAAAAGCCAGTGATTTCTATTCATCACAATGTACTAGCACAGACGCAGACTTCAAGGACTACTTAACCTTCACTATTTTTTATTTCTGCTAAGCAGTCTCTTGCCTTTATCTGGTAGGCCATGAAAATTTTCAGTTATTGTAGTCTTTCATATACATAAAACATATTAGAAACCAAGCAGCTCTAAAAAGTCTTCTTCTTTATCTTTTATTTTTGGAATAGTGACATCTTCCATTTCAGTGATGAATGTCAGAAGCAATAATGAAAGAAGATAACACTCAATGTTTCTAGGTCACATTTCTTTCCATTTCTCCACTCTCACTTAGATACCTTTACATGAATACTCTTTATTATTTTCTAGAGACTTCCCACAATGATGACCTCATAAAAATGTATCTTAGGTCATTAATTGATAGCAGGCCGCAGACATAAGTGATCCTTAAAGAGACTTACTCATGGAACACTTGTAATAGTTACTAATTACATGACCATCTTTTGAGGTATCTCCCCAAGTCCTTGAGACAGTTTCCCCTTCCCTGAGAATTAACTCACCACCTACAGCATCTTATCTACCCACAAGACCCTGAAAGTCATGTTCAAACTACATAAACTTGGCTACAAATGATTGGATCAGGAATATTCTCCTCATCAAATCTGAGCCAATAAAATTCTCTTTTTGAGAACTGAGCTTGGAAAACAAAAGAATTAGAGATTTAAAAGTCAATAAAGTTAAAGCATAGATGTAGAAACAAAGACTATAACATAGTATGTGATATTCTAAAGATGCTCTGGTTCCCAACCTCTGGAACACCTTATTATTCTCCTTTATCTTGGGCCGTGTAACCTAACTCAAGGCAGTCAGCATGAGGATATACCACATAGATCCCTCTTCTGCAGAAAGGGATCCCTTGGGTTTACTTCACTGCAGAGAGTTGCCTTACCTCAAACTTTGCCCATTACATTTCTGATCATAGTTGGAGGAAGGAGGGATAAAGTCACATTTATGCCCATTGCAGGAAAATTCGGTTACGCTACATTTGCTCCACAGCTCCACATGATTTTGATCAGGGTTTTGCCAACACATATGTCATAAGATCTTTCCTCTGCTTCTACCTCCTTGTTTCTATAGGTGTGAAATCCTAGTAAGTTTTCTACACGCAAAATTTCACCTCATCATCTGCTTTTAGAGACTCCACCCTGCAACACTCAGTATATGGCCAATAATTTCCTTTTTGATTCTTAACGTTTTGATTCTTAGGTTGATTTCTGTTGCTGGTAACCAAGAATGTTAAGACATTCCAATATTGATACAATGAGCAGCATAAATGATCAGTCAGTATATCCTTATCCATATCCTTGTTCTTACTCCTCAATATCCTCTTGCCTTTATTCTCCATTGAGTTTACACTATGCCTTGAAGATCTTTCCCTGACTGTTCAGGTAGAAGCAACTCTGCTATTCAGTAAAGATATTCATGTTGATTGGCATCATGTGATCTTTATTGATCATAACAAGAGATGCGGTACCATGCTCAGTATCATCAAGTAATAAGCTTAGAAGGTTCTAGCTTCGTAATTCAAACTTCATATCTAAGGGAGGGCTGGATGAGGTAAATATTAAAACTGAGAAGGGACAGAAGGGAAAATTCGAAGATGATCCCAACAATGACGTTATATTAGTCAGATGAGTTTGATAAGAAGGCTAGAAGCAACTCTGTATTTAAAGTAAGAAGGGCTTTAACAAAGGAAATTAGGCCTTTCAATGACTGCAAAGCACAGAGGAATAACAGGCAGAGAGTACCAGAGGTTGTCTCAACTCTGAAACAGAAGATTCTCAACAACTCACCTGGAACCCACTGCAAGTCTTAAGAAACTGATAGATTTGCACCACATTGACTATTCTACATGAGTAAAATGGATAGCTTTCAAGAATTAGCTGGAAATCTGCTTTGATCCTTTATATCTGCATATAAAATATCTACCTTCTTTTTAAAACCTTGTAACACTTATGTAAGTGACTCTTAACTGACTCTAACCTGGAACAAGAAAGGGCAGAGAATTCTGAGAAATGCCGTTTGCAGATTTTTTGTTGCAATGCAGTGTGAATTAGGAGGTGGTGGTGATGCCAAGTAGTATAAGGACTATTCAGAACATTTTCCACAGGACCTCAGGAAAAGTGAACATATTCACACACTAAAAGAGGCACCAACTAAATCATAATTTATCTGGGCCAGAGTTAAAGCTTCATTTCTTCCTTCAGCCATGTTATACAGCAGAAATGGGTTTGGAGCCCCAGAGAGTAAAATCTACTCAACAAACATCACATTGCCAGAATAAAGCTGTTAATATAGACCATACGAAGTTTGGCAAAGAAGCATTTTTTTCCCCTTGTTCATGATAGAGTGGATATATAAACAGGTGAGACTGGAAAAGAGAGAAAGAAGGAAGAGTACTCTTCTTGAATCTGGTCACACCCCAACCCCCTTCCTCCAGACCTCCAGCTCTTCAGATCTTAGGCACTTGCACACATGCCTGGTGTGTTTCGATTGGACCAGGCCAGGGGGTTGAATTGCCTTCGCTATGTAGCATTCAGCTTTTCTTGAACAATGTATTAATTTATTTTTATCCTAAAGTATCTCCAATCCCTTTTTGAAACTTTATATAGTATGTACCACTCCTCAGTCTTTCTACTATTTCTGAATAGCACTAAAACATTAATTAAATGAATGCAGCAATCAATCATGGCCAAGTTTCCCCCTTGGAATAAAGTAAAACTTAATTTATTTCTACTTAATTACCTCATTTCAGCCTTGCCATGTTTATTAATAATGAATATCTGTTCCTTTTTAAATGGCATTGATCACCAATTTCTACTGCTGCTGAGGAGATTTGACATGACAAATGTCTAGAGCTAGAAGTTCAGAGTTACTGTTCAACTTGATATACTTACAGCTTGATCAATTTTTTAGGCAATCTATTATGCATATATACCAAACAAATTAACAACACAATACAAGAACAGAATTTTTTCCCCCTTTTCCATCATGTTTTGCTAAATTCTAAAGTCCAGCTTAACTTTCATGAACTTGAAAAACTAATGCATTTATATTCATTGTGTGATTTTTCTCTCCTCCTTTCCCTCTCAAGGTTCTGCTTCTATGCAATGAATGTCACCAAGACTAATTGACCCATTTTCAGTTTAGGAGAAATCACCCCCAATTGATATTTCTAGCCATCTTTTTAACAATGTTAAATGACTGGAAACAGGTGAGGTGAAAGACATTTACTACTTGCTGCGAGTAAGTGGTGTAAACGGTATTGATCTGCTATGAAAGGTTTACAGTAGAGAAACATTCTGCACATTACTTAAAGCGTAAATACCTATTTGTTTTTGGCCTATAGCCAAACATTTGTAACGCAATTTTACTCTTTTATTTGGGCTTTTTCTCCTCCTTTTCATGTTTTGCCATGAGCATCAGCCAGGTCTGGTCTGTGCAGTTCTTTCAGTTTCATTTGTAAGAGCTAAGGTGATAAGGGGAAAAAATAATAATAAAAGGAGAGAAGAAGCTAAGTTTATAATTAAATGTTAGGAGTAAAGAATAATCAGTTCTTCAAAGCTGATGCCAAGAAGTAAGACCAACTGAGACCTCTTCAGACTCCTACCACTTCCCTTCATTAGTTTCTCCTCTGTAGTGGTTTATCTGGAACTCCTCCTGGATACAAAAGTTAATTCTCTCTTCTTGACAAAAATTTAACCTGGTCAAGAGAGAAACTGGGGTAGGAATATCTGAGGATATAAGGATGTGAATGCAGACTGGCCAGATAGAAAAGAGGGCCAATTGGTAAACAGAGCAGAATATTTTCCTTTTTTTCATATTTTTTCTCTATCATTTCAATAAAAAGTAAGGACAAATTCAGGTACCACGTTCATTTAGATCAAGGAAAGCAACTATTTCTATGATTTTTAAAGACAAAAATCCTCATAATGGCATCTAATAAATTTAGGAAACTAAGATTACAAACCTAATCAAACAATTTCTCAGTTATAGAGTATTTTATCTTGTTATAAAATGTAAAGAATACACAGCAAATCTTTCTTTTAATTCCCTTATTAAAGGTAATGTCTGTTAATCATTTCATATATCATCTTTTAGTTTTATTTTATTTTTAATATAAATAGTAGAATTTTAAGTTTCCTTGTGATTTGCTTTTTATTTATTTTATTATTATTTTTCTTAACCAAGAACATGATTGAGATTTTTAGATGATAATACATACACACCATTCTTTAAGGGATTATGTACTAGTCCTAGATAGTGCATAAAAATTCATTTTAAGTTTTCTTTTTGACTAGAGTCTAGGCAATTTTCAACATAGTTTTGCTATTACAAACAATTATTTAAGCCCAGCTAGAGCAGCTATGTTAGGTACTGCTGCTTGCTAGGCTGAGGACACATGGGAGGCCTGGCCCACCCCACCTTGAAAAGAAAGCAAAAAGAGGAAGAAGGAAAGAAAAGAAATTGAAGTGCATTGGTGTATGTTACTCAGTAGACTAAGACAGGAGGGCCATGAGAAAGGAGGATCACATATATACACACACACACACAAAAAAAATTTAATTAGCATTTAGGACATGGATTTTTGTTCTTATGTGAGACTATATTTATATGGGAGATTCTTAGAAGTGGATCACCTGGGAAGCCAATAGGTGGCATGGTGCTTAGGATACTGGATTTCTATGTGGCCAACTAGGATTTGATTCCCAGACCCAGTAGCTTAAAAAATCATGCTGGGCACATGTGCATGTGTGCCCAAAATCTTGAGAGGGATATAGAAGAGAAGGGATTGTGGCATGGTCATCTGCCCTTGAGCATGATTTTTTACTTTCCCTCTCTATCTCTGGTGAGCACATGCACCCATGGTGAAAAAAATAAACAAAACAAAAAAGTGGAATACCTGGGCAAATGTTTCAGGTATACTAATTTTTGTCAGAAGGTCCCAGATTTCTTCAACTGAACTTAAAAATGTTATGCTATCATGAAAATATCTCAGAATGTTTTTTCCACAATCTCACTAACACAGGATATCAGTTTTTTTTAAAAATGTTTGCCTAGGAGACCAGCAGTTAGCGTAATGGCTATGTTGCTGGACTCCCATGTTGTCGACCACAGTTCGAATCCCGGACCCGGCGGCTTAAACTCATGCCAGGAGCATGTGCATGCATGCCCAAGTTCCCGAGAGGAGAATGGAGGAGAAGGGATTGCAGTGTGGCCATCCCCATTTGGGGGGTGATTTCTTATTTTCTGTATCTCTGTCTCTGTCTTTCTGGCGAACACACATGACCTATAGCAAAAACCTCTGCAAAAAAATAGTTTGCCTATAGACAAATATCTGATTATTTTAATTTGTATTCTCATCAGTAGTGAAACATAATTTTAAAATATCTATATCAGGCACTTACATGTCTTTTACCAGAATTTCCAGTTCATATACTTAGCAAAAAAATCTGCTTTTTATTTTGTAGGTACTGATTTATCCTAAATTTAAACACTGTATTTCCCAAATAATTTTATAAATACCTCATCATTTTCCACTGATTTAAAATGCTACTTCTATGTAGTGTTCTTGATTTCTCACTTGCTCATCAATCTGTTGTCTGTAGTCTAGTTAATTATTATAAGTATTTGAAAATTTTATTTAATTTTTTAATGTTACTTGTAGCCATACACTTAAATAAATTCTGATTATTTTTCCTTGATTCTCAACTTTTCTGAGTAGAAAAGTCACAGACTCTTTGCTCTTTATACCTTTATTAGATTTTTTCCTATTTTATTGCATTGATGAAAGCTTCTGAGACAGCATTAAATAGTAGAGAAAATACAACTTTGTCTTTCTTCTGCCTTCTGTTGAAATGATTTTAATATTTGCTCATTGAGTAGGATACTTATTGGTTTTTGGTAAGTAACACTTACTTAAATGAAGGACCTTCCTTATTAGTCCTAGAAAAAGGTTGTTTGCTTACTATTTCTAGTGCATGTTAATTATTATTTGATGCTTTTCAGCATTTACTGGAATCATCACACAGATATTCTTCTTTAAAAGATTAATGTTGTGGGACTAGCAGATGCCATAAAGGTTATGTTGCTGGATTCCCATGTAGTCAACTACAGTTCGAGTCTCAGACTCAGCAGCTTAACCTCACACAGGCCCTGTGTGTGTGCATGCCTAAAATCCTGAGAGGAAAATGGAGGAAAAGTGAATGCAGCATGGCCATCCCTCCTAGGGGACACATGTGCCCTACACAAAAATCATACTCCCCCCCCAAAAAAAAGGTTAATGTTGTGACTTACATATAATTTATTATTTCTGTTACGTAACTTTCAGTTCATTAAAATTTACTTCGAATTTTTCAAGCTTCCTTTTTTTTTTTTTCCTTTCTTTTTTTCCACCACAAGGTGAGTGCACTTGCCATACAGGGACAGAGAGAGAGAAAGTGAAAACTCACCCCTAGAGGGGATGGCCACACCATAATCCCTTGTCCTCTAGTCTCCTCTAGGGATTTTGGGCATGCATACACACATGCCTGGCATGATTTTCAAGTCACCAGATCCAGGACTTAAACTGTAGTTATCCTTGTGGGAGTCCAGCTCTTTTACCACTATGCCACCTGTTGATGCCCAAAGCTCCATTTTTAATTGTGAATTAACTGCAATGTGTTTTTCTAAATATTTATTTATTTTTTATATTAAAACAATGCCAACATCATAGAATCTTTTGTTAAAATTTCATCTTTGCATAGGTCTCAAAATGGTATTTCATAAATTGACTGATCTTAGCTCTTACCCCATGCAATTGTTGACAATATAAATTCCCTAGCATTTTCTTTGAAATTTTCAATTTAATGAATCTGAGGTTAAAACTAGGATATAAATAGATAAATATTTTAACAAAATTTCTAGAGATTATCATTATAGTTTGCAAATTTGGAAAATATAAACTTATGGGACTATTTAAACAACTTGAATTTATATATTTCTCAAATTGTCAGTTTTCACCTGTAACTTGGGCTGAATTTCAAATTAAAATGGCAGATTAAACATTGATATTTAGGAACCAGCAGTTAGCATAGTGGCTATGTCGTTGGACTCCCATGTAGTCGACCACAGTTCGAGTCCCTGATCCAGTGGCTTAAAACTCACGCCGGGCGCGTGTGCATGCGTGCCCAAGATCCCGAGAGGAGAATGGAGGAGAAGGGATTGCGGCGTGACCATCCCCCCTGGGGGGTGACTTCTCGCTTTCTGTCTCTCTGTCTCTCTCTGTCTGTCTGGCGAGCGCACATGCCCTATGGCAAAAACTTCTCCAAAAAAAAATTGATATTTAAATCTACTCTCTTCTCACATCTCAGTAATATAACTGTACTGAGAAAAATGAAGGTAGCAACCTATAAGAACAAAAAGAAAGGAAAAGAAGACATATTAGCATAATTTGATAGCTCTGAAGCGGATGATGTATGAATGAGCAAAAAATGACTTATCAGTCCTAGGAAAACTACATTTGAGGTAGCAATAAGGGAAGTACAGAATCTAATTACATCACAGAAACTTCCAAAGTCTCAAGAGTAAGACAGAAATTAGTTGCAGAAATAGGAGACAGAGATAGGGTTAACAAAGAAGTACTGATAAGAAATCTGTTTAGATAAGCACTGATAAGACCTTAAGTCTCTTTGCCAATTTGAGTAGGCAGACAACTATTCTTCCCTATCTATGTAGAAGATGGGAATTTTATTCCCTGGGTTAATAAAACAGAGATATTTGAACAAAAATAAAAAGTGAGAATACAAAGTGTATTTAAAAAGTTTGTGAAAATGCATATGATGATAAAACTATACATGGATTTCAAAATGTTTGCACTAAAATAAATTCCTATTTTAATTCTATTTTTTCTACAAACTCTTGTAAGTACCCTTGTATCGTTTGACTTCTCAATATACACTCTAAAGAAACTGAGAGACTAGAGAAAAATTGATGTAAAGTTCCGAAGGAAAATGAATTCTGAATTAGAATCCCAAGCTCAATCAAACAAAACTTGTAATACTTGTACATTAATATAACATACCATACTCAAATGCATAATGACCTAAAATATGATATAAACATAAAAAAAACTATGAAAATAGCTAATGCATAACTACGTTTCTTCAGTAACTTTCAGGTTTTTATCATAAATTATCTCAAACCTAGAGAAAAGCTCTTTCTTTCTTTCTTTCTTCCATGACTGAAAGAAATGTAAAGAGAGATAAGCATCCCCGACAGAGATGTCTTGCAAGGATTCACCCCCAACCCCAGTAAGCTTCAGATCATGGGCACGCCCCTGCTCAGCCTGATCAGGAAGGTGTCTGATATGAGCCAAGCACCTTCCCATGGGCGTCTGCTTCTCGGAGAGCTGCATTACCATCACGTCACTGGCACTGTCCCACCTATTAATTCATGCCTTGATACCCAATTTAAACAATTAAATATGCTCATTGGCCCAAAATATCATACCTATCTAAAGTATTGATAGCAAAACTATTGATAGTAGAGTAGGCTACATTAATTCATACTTACACTTTGGTCTTGGGCCTCCTGTGACTCTCCATTCTCGACTTTCCTGTCACAATACCGTGACACTAAACGCAATTGTTTTTTCTTGTGTCCTCTGTTAGACTATAAACTTCACAACATTAGAGGTTATGTCTCCCTTATATACTTCTGTGTCTTAAGGAACTGATGTTGGGCTGAACTGCAATAGGGACTCAACAAATATTTAATAAATGAGAGAATGGATGAATGAATAGAGGAATCAGGCACACATAAAAATTACCGGCAGTATTGATGTAAGAAAATTATCTTTCTTACTATTTCTAAATAAATGAGTATTTTTGGAAAGAGACATATTAATATAGGATAAGAATCAGAGAAAATATACCCTTCAAATTAATAATGTCAGTTCAAAAATACATTCTAAAGAACTACTTTAAGAAAATGTATTGGTAGTATGGAGATATTTTAGCAAGCTATATATTCTTGCCAAAAAGTACAAACAGCCTAAATGCCTATAGATAGGAGAAGGCTAAGCACTATAATATTGAGATAAAGTACATTTCTACTAAAAATAACCAAAAATAGCAATATAACTAGACATATACTCTGAAAAGTACAATAGATTCTTATAGAGAAGTAGAAAAAGGATTATATTAATTGCAAGTAGAAAGAACAAATGACAAAATGATCAATGATGATATTTTTACCTCAATTTGTACATAATTGACTTGAAGAATAATAATATTGTAGTTTTAGATAATTAATGTCTAGTATTTCTCTTTGTTGTTTAGCTAATTCTACATTTTTTAAGTAATATTTGAATATTTTTCTGATTTGGAGTGTTATAGGTACACTTCATAGAATAATTAGGGAAGAAGAGACAAAATATAAAGAAAGTATAAAGACAAAAAGTGTAGAGAAATGATCATTTCCATTATTTTAGTATATTGTCTTCCAGATTTTTTTTTTTTATAAAATACTTCTTGTGGGACCAGCAGTTGGTGTATGGTTATGTTGCTGGACTTCTACATGGCTGACCACAGTTCAAGCCCTGGACTCGGCAGCTTCAAATTCACACCAGGTGTGTGTGCATGTGTGCCAAAGTCCCAAGAGGACAATGAAGGAGAAGGGGTTGCAGCATGGCCATGTGCCCTGGGGGATGATTTCTTGCTTTCTGTCTCTTTATTTCTCTCTGGGGAGCACACACACCCTATAGTAAAAATCTAAAAAAATAAAAATAAAAAAAAATAAAATCTTGTGCACTGTGGAGTAATTTATTCATAGTTTGAAATACTACTAGCTACGCCTCTTTGGTGATATATTAAATTTTCCTGAACCCTTGTGTTTTTCTCTGTAAAACGGAAATATGCTTAACAATCTAAATTTTTTTCAGTCTATCACCAGTTTAACGACCAGCTAGACTAGGCCTACTCCTATTTATATTTTAAGACTCGATTTAAAGTAACTTATTTCAGGAAGTCTAGGCTCTCACAATCCTGGGTTGGCAAAGGCTCGGTGACACATGTCTGAACAATATGTGAACAGGCAGTACAACCAGAGCCCCTGATACTGTGCCTGACTGGTGCTTGGCTCAACATCCATGGGCTGCTACAATATTTATTATTATAAATTATATTGAATATACAACTTTTCTGTTCACCTTATTTCTACTTAAATACTTAAAAATCATTATTTTCCCATGCCATTATAAAGTTAAACAAAGTTTAAAGCATTTTTTTAACTGTATTTATTTCTCCCATGAGCAAGAAAGAGCAACACAGCATCCCAACAGAGACTGCTGCAATCTACCCCCAGCCTCAACCAGCCCTGGATTATGGGCATGTGTGTGCTAGGCATACTCAGGGGTGTCTCCAGGTGCAAACCTAGAGCCTTCCAGCATGGGTCAGCCTCCCAGAGCATCACATCTCTACCACTGCACCACTGTCCAGCCTTAAAATTTTTAAGTATTTTAAAAAGAAAGATGAGCTACAAATGAATGCTATTTTCACTCCCCTCTGAAACCTGGTTTCAGAACTTCAGTATGGAATGACTCTCCCCAATGTTTGAGAGCCTTGTTTTTAGGCTCAGGAAGCACATGTGCAGAGAATATCTCATTGAAGGCACCATAGAGCTTTATTAGTTTAGCTTCACTCCCATTGAGTAATCCCTCCCTCTTTGACAAAGGAACACTTGGGCCAGGTGTGACCGCATCCGGTGACAAGGACCTCACTACTAGCTGTTTTCACTGGAGGAGCTGTGTTCTTTTCCAAACCTCTCCAAAGGACCAGAGCTGTGTGTGACTCCAATGTAAACTGACAATAAAAGAGACAAATTAGCATAACCGACTGTTTCAGTTATGAAGATTAAATAGCCTTTTATTGCAGATGTTTGCCAAGGAAAATGCTCCCCAGTGGAAGACTCTAAGCAGTTAAGATAGATTTGATGAGGGTTTTAATTGCTGTTATGCAACTGGTAATGGAAAGGTTTTATTAAATGTCATGCAAGAGTCAATCGATAGTTTAGAAGAGAAAAGCTTCTCTCTAATATAGACCTCAGGCTTTTCCAACAGTAGTTTATCAGCAGGGGCAGTTTCATCAGTAACCACAAATATTTATCAAGTACCCAGTATGCATATGGCAATATCATAAATGTTTTGGGGACGGATGGGGATTAGAAAAAATAAGCCCATGCTGTGAAGGATCTAATGATTTGAAGCAAGCCAAAGCTATCATGGAAGTCAAAATAAATACAGATACATGCTTGGGTATATCCACGTATATGCATTCTAATTAAAAACAATTCAACGTGTAACACCAAGAATTGGATTAAGTGATACATTAACATCAAATATGTATAAAATAGTATTTGTTTGCAAAATGATATGCCATAGAGACTTTTGTTCATTTACTTGTTTTTGTCTTTTGCTTGTTTTTAGTAGCACAGTGGGAAAAATACTTGGATGAAATAGGAACACTTGGGTTTTAATCTATCACTACTACCTGCCTATACCTGGGGTACTTTCGTCTGTGTGGCTGCATGTTCATCTGCAAAATAGGGCTTCAGATAAAATTCTGAGGACTTTTCCTAACTCTAAGATTCACTGATTTTATGGAGGAATAAGGAACCACAGTACCTACATATAATAATTCATCTTATAAAATTATTTTGTGCAATTTTAAGACTCTGTTCAAAGTATATACATAGAGAAGAAAGCTTCTTTAAAATGGAGCTATTTTACAACTAGAGTAGGAACTTGCTCAGCAAATCATAGTTGGTATTTTCCAGATCCTCGAACCTACAAAATTATCTAAAACAATTTTTATCAAATTCAGCCTACTGTCAGACTTGTCTCTTCCTATTGATGTCACACTCCCCTAGCTGCTCAATGAGCTATGCTGATAAGTAAAAAGCATGTTGCTTTTTAAAAAGGGCTGATCCTTCCTAAGATGGGTCTCAGTAGAGCATGAATCATTCTTTATGATTCTGTAGTTTTGTGATCTATCAGGATTGAATCAGCACCTTGTCTTCTGTGAAACAGTGGCTGAGATTAGAAGAGGTTATTGGAGCAGGAGTGGGAAGATCTTCATTCAAGTCCTAAGCGTACCACTCTTCAGCTGTGTGACATTGGGCAAATTGTCTGTTTCTCTGAGTCTGAGTGTCTAATTGAAATGGTATTCAGAAAATAACACTGAAAATAAAGTAATGAACAGACTCCTATACTACAAGTCAGCATACATGTGTAGGTTGTTACTGTTATGACTTTAGATAGGCATTTTAGTGTTTGTCCATATTCAGAAGGATTTGTTTGAACTTCTACTCCATGTTAAGCATTCTAGTAGGCAATCTGACTAGGAGTCCCTCATTTAATCCATAAGAGTTGCATTGAATTTTATATCCAGATTACAGAGTCAATTAATATAGAATAATGTATGAGGATTTGGTGAAAGTAAAAGTAATAGATAATGACTTACTGCTTTGGAAGGAGAAGCTTCTCACTTTAAGTATTTGTGGATAGCAGCTTTGGAATGAAGAAGAAAACACCATGCATGGAGTGATTCATAATGTAGGTGAGAGGAATAAAGAAAGTGTTACTGCATTTTTATCCCATTATCTCTAGTCCCCAAGATCTAGTATGTGCCCAACACCCTCTACCAACAGCTGTATTTATACAGGTTGGAGGGCAGTGTTAGAGCGATTTTCAATGAAATGTAGCAACAGGAAATACACAAGGTAAGTGAAGGAAAGCCTGCTGTGTGCTTCCAGACCAATTATTTAGCAAATTTAGTTTATGTTACCTTCAAAGTGTGATGAACATGGTAATTATTTTATGAAAGATGACATTTAAATGGAAAGTTATGGGTATACCTACTATGTGCCAGGCACTTTATTAAAAAACAAGGCAATTTCCATACAGTATTTCATTTTGTCCCCTGGCAGTCTTAAGTGGTAGTTGTTACTAATTACTCATTGGACAAGTCAAGGAACCAAGGTTTATGAATATTAAGTCATGCAGCTAACAACAGGAAGATTTAAATCCAAGGCTCTATTTATGATCTGAAACTCAAGATTATTTCTGGGGATGCTTTCAGGTTCCCAGGGGATGTCTGTATCATTTTGGTTCTATTTTACGAGTAGGTAAGGATTTGTCTATGTTGCCCACTAAGGGACTCTGGAATGTTCTCAGTTTGAGTAGACTACTACACATGGAGAAACTGTGTATTTAGAACTGCATTAGAATTTAGCTTAAAACTGGTTCCCTTTATTTAAAAAATTCCTCAAGAAGACCAACAATCTGTTGACAGTCTCAGGATGTGTGGAAAATTCTTCATGTCCTCCTTGTATGAAAATTATACATATATGCCCTTTGCTGTGTGTCCTTGTAGTCCTGCCCTTTAGAGGAAGAGTTTCTTTCCTTGCCTTTGAGGTTGAGTTTGCCTGTGAAACTGTTTGGCCAATGCAATGGGGCAGAAGTGACAGTGTCAGCACCGGACTCTGGCCACAGGAAGCATTGCATATTCCCACTTACTCCGTCGCACTCCTGCTGCTTACCACGAAGAGAACATGCTCAGGTTTCTGCAGGTCTAAAGACGATGAGTTAAATGTGGGATAAACTTGAACCCTACCTGCAGTTGAATGCAGAACTACCCAGCCAAGCCTAGCCCAGTGATCCACAGACTTAAAGTAATTTTATTAGAAGCCACTGAGATTTGGGATATAAGAAAGCGTTGCCACTGCAGTAGTTAAATGTCATAGTGTATATAAATTAATAAGGTTATTTTTAAATGAAAGTTTTTGTAAGTAATAAAGAGAGTGGTATGTTAGATGTATTCTGGTGAGAGAAGTGGAGAAGAAAGACAAGAATATGGTTCATGTAGAACAAAGCAGAAGAGGCCTAAGAATGACAATATATGCACATCGGGTCTTCAGAGATCGGGGGGTGGGGAGTAGGTAAGAGAGCAGATACCTTTTGTGCAAGTTGGTGCTTGTACAGCTTGCTAGAAACCCTTAATAGCAGGGAGGAAAAAAAAGACTCTCCCCTGATCTGGAAACAACAGACAGGGCCAGAGCCATTGAATTACATAGGTAAGCCTGTTCTTGCAAACTCTGAAGCTGGTAGCTAGCACTCCAAGTTAAGGGACAAGAATTGAATGGGCTAGAGAACTTCTGCATTCAAAGTCTGGCTCTGTAGCTCAATTGTTGTGCTGGTGGGTGAAGCAGGATATCTGAAAATTGTCTGCAATGAGTTTTAAAGAAAAGGTGCCAAAAGCAGGGAAAATAGTTTTGGTTTGGTTTCGTTTTTTCCTTCTGAAATTACTTAATTTCTGTAGTGCTCTAATAAGTATGCTTTGCTCAATGGGCTGATGGCCGACTGCATTATGTATGTTTGTTTCTCTACTGCTCTTCAGAGCCACAATAGCACTTCGGATAATGGTCGCTGCTTAATTGCCATTACACAGATGTTATTTGGTCAGATGCCGCTCATCTCTTTGGCTTTGAAATGTCTGATCTTTGCAGCAACACACGTTGTCATTCAGGTGGGAAGAAACAGCATTTCCGAAGCTCATCTCCTTTTCAAAATATATTTCTTTTTAAAAATTTGCTATCAGGTGTGTGCATTCACCAGAGGGAAAAAAGGAGAAAGGCACTCCCCAGGGTAGATGCTCATGCTGCAATCCCTTCTCCACTTTCCTCTTGGGATTTTGGGCATGCACGCACATGCACTGGTGTGTTTTTCAAGCCACTGGGTCCAGGACACAAGCCACACAGTCAGCAGTGTGGGATCCAGCTGCCCTAACTACCACACTACTGGCTGGCCCTGAAATATACCCCTGAAAACGACCATAAGTACTGCTTTTTGGGGGTAGAGGAATTGTCTATATTTCATTTAAAGAGGACTGGCTAAATTAATCATATTATATCCACAAAAGAACTACCAGGCCATTCTAAAACATAATATAGATCTGTATTTATTGATTTGAAGATATATACATAATCCAATTGATACTGAAAAAGCTCATTAATAAACAACCTATGTAGTATGAGTCTACTTAAATTATACAACTGTGTATGCATATTTGTTTATGAGTAGAATATTAAATGAGTATATATTCAATGAAAACAACCTTCAAGGTGCCAATTTACAGTGGTTAACATACAAATGATAGGATTATATGAGATTTAAACTTTGCATCTTTATACTTTTCTCTATCTTTTTTTGTAATGAGTACCACTTTCTATAATCAAAAGAATAAATAAATTTTATTTTCTAAAAGCAGATGAGGGGCATGTTTTTCTTTTATGAGTTTTGCATATATTTCACCTTATTAAAAATAATGTAAATCTGCCTGTTTTCCTTAACCTATGACCAGATTAGAGGTAAAAATTTATGAATAGACTGAAGTGATTTGTAGAGTTTTGGAGGGGCCACTAGACATCTGCTACTTGTACATGAATCACTCTAAAATATGTTTTCTTAGGTTACCTTCAAATGCCTCTCTCTAGGAAAGTGACAAGACAATCATTCATTCAAGAAACATGTATTCAACATCAAGAGCAAAGGACACTGTTTGGATCGAGTAGAAGAGGGGATACAGAGGAATAGTAATAAATGAGGTGAAATCTGGAAGAATCATAAGTGTTTCTTTCACCTAAAAAGGAGACACAAAGAATAGTGTGTCCCTTATTATTACTCTCAATGTCTCTATGAAGGATTGTAAAGCCTGGAGCTGGTGCAGCCATCTTATGACCAAGTAGAACTAGCCTAAGGTCAAAGCTCTGCGAAGGAATTTGTGTCTGTGATGATAAGGATGTGGTGCCTGAGTCAATAAGCGTTCAACGCAGTTGTTGCTTTCCTGCTATCTGAAACAATTCGCTTCTTCATAGCTGAAGCCTATTACATTTAAGTTTTTGTTTTGTTTTGTTTTGATATTTGCTGCCAGAAGCTTTCAAACTGATCTAGGTTCCCAAGAGGGGAAAGTAGAGTCCAGAGAAGGAAAAGTAGGGAGGCTCTGATAATAACAATTCTTCAGTTTTCCCTAGGAACAACCCTATCTGGGAATACATTACAACATAGAATAGTATAGATCAGAACTGCTCAGACATTAATGTCGACCCTCTGGAGAAGCTTGTTAAAATTCAGATTTGAATTCAATAACTAGCTCCCAAGTGATGTTGATGTTACTAGTCCATAGCACGCTTGTGAGTAGTAGCACAAGTACGGAGAGCAAAGAATTAGATGTTGAAATCATATGAACTGATTTAAACTCTAAGAACCTTCTTAGCACATGAAGGCAGCACTTCCCAAATTATAAATCACTAAGTAAAAGCTATATATGATGATGATCGTAATGGTGATGATGAGAATGATAATACTGCTGATCCATATCACTATTTTCCATGCTAGTGATATGGATGGTGAGGTAAATAAGAGCATGGACTTTAGAATTAACTACATAGTTCCAAACCCTGGGTGTAGCTTCTGCGTGCTGCATGGCTCAGGTTGTGTGCCACCTTTCTACTTCAGTGTCTTCATCTCCAATATGGCTGTGCCAAATGGTACCTACCATGTAGAGTTATTCTGGAAATGAAAAAATTAATACACACACGAGGTGCTGAGAGAAACTTGACAAATAAAAAATATTATGTTAGTAGTGGCAGTAGTAATAATACCCTATGTAGTCAGTCATCAAGTTTTTCTTTGGTTATCTTTCTTCTCTCTGCACCAAGCTTTTTCTCTTGAGTGTTCCTTGCTGTTTCTCCTAAAATGAAACCTGTTTCACTCCATAATCCCATGCCTACTTTCTGATTCCTGAAAGCCAGTGTGGCATAAATGTTAGCTAATTAAGGCCACAAATAAAATCTAGAAGACACAAAGAATTATTTGGGGGTATACTGGCATGACCTGCCAGGGTCCAGCCTCAGTGGGGGTGGGTTGACTCATTGGAGGCAGCGCAGGTGAACAGAAGACAAAGGCCTCGGTGCCTTTTTCATACACGTCCTTAGCCGGACACCCCTCAGAGATCGCTCTCTGAAGAGTGACAATTGCTAGGAATCATCGTGCGTTTTTATTGAAAATGTGATACATGCAAGTAAACGGGAGAGGAGCTACATGTCTCAATTATCAGCTCATAAAGTTTTAACAATAGAGAACATAGATTCTATTTAGGATTGGACTAAGGGTGGGTCTAGTGCAGTTCCACAATTGTTCCTTTGATGTAGGTGGGTCTTCATGGAATGCAGTTTCGGGAAAGTGGTTCCAGCAAGCAGAGATAATTATCAGCTGATGCGGCGTGGCAGCCATTTTGTGATTACCAGGAATGGTGCTGAGAAAAGAAAATCTCAAGTATAGATATTAGTTCTTATGGATCTTAATAAAGAATGGAATTTATATCATTGTATAGGGATCTAAAACTTAATTCAAGGAACCCTAATATATCTTAAAGGGGTAAAACTTACTGTTTACTAGGTAAGGGCGGAGACAGCCTTTTCAACTGGCGGTAAAGTGACTAGCAAGTTAATGAACTTTATGGTGAGTTTGTGGCATACTTAAAACGTTCTATTGTGCCTGTGGCGTCACTGCTATGTATTTTGTTAGAACATTAGCCATAGTGGGGCGGGAGTGCCCTGGGCCCATTTCGGCCTAAAAGATTATTCTCTAGCTGGCGGTAAAGTGACTAGCAAGTTAATGAACTTTATGGTGAGTTTGTGGCATACTTAAAACGTTCTATTGTGCCTGTGGCGTCACTGCTATGTATTTTGTTAGAACATTAGCCATAGTGGGGCGGGAGTGCCCTGGGCCCATTTCGGCCTAAAAGATTATTCTCTAGCTTAAGTTAAATGTATCTTGAAGGGCATTCCAAAGGTCAAGAAGATTTCTGCCTAGATGTGACTTTATCACACTCTCTATTGTGACTGTCCGGAGTAAAGCATTGTAATTAACAATAGGTGGTCAGAGCAAAGGGGAGCGGTCAGAGGACTTCCTGGAAAATTTTATCATATACTCAGGATGTATAAGAGAGCTATGTAATTCTTTTATCGTAGTATATTGGGTAGTCAGAGGGCAGTCGCTTCCCAGCAAGGCTACCACAGTTTTCTGGAGCAAATAGCAAGCAGCCTTGCTACTCGCCCCAAAATTTTTTCTCCAGGCCGGGGGGGGGGGGGGTACACAGCAGCGGCCTTGCCAACGTGCTGTCTTGACCTAAGTGATACTTAAAAGATCAAAAACTCAAAACAGATCCTGGGGCCCTACCGGGTCGGACTCCTCCATCCCAGCTCAATCTGGAAATACAGAGGTCCAGATCCACTCAGCACTCTATATGACAATTCTGCAGCCATCAGGAGAAGTTCCTCCCTTTGGACTTTGTCGTCTCTTCTCTTTTTTTCCACTTTCCTGCTCCTATTTGTTTCTTTCTTCTTCACTAGGATCTCTCATGTTCTTGAACCTATTCTCCTGAGAGCTGTAGACAGCAAAGAAGTAAATGTATTTTTCTTGGGTTCTGCTTCTAGAAGGAGATGGTTCTTAGCAAGATTCAGTATCTAATCATCAGCTTTTCTCCTCACTCTGTTCCCTACTTTTGTCTTCGACTACCTCAGTTTCTAAGCTGATGAGCAAATTAGAGCCCTAACTTCTAAATTTCACAGGTCTATGGCAATTTGTTTCTAACATTTCCATTTCATTCCTACTTCACCTCTTTGTAGTTGAATAAAATCATCACACAAAGCTGCTCAACGTTTCTGATCGGGATCCCAGAGCTTCATGCCTCAAACCTGACTTCTTTCTCTGTTGTTTTGCCCAATCACACAACTCCTAAGGGTTCACCTGACCCCCTCACGTCTCACCTTTCTTCTGTCTTTTGTGGGTCCTCTCGTGAACTCTTAGTAACTTCAGTGCTACCATCCCAATGGTGCCCCCTTGCTCTTCAAACATGTTCTGTCAATCCTCAACCTTGGGTTACAACCTTAATTCTTTTTCTCTAATTCTGGGTTCTGAGATTCACTGGAGAAATTTAGATGATAACTAAACCAAAATACTGATTAGAATTCGTACCAAACAGACCCTTGTCAACTCCCTATTATGTTCTCTACAAACGCTCTTTCAAATATTTTCCTACATTTTCAGGCCTCTGACCTCATTCCTTCTTAGACAACATTTCCTACATGTTAATGTTCAAGCACATCTCTCCTGAGAACCTTGTTAAAATGAAATTTCAACAAGTGACCATGAAGTTACTGTTTTAAGAACCACACTTTTTTAACAGGAAGGTCTTAGATTTCATTCCTGTAGGTTTCTCTGGAACTTGGTCAAAGTAACTGTATTTCTTTTGTCTTAGATCTTCAATTTGCTACTCTGCACCATCTCCTTTCCTTAGCCCCCAAGCAAGCTCAGGTCTAAGAAATATAACCTCTAATTCCACTATTTCTTAAAACAGCATTTCTCAAAATATGTTCCACAGAACACCAATTTTTCAATATATAATAGCATGCCATGAAAACGATGGATTCTATGGTCAAATATGTTTGGATATGGTAAGTAAAACATTATTCAAAAGTTTATGACAGTGTTTTCTAGTTGGTGCCTAGGTACCAACTCTGGGGTCACTCTAATATTATTCTAGAACTATCATTCCAATGACCTCTTCCTTTTAAGAGACCACCTCTACAAACTGTAGCTTATATAAATTACCTCAAATCCATTACCCATTGAGTCAGTGACCCCTTGCATTTCAGCTTTTGCTCATTATTCAGCTGAAACTGCTCTTTCAAATAAAGTATTTTATGGAAAACATTTCCTTTTGCTAACCAAATTTTAAGTTATAAAGTCTTATATGTAACAAATGCATATAGGGAAAAAGAAGAAGGTAAAATTCCCGTTAGTGTTGTTACCCAGATACAATAGGGTTAACATAGTTTTATATACCTTCTAGCCTTTTGTCTACACATATACATATAAACATATATAATGTATATGTATATATACAAGGAATCTTAAAAAATTGTGGAAAATGTGTATCATGAAAAAAACTGCAAGATTTCAAAATTTTTGCACAAAATGAACTTGTGCTTTCATTTTGTTTTCCACAAACTTTTTTTGAAGTTTCCTCATATATGCATAAATGGAAATATTTGTTAATACTTAGATGAGGCTCTGAGAAATTATTCATTATCCCTTCACAAGACCTCAAACACTGCCATCTCAATGTATCAATGTGTGTATGAGCTAGCTAGGGGTTCTAAATTACATATACTGATGTGATATATCTGCCGTGGGTCCCAAGATTTTGTACTTCCAACAATATCCCAGGAAAGGCCAATATTGATGATCCATAGGCTCTGGAAAACATGTTTCCATTGCTATTAATTAAATAAATACCAAAGCCTGGCCAGAAATTTATACATGAAAAAGTTATACCCCAGATAAATTTGGGTTCCAAAACTAGCTAAGAGTACATATAGTTAAGATGATCTTTGAAAGTACGATAAGATGATGTCATGTTGGAGAAGAGAACAATTTATAAGTTCCATCTGACTTTAAATTGAACTTTCAGTGTTTGTGCTGATTGATAATTCTTTAGTGAGCACAGGATGAAGGAGTCAGTTTACGAGCAGGGGTCATGTTATATTAAAAAAATACATGTTTATTAAAAGTAGGTAAATAAATAAATAAAATCTTTAAATATCTACCAATCATGTAGAGTTATTCTGGAAATAAAAAAATATAATACACATACAAGGTGCCGAGAGGAGCATGACAAATAAAAAGTGTGCTATTAGTAATAGCAGTAGTAATAATACCCTGGATAGTCAGTCATCAAGTTTTCCTTGCTTATCTTTCTTCTCTCTACACAAACATTTTTCTTTTGAGTGTTTCCTACTACTTCTCCTAAAATGAAATCTGTTTCACCCCATATCTCACACTGTAAGAAACATGTGGAAACTAAGCTGCTGTAGAAAAATATCTTTTAACCTCTCATCTCACGTTCTTTCCTGGGCATGCATCCACTGGATGGAATGGCAAGCAAAACATATTATGTTAATTGTCATATTCCTCTGTTCTTTATTTTTTCTCTTTTTTGATGAAATAGGTAAAGTTATGTATGTGCAAATGATATGCACATAGTCCCAAGGTTCTCATATCAATGCCAAACGCATTTAAGTTTTTTTTTTTTTTTTTTGAGAGGTTTTTGCTATAGGGCATGTGCACTCACCAGAAAGACAGAGAGAAACAGAAAGATAGAAAGCGAGAAATCACCCCCCAGTGGGGTTGGCCACGCCGCAATCCCTTCTCCTCCATTCTCGTGAATTTAAGCCACTGGGTCCGGGATTCGAACTGCAGTCAACTACATGGGAGTCCAGCGACATAGCCATTGCACTAACTGCTGGTCCTTGCATATAAGTTTTTTATGTATTCCTGCCATCTGTAAATTTAGACCAAAAGTTCAGGATTTCTCAAACAGCCTGTAAGTCAAGTCCTGGAAAGCAGTGCAGTATAATATAGAAAGTCTGTCATAGAACACTGAATAATATCATAAATGTATTTCTGCTGAAATCAATAAACCTGTCATTTTCAGATTCTAACGATAAGCCAATATAACAAAGTCTACATGATTTTTCATAATTTCTTATCCCTTTTATGGACTATTTCCTAATAACTGTGTAACTTTTTCTTCTTTATTGTCATTTGGTTCCTGGTCTCTCCTTTCGGAGATTACTTGACTGTGAGTATTAAGCAATTCTGGAATATTTATTTCACCCTTACAAATAACATTGAAATAGAAAGATTTTATGTCATTCTAATAGAGCCGAATGAACTTTTCAGGCATGTGATTAAAGACTGGGCAATAATCAATTTTCTTAGAATCTATTTTCACATTTATCTCTTGCTTTACTTACTACCTATATCATTCTATTCAAATCAATAGAGTTTTTTTTGAGGAATAAAAGATAATTCTAAAATAAAATGATTAGCCTCTTTACATTCAAATCTCATAGTCAAACTGAACTAATATTCTATTCTTAATGTCTCTGAGCAAGCTATCCCTGCCTCCTGCCTAACAGTGCTCTGGGAGAGGATTGAAAATTTTAAGATATGAAAACACACTGGAACTGTAATAAACAACTCAGCAATGTGCCTTCTAAGGTGGACAGATTCTTGGTAGGCAGCCCTAATTGTTGCAATCGCTTTTAGGTGTTCTAATGCACTCAGCTGAATTATGCACCACACTGCTTCTGAATGACACAGCCATTTCTGACTCCATTAATATGGAAGATTTCAGCCAAATGCTCTTAAACGATAGCTTCTCTTTATTTGTAATTTCAGACTCTATTGATTTCCTTCTGTTCCCTTCATTATGATTTCAATTGATTACCTTGGCAACTGCAATAACAATGATTGCACTTGACACTGTCTGAGACTCTTGAGATGGTATTTGAATAGGAATGGTATAATTTGGGGGAAAGTGCCTGCAAGAACCTGTCATTAACAGTACACTTACTCTTTACTTTTATTGACTTTCCTCTCTTTCGAGTAGGCCCTTGTCACAGAGTTGGCTGTTAACAGGGCTACAGTAGTAGTTCAGATTTTCACAGTTCTTCAGAGGGTAAAAGATTCTTATTAAAGAGAATGAAGTAGGCCTGCATATATACATACACTTATACACATCAAACTGTGTGTGTGTGTGTGTGTGTGTGTGTGTGTGAGCACACTCATGTGTGCACAGGTAGCTGTTGCCATTTGCCAATGTTGCCAATGTTGTAATTTGATATTCAGGTTAATTTACCTGCTGGGGTAGGCATTTGATGGTACTTGAACTCTTAGGGTGTCAGAACTCAGATCGAGACTCCAACCAAGATGTGATAGTAAATTCTATATAATGTTTTTATTAGGATTTTAAGGAAAAAGAAACAAACAAACTTGCTCTATGTCATTGTCACCACAGATTTTAAAATGCAAAGGCTCAACTGCAGACTGCAAGCTGTGAATTTTATGCCAACTCTTAGGTCACCACTCTAGCTCATCTGACCCTTCCTAAAAGACTGTTTTCTGTATGAGATTCATGGAGAATATTGGCTATGCCACACAAGGACATCTGTGGTCACACTTTCCTAAGTTTCTTTTTTCTACTGTTTTAATTAAAGAGCCACCCATTTATTCTTTTGTTAATAATGCAACTCCATGGAAGAAGGGGAGGTACTTGCCATGTTCCAAAGCCTCATGGGAATTTAGGAATGCCAGATTTCAGCAAATTTTTGCTGAGAAGTCCACATTCCATTTATTCTTTGGAAAAGTAGTAGCACTCCGACTCTGGCCAACATACCTGGATGATGTGGAGCCTTAGTGTGATAGAAGGATCATGAATTAGACCTGTTGGCTCAGCCTCTGTGATACAGTAGTGAGTAGACTGAATTTCAGTGCTAGCAGTTTGAATCCCTAACCTGGTCAGCCTGAAGTTTGCTGGACACATGCAGGAGTGTCCAGGAACTGACGGGCTGAAGAGGATCATGGAAGGACGAGACATTGAGGAGAGTACTTCTCTCTCTCTCTTTCTCTCTCATGCATGCATACACTCTATCATGAGAAAAAAATAAATAAAAAATAGTTTTAGAAAAAAACTCCGGAGCCAGCAGAATGCATGGAGATTTAGGTAGCTGGATTTCACACGTCTGAGTGCATAGTTTTAGTCCTAGACCCATTGACTTGAAAAACATGCCAGGTGTGTGTGTGTGTGTGTGTGTGTGTGTGTGGCCCAAAATACCAAAAGGGGAGTTCAGGAAAAGTGATTGTGTTGTGGCTATCCCTTCTGGGAGGAATAATTTCTTATTGTCTCTCAGTCTGGC
>NW_006159787.1:267727-292599 GCF_000334495.1 Tupaia belangeri chinensis
GACTTGAAAAAAAAATAAAAAAAAAAAAAAAAAAAAAAAAAAAAAAAACTTTGTTTCTAGGTTCACCTCTATCATGAACTATGATCTTGTGCAAGTCATGTAAATGAGGGGTTTGGATTTGATGATGTCTAAGGGCCTAACTCTTTATCTTTATAAAATACTTGACAAAGTAACTTGGTGTGCTGTTTTTAATATATAAATGTCAATGAACTTAAACAAGGGAGAAAGTGCCCAACATAATGTGTGCTAGGTGTTTGCAAAAATCTGCAAATTTGAAAACAAACACAAAAGAGTTTTCTTAAATTTAGACTATTTTCTCTTCAAAGATATTCATTCTTGCCCTTGTCTATATTGGATTGTTGGAAATTATGACACATTTTTGCATAGAAAATCATAGAAAAGATATTTCCAACAACCTAATAATTCCATTGATTTTGTTGAGCTAACGACTAATTAGATTGGATTACATATTTTCTGTTTGTTTGAAAGACACAAGCTTCTAGTTTTATCTTTAATCAACTTTTAATGTGATATTTTTTGTTTGCTCTGATGGACATATATATGTTCATGAGGATTGGTTAGGGAAGCCTACAGCATTGCCAACTCCATATGAGAAAATAATAAAATAAGCTTTTTTGGGGGGGCGTCATACACCTATGAGGAGACTTTAAAAGGTCTGTGGAAAAAAATATAATTAAGGTATGAGTGGGATTTTGGTAGAAAAAATTAAAATCCATGCATAGGTTTTCATAATATGCATTTTCCATCCATTTTTATTGAGTACTTCTCACATATCAATTACTGAGCTGAGGCTTGAAAGACACAAGTCTTCAGGAGACACTTTGAATGTAAGCAAATTAGTATGATGTCATGTTGATTGTATATTGTACCTCCTGTTATGGAATGTTAGACAAGAGAAGAAAAGAGCATGTAAACAGCAGTCTCTACCAAAAACAAAAAAAAATTAAAAAGGATAAAGCACGTGGAATAGTAAAGAAGGCAGACTCGAAGAGAAGACTGATAAAGTCGGGTTCAGTTTTGAGTTTCCCTTTCTAAAGAGAGTGCCTTTTCACAGAACTGTAGATTCTCATTTGGTTTAGACAGAGCCCATCCCTCATCACTGCCAGAAGCAAAATCATCATCTCTTGGATGAAAAGTCTTCATGTTTACCATGTTTAAGAATGCCAATCATTCAGCAGCCTCAATATTCAGACTTACTTGTCGGTGGGTAATCACGCTGCCAGCAGTCCTAAAAGAGATCTGGAGTAGATAGTGAATGGATGACAGCTAAACTACTTGACAACACCGGAGTCAAGGCAAGGTGTAATTTTCATCACAGGAGCCAGATGTGAAAGGAGTTCCCCCTTTTTCTTTAACAAGCCCTGCCCGTATCTATCTGTCATCTAACACACCCTGAATGTGGAAATTTCTGGCCTTTAAAAGAGGATTGGTAACAACCATTTTATCATGACACTGGGCTAGAACATGAGGAGAGAAGAAAGGAAATCTGGGACTTCTTGACTGTCTGTAGTCCTTGGTGGTTGCTTTCTTTCAAAACAGAAAGGTCAATTTAAAATGGAGAAGACTTGTAAAACAGAAATAACTACATCATGCCAACAAACACTTGGATTATGTTATTATTTTCACAAACAAGTTTCACGTACTATATTCCATTTGATTCTCACAAGGACACCAAGAATTAGATATTATTTTCTTACGTCAAGGAGGAAACAAGCTCACAGAGATTTTTTTGGAAGGGTCTATGAAAATAGTAAGAGACAAAAGTTTGGAACTAAAAGCAAGTATTATATCGAGTTGGAATACTCTTTCTATCGTAACACAGTTCTTTCCTATAAAACAGAGCTCTGTATTTAGATAAACTGTATGTGGAAAACCATGTCAGAATAGACTGGGATGTGCTCGTGAAGCAGTGGAGGTGACTTTGGCCTGTTACCACTGATTTTTTAACCTAGAGGTTATTGTTAACAGCAAGAACATGTTTTGGTTCCACCTCTGATCCTGCAATAAATCCTGGGGTCTTTCTCCTGTTACCAGTGCCTCCCTGTTAGCATACCATTCCACCCAGTGGCTAATAGATCTGGGGACTGATAAAAAAAACTTTGGAATGAGCAGATTTTCCTTGTTTTGATGCCCCTTTATAATGGTTACTCGCTTCCTCATTCCACTGCCAGGGAATGTGTCCTTCCATGAGGGCATTTGAAGGAGATGCTTTTTTGTTTAGTGATTTTCTGCACCAGCAGTTTCCTCATTTAGAGATTGAAATGGATATACTTCACCTTGGGAAACGATGTTCTAGAATCTGTTCCCTTTCCGTGAGCAGCCAGGTGGCGGGGACACTGCAGATATGGAATGAAAGAGGACATAGCTTTGCAGAGGAGAAAAGGGTCTGTTTGGAGAGTGTTTAAGTCCAGAGGATGATTCTGGGTCATTCCTGAAATAAAATAACCAATTTTCCTTCCAGGATTGTGGCAGAGAGACCCTATTGAATGTATAGAATCAGCAAAGTGGTTTCTACTAGGCATATATTTGTTTAAATGATCATCAGTGGGCATCTTTGACGTTTATGGATGTGACACGCATATGAGAGTTTGGTAGGACAACTTAGCCCAGGGACCATGATGGCTACATGATGGACTCATCAGTGATGACTGTGACTACTCAGGGACTTGACCAAAAGCCACATGTGGAGAGACACATAAAACTGAATTTAATTTCACCACCAGCACATGAAGATTTCATTGGGTGATGATCATTAGGTACCTGGTATACATGATTGTCTGTTCTTTACAAATGCATTGTGCATTATTTTAAGATAAAAAAATGACAGTTTAAACACAGGATAGATCTGGGTTCAAATCCTAACTCTACTATTCACTAGTTAAATGGTCTTAGAAGAGACGTTGAAATTTTATGAGTCGGTTTCTGTAACTGTGGAATGATAATAATAATAATACTAACTGCTAAGTATATAAAATACCTGATAAATAGCAACTCTAATGGTCGCTATTTAACTCTAAAAAATCTTTGTATTGGTGATATTAGCATTACTTTCTTTTGTTTACAGCACTTATTACTCTGGTCACATGTTCTACATACAATTCCTACAGGCTAATAATTTGCTTTTAGTATGTTATAATAAGACTGGTAATGAAGAAAAGGATTAAAAGATGGCCTCCTTTCATTAGGAATTCCAGTAGTGAATCTCAAGACATGATAGAGTTGTAGTTATTTGATCAAAGAGTTATGATTTGCATCCCAGTGGTTGTCATTGGTTCACTGATACTCTGATCTCCAGACTCTCAACTCCAGACTCTTAGCTGCCGTAGTCCTTATTACCTGCTTTGTGGTATTCATCCCTTGTTCATACAACACCTCCCATGTTTTGTATGTTTAAGTTATTATACTTGGCCAAACATCTGTTGGATTGTCAGGAAAGTCAAGACACATTTTTCCATAGAAAATGATGACCTAATGCATTGACTTCTTTTGATCTCATTCTATCTTTTTTTTTTTTTGAAAGGGTTTTTGTTTGTTTGTTTTTGTTTTGTTTTGTTTTGTTTTGTTTTGTTTTGTTTTGTTTTGCTATAGGGCGTGTGCGCTCGCCAGACAGACAGAGAGAGACAGAAAGTGAGAAATCACCCCCCAGGGGGATGGTCATGCCGCAATCCCTTTTCCTCCATTCTCCTCTCAAGATCTTGGGCATGCATGCACATGAGCCCAGCGTGAGTTTAAGCCACTGTGTCCGGGACTCTAACCACGGTTGACTATGTGGGAGTCCAGCAACATAGCCATTACACTAACTGCTGGTCCTGAGTTCATTCTATCTTATGTGATTTCTTGCCAAATCAGTAGGGCTTTCCCTAGTCTAGATCTATGTCAGACCAGTCACATTCTCTATCAGTTATTTGCAAAATCAAGATTTCTAGTCACTGGGAGTGGGGTTGAAATTACTGATAATATCAAACTATTTTATATATGTGATGTTTACTATTTTTAGGCATTATTCCAAGCTCTTTAAACATGATAGCTTATTACTTTTCACAGCTGTGGATACTCCATTATTATCTTCAATATCCTGATAAAGAGTACCACTCTTAGGTCAGGGCAAAAGGGGCCTGTACCCTGAGTCCTGTGCTTTAGTGATTCCTGCTCTGGTCCTTTTTCAGTCATGTGCCTCACCATGGACAAAAAAAGTCTATTAGACTAAGGAGATATACCCAATGGGAATGAGAGGTATGGTCAAGGGAAGGACATTGAATGGCTGCTTGTGGGAGACACAAAGATACATGTCCTTATGAGTCAAGATGGTATACCAAGTGCAT
This sequence comes from Tupaia belangeri chinensis, assembly GCF_000334495.1. Classification (NCBI taxonomy): domain Eukaryota; kingdom Metazoa; phylum Chordata; class Mammalia; order Scandentia; family Tupaiidae; genus Tupaia; species Tupaia belangeri. The sequence goes on from NW_006159787.1 coordinate 272,071, forward strand.
TTGAAGTCCTCATGGTAAAGAAAAAGTCTGGTGAATGAAGGAGTATGTACTACTCACCAGTTGTCCTGGTGCTACCAAGTTCTGTCTGGCCTAGTATCCTAAGAATTCTATCTGTGACCTTTGTCTTTGTAGGATGATAGAAGTGTAAGTGTGCTAACTTGTTTCATGATCTTTATTGGGTTGTCAGAAAAGTCATGAGTATTTTTCTGTGTTTTTCTATGCAAAACTGTGTCATGACTTTTCCAATGACCCAATAAAAAGACATATAATATGTGATCCTCCATTTATACTCTTTCCTCTGGCTGCACAAATGTTAAGGATAGACCTATGGTTGAGGAAATCAAGGCAGAAAGTAGTTAAATGATTCGTCCAACCCCACAGAACAAGAAAGCAGTGGAGCTGTCACTCAAACATAAGTACTCTGGTTCCAGAGCCCGAGTGTTTACATCCTATCATCAGAGCAGTTAAGTAAAAGGAATCTATAGATAGGATATGGATGTACAACCTTCCATCCATATGCCTCATCACCTCTCAAGCAATTTTTCTGTAAGAAGAGCCACAATTCCTGTGTAACTGAAGGAGGACGAGCATGGTAGCCCAGGTTGCCAGAATCATGCTATGCTCAAGAAGACTAGTGACTCTCTGGAGAGGACTGAGTGGCCAGCTGAGAAGCAAAGGATCAGCAGAGTGGCAAACTCACAATCAACCAGAGGAGAAAACTTGCCATCAGATAAGTTAAGGTCCTTATGAAAATTTGACTGTAGGGATTTTTCATTACATAAATGAAAAGTAGTTAAAAGGTATTAGTATGATGGAATAAATGTGAGTTTGTGGTTAGAGATAGGTTTAATTCTACAAGATGTCTTCAAAAACGTCATAGAAAATACATATTGTGACCAAACTATGCATGGATTGTCTATATTTTGATATCAAAATAAACTCAAATTTATGTCCATTTCTCTATGAACTTTTTGATGTCTTCTCATATCTTTACTTGCTTAGTGACTTTGTCAAATGATTTAATCTTGCCGAGCCTTTGCTTCCTCATTTTCAAAAATGGAGAAGACAAAGTCCTATGTAAAACTGTTAGCTCAGTACCTGGCATATCATAGCCACCCCATACATGGGCTTCAGAACAATAACAGATATAGCTGCAGTAACATAAATAATTGTAAAAATAATAATAATACTTAATGTCCATGGAGTGCTTACTATTGGGTCATCAAGAGTCATGACACATTTTGTGCATAGAAAAACACAGAAAACTATGTCATGACTTTCCCAATGACCTCATATATGCCAGATGCTTTGCATTTTTACTTTTTAATCTCGACAAGAAAGCCACAAAGGAATTTTATTATTAGGACCCCTCCCTTTTTTGGAGATGGTTCAAATAAATTTATTTAATATTGATTAACTACAAAATTTTATATGCAACACAAGGCCATTATTACAGGATTTGGCCTTCTAAAGGAAATATGTAAACAGGTATTCTGCTTTTCTGTTAAGACCTCTTTTTACAAATGAAGAATCAGAGGCACTGGCAGGTTAAATAACTTGCCCTAAGTTACTGGGATGATGAAGTAGCAGAGTGAAGGTTCTCAACCAGGAATTGGCAAACTTTCTCTGTAAAAGGCTAGATGGTATTTTAGACTTTGTGAGCCCGATGGTCTCTGTCATAGCTATGGCATTCTGCCATTGTATTGTGAAAACATCTATCAGTAAAACATAAACAAATGAACATAGCTGCATTCCAGTAAAACTTTATTTATAAACACTAACATTGTCATTTCATATATTTTTACATGCCATTAAATATTTTCTTTTTTTCTAACCATTAGTTTGTAGTATATACACACAAAAAAACAATATTTGATCTGCAGATTGTAGTTATTCCTTGTTATTAAAGTGGGCTTTCTCCTAGTCCACCAAGGTCTACAGGGCTCAGAAATTGACCTTTGAGAGGAAGAGAAAGGAATCATATGATGAGAGGAAAATAATCCATTTCTGCAAAAGGAACTCCTAGAATGAGTAACAGGACCCTAGGAGAGAAACAGCTAGAAACAACTACCATGTTGAAAGAATATGGTAAGGAACTGAAGAAATCAGTGTCTGAGACTCATTTAAAGATATTTCTCACTTTGTGATATAGTAAGCTTTGTCAACTAAGGTAAGCAACACAGTTTAGCCTAAGCTTGTGTTGTAGGGGCTAAAAAAGAAGAAAGGAAAGACAGTGGATAGCTTGTAGACCTGAGTAAGCAATTTATCAGCAATACAGAACTGACAAGGAGAAAAGTCTGTATATCCATTACTTGTTTTTATTGATGTACTATCAAGCATAAACATTCTGCTCACTATCAAAGAGGCATTTGTGAAGTTCTTGCTGTAGGCATTAAGTGTTAAAATGGGCTTGTGTATGGAGAGATTTTATTCTCAAAAACTTAGCCATTTCAATAATTTTTCCAAATATTTGTCTAGTACTTCCCTTTCTCTAATGCAGAGTAGATGACATGTTAATAACCTTGTTAGCAGGCTCTGTGCTTGTCTAAAATTATGACCTAGGTGAGGTAGAAAAGATTGATTAATTCTACAGGCAGAACCCAGCCTGTCCTACCCATTTAATGATGAGCAGTGAGAACCAGTCTTTCACCTCTGCACCCACTTCATTCTTCTCCAACTACCTGCTGATGACTGACTGATCATTTTAGCCATTGCTCTGTCTGTGAGGGCAGTGTCTCTGTTTTCTATTTTATTTTAAGTCTATGACCTTTCGTGAGAGTGGGAGACAAAGACAGAAAGAAAGAGACGCACCCTCAACAGTCTCATGCTGCGATCTCTTGCCAGCCTTCCCAACGAACCCAGCATGTGCAGGTTTATCAGGGAACCAAACCCATGATCTTCCACATGGATCCATCTTTGCTTTGATGGGGTCTTATCACTGTACTACAGAGATGGCCTCTCTCCCTCTCTCTGTAATTGGGAGAATACAAGGATAACAAAACCCCAAAAAACGAAGCAAGAGGGAATCAAGTAGTGAGACAAGAAGCATTTTAAGTCTCTCCCATGCACTGAGAAGTTTTCTTTAGACCTGGTGTACAGGACTTAAATTTAGGGACAAACTTGAGACTACCATCTGGACTTTTCAGTGTTACGGTTAACATTCACCTAGGATCATTTTTAATACCTTTTCCTTTCTTAGTTTCTTAGAGAAATCCCTACTTCTCAATTCTGAAAGAGAACATCATATTTTACATATTGCCCTGAAATCTTTCATAGGGGAAACTCAGCACTACTGTAGAAAACTGTGCATTATCTAGATCACACCCTTTGGGGTTCTGTGACTCTGATTCTGGGTAGCTATGTTACAACTCTTTTAAGTTGTAGATAGCTGAGAGGAATGTGAATTCGTTCTTGACTATGGACAAGTAAATTTTAGCCTATAGAGGTTCAGCTGACTTCTCTCCCCATTTGCACATTTCCTTTACTATTCCTGATCTATAAATGCACCTACTCTTTGATTTTTTTCTTTGAACCTGTTGTAACATCTGACCAGTTCTCTCATTAAGGTGTTAGATATGTACTCATTTTGTATCTGTGTAAGAGTTAAGATTTTTGCCTTCTTTGAAGACTATCCCATTTAATACTTTCTTCTGGTTTGCAGATTAGGAGTTTGTTTCTTGAAAGTCCCTCCCTCTGTCACTAGTATCATCTGTGAGAGTGTAGACAAATAGACAGTGTGTTTATCTTTCTTGTTTCTAGCTTAATCTCATCCTAATGTCCACATTAAATTTCATGCTAACCCACTTGAGAACTCTGAGGAGTGAAGAATAACAGCATCTTTTTGGATTGGGGAAATATTTTCAAGTAGCCCAGAGGCACAGTGTTCTGCATAACAGCATAAAGGCAGCAATTACAGCATTCTGATACCTTTCTCTATTACCTCCAGCTAATAAGCTCTGTAGAAAAAAAAGTTGGTTCTTCCCTGACAGCCTTAAATAAACATTCTCCTTTTATATTGTTCTGCCCATCTCTCTTAAAAATTAGCAGATAAATATCATACCTGTTTGGGGCTTATACAGACCAAAATAATTGACCAAAGAAACAAAGTTTTTAAAAGTGAAAACTACACCGTTCTATGACAACATTAATGCATAATGTTCTTTCTGCTTGAATGGCTAGAATGGAGCCTGATGTAGAAAGAGCATAACTCTATTACTCGATGATGGTTGCTTGGTATAATGCACTCTCTCTTGAAATAGGCTTAAGAAGCTAATAGAATTAGTTGATTATAATTAGGGTTGATGGGATCGGCAGATGAGTTGGCACAATAAACCATCTTGTTCAGTTAGGCAGATACTGCAAATGCTTCTCTGGTCTTATCTTAGTCTGGGGCTGAGCATCACAATATACAGCATGCTGGCCTGTTCTTGCTTCTTTCCTTCCTTGCTCTTTTTCTTTCATGAGAGAGAAAGAGACAGGTACCTTTACAAGGTCTTGGTATTCTGAGATTCTTCCTCCAGCCTCCTAGACAGCCAGGATCATGGGCATAACTGGTGGGTTCAGATCAACCTGGAATTCAAACCTGGACCTTCCCACATGGTCCTAGTACAGCACAGTGGTACCCTACCACTTGTGTTACCTTGGTTGGGCTAAAGTTTGGCAGCCCTTCTAAAAGCTTCTCAGTATGTGCAATTGCCTGGAATAGTATATGAGATATATTGCCCCATTTGGAGCATCTATCCCTGATTATTATTTTATTATTAAAAAGCTTACTTATTTATTTCTTCCATGAGTGAGAGACAGAGACAGAGAGAGAGGCAGCACCCCCAACAGGGTCTCAAAGCTGTGATCCATCCCTAGACTTTAGCCGACCCTGATTATGGGCAAGCATCAGTCTCCAGACCTAACCTGGGAATCTTTCCATGTGGGATTGACTTGCAGAGCATAACACATTATTTCCATGCCACCATCTGGCTCCCACTCAACTACTCTTAATCAATTAGTCAGCATTCTGTGACTAGCTGTATACTCAAAAGTGCTGTAGGAACACAGAAGTATGTATGACAGTACCTGACCTCACAAAGCTTATAATCTTGCTTGGAGGGAGAGAGATAACTAACCCATAGCAATGAGAAAATAATTGACTGTTCATCTGGAATACTGATTTTAAGTAAAATAGTTATGCATAGAATAATGAATCACCTCAAAGAATACAGAGTTTGAGATAGACTTTGCATAATTCAAAAGTTAGATATTGCAAGCAGAGGATACATGGTGAGCAAAAGCAGGAAGGTAGAAATAGCACGGCCTATACAGACTTTAGGGAGGAGTTAGATATAACTACTGTGAAGAAAGCAGCTTATGGAATAGTAGGAAGGAAGTTTGGGTTGGAGAGAGAAAGAGACAGAGGGAGAGAAATTGAATGGGGATTTCAGATGACCTGGAGAGATGGGCAGATGAGTCTGCATTTGGTACAAAAGCCAGTCAAGATCACGTGGGGTTGGGGGTAGGCAATAACAATAAAGGTGGTAATTTATGTGAGATGAGTTGAAGGGAAGTCCATGGAGATGAGATGCAGGGTGAACAGTGACTAAATCTTCATAGGGTTAACATTAATTACTGGTATAAAAAGAATAGAAAAATCTAATTTTTTTTAAAGGAAACTACAATAAGATTGCAGTTCAATAGGATAAATGTTTATTTGTATGTCTATATATAAGGCACTATGACAAGTACTGCAGGTACTTTTTCAGATGATAAAGGCAGTCCTGCATTTCATAAGTTTAAAGTCTGGAATGGGAAGTATGCACATAGCCAATGAGTACACCACTGAGTAAGATGGATTCATATCTATTAATACTTCTCACAAAATGATTAAATCCATGCTGAGAGGCTAGGTATTTATTTTATTTAAGGTAACAAGGCAGAGTTTTATGAAGGTTTACTAGAACTATGAAAATTGAAGATTATAAATGGTTGGAAACATCATGAGCATAACATACTTGAGAAATGGAAGTGTGACTAGAAATTAAAACATGAGATTTGTTCAGGGAAACAGGGAGGGGCATAGAGAAAACAAGAAATGTGGGAGGTACAAAGTGATAGCAGATCTAAATCCCAAGGAGAAAATTCAGACTTTATCAAGAAAGTGATGCATGAGTCATAAAGCCTTTCATAAAAAAATTAATTCATCAGATCTATTTATGATAATGATGACCTTGCTCGTCAAGCCAAGATACACTGTGAGAAGGAATTGGAGAAGATTGGTGATGAGGAGGCCAACATGAAGTTAGGTTGACTAAACATAGTAATAATACAAGAAACAATTTAAGAATTCCTACAGATGTAGAAGTTTTAAATTATAAAAATGTAATTATTAATTGGACATAGAGTGACAGGGAGGCATCCTTATAAAAAGATTTCTTATTTATGTAGTGAGTAGGTAATATCATCAAGAACTAAAACAGATAATATGGAACTAAAGCAGATTTGGAAAGTGAAGAAATGAATTTTGTTTTGGACATATTGCATCTGAGATGCTAATAGATCATTTTTATGGAAATGTCCAAAAGGTAAATAAAACATTTGCTTGGAACCTAGAGAAAAAGTAAAAACCATAGATATAGAATGGATTTTATCCACATAAGGCATTAATATTGAATCTTTCTTTAAGAATTATTTTATTTAACTTTATTTATTTTAATCTAACCAGAGAGGGACAGAGAGAGAGAGAAAGAGAGAGAGAGAGAAAGAAAGCCGCCAGGTCCAGGACTGAAACTGTGGTCAGCCATGTGGGAGTCCAGCGCCCTTAACTGCCACACAACCTGCCAGTCCCATTCATATTGAATCTTACCTTTAGAAAGATTACTATAGAATGAGAACATAGACTCTATGGGCTAAGGATTGAACCCTAGTCTAGGGTATACAAACACTCAATGGGCAAAAAAGAAGAAAAAAGATTGAAGAAGTTAAAGAGTTGGGAAGAAAACTATGGGAGTTGTGTTATTAAAACCAGATGTTGCGATTTCCCAGATAAAAGAGTTGGTTGATAATATGCATACTGCTGAACGAGGGTCATGGGTGAGAAAAAAGCACTGGATTCAGGAAGACCGTGGTGACACTATGGAGTATAGTTTTATGAAAACTTGTAGGGGAAAAGTCAAATTGTATCAAATGACAAATGGAAAGCAAAGCAGGAAAGTCATTGAGGGTACAATTACTCATAAGATGCCTTCTGTTTTTTTTTTTTTTTCCTGTTATTAAAATTGATGTTATTATCTATGCCTAAAATATACTTTTAAAATTATACACACTCACTCATACTTGCATATAGGACTTAGGGATAGCCTCTTTCTTTCTCCTTTTCCTCTCTCTTTTTCTCTCTGTCTTGGTAGCTAGGTGTTTATTATTTTGATTCTATCCACATCTTCTCAATATTTTATTTTTATGTTGGTCTTCCTTTCATATGTAACCAAATGAGTTCTAACAAAAGTGTATTTAGCAAGGAGTATTAAGCACTTAGTTAATTCTTTCTTTCTGATGATGAGATGTTTCCAAAACAATTTTATGGTGTCTCAGTCTTACTCTGTTTGCTTTAAATAAATAATTTCTCAGATAGGCCACAACTTCCTGCCTTGAGCTGTGATTGATGCGTACAGCCTGCGCTGTCTCCAGCAGGCAAGCTGAAAGAAAGCAGAGCCTCTAAAAAGGTTGTGGGAGGCTTGTAGATTACCTTGTAAGACCCAACTTTTTCATCTCCAGGGTGCTGCATTTTAAAATAGCCAAAGTCATAAAACATCCTTGGGCTTACTTTATTGCCTTCGTTTGCACTTATTGCCTTAAGTGTAAGTCATTAGGAAGATTCACTCCACCAAAGGACCGTGGAGAATTGACTGAAATGGAGCAAAATCATAGGGTGAACTGAAGAAGGTTTTCTATTTGTATGAGTGTTGAATTAGTACATCTAAGAGGTCTGTGGAAATGAGCAGATTTGATACACTCCTTTAAGGGAGATGTCCAGGAAATCCTCCTGACATGGGAACTATAGATTTGCCTGTGTTCTCCTGGTAGAGAGTTAACTTTATGTCAGCTAAATGTAGTAATAATAAAACATGGTATCTAGCAATGTTGGATTGACAACCAAAGTTTTTCTACTGACTGGTATCAGCTACTGAGTCTCAAAACAAGCCTCTTGTCTCCTCTTTCTGGGTAAATGTTCTCTGCAGGGTAAGCGTCTCCTGTAGCAGTGGTCAAGAGCTGAGCTGCTATTAAACTGTTTTTGTACTGCCAGTATTTAACACTATAACTGTGTTTGACCTTGGGTAGGTTGTTTAATCTCTGAGTCTTGGATTTTTTTCTTCCTTGAAGTTAGGTGTGGGGTTTCTTCTACTTCCTCTTCCAGATCCTTTCTGTATCCTTATATCAACCCCAGGAGACAAACCATACTGGTAGAATAGCCCTATAACTTTTTATCCAAAATGGGATGCTCAGGTGCTATAGGGGGCTACTAGTATTCATGCCCTAAAAAAGGTATAAACCAGTACTGTTTCAGGCAAACCTGGAATATGTTCACCCACCAAATGGTCTATGTCAGTGAACTTCTTTGTTCCCTAGTTTCCAGATAGCCTGTAAGAAATTAGAGAAGGGAAGAGAATGATCTTAGGATACTTCCTAAATTTCCTCTTCAGCACAGGTACTGTCCGGGGCTGGCTCAGTTCATCGAGTCATAAGAATGGTCAGGTAGATTTCTCCATGCAACTCTCTCCAGGTTCCAGTCATTGCTTTCTTCCCGCACTCCCTCAGGCCTATAGTATAACTGTGTCCCCTGTGAGCATCCCCAGGTGCTGCACTATTACCTATGGTTTTGCTACACCGTAACCACAACTCCGCAAAACCTTCTGTCTGAAACTCTCTGAAGGTGGTTCCCATTTGAATGTGCTACTTGTTTATTGCCAGTGTCCTGACTAGTACAGATCTGTAGAGCAGTTGGCTTCCTCTTAGAGTGTTTGAGATAAGCCATGCATAACACCAAGTAATCATTTAAAAAGAGCAATAAATGGGTCAGCTGGTGGCATGATGGTTAGGGCAGCTGAGTCCCTGCTAGGTGGTTCAAGTCTAGAACTCAGCAGCTTGTAAGGCATGTGTGCATGCGTGTCCAAAATCCCAAAAGGAGAAAATAATAGAAGGGATTGCAGTGTGGGTGTCTCCAAGTGGGATGCTTTGTCACTTTTTCTTTCTCTTTCTCTCCCTCTAGAAAGTCCATATGCCCTCGAACAATTAAAAAATATAAGAATAGCAATAATAAATTATGAATTTCACTTCATAAGACATTTGTATTCTTCCACTCAGTTGACCCTCAGAATTTGTATGAAAGGAGGGTAACATTTTGTCCTCACTTAGTAAATAGTTAGGAAATTGAAGTTATCGAGTTCAAAATTATAGTTGTAAGTAACGTATTTGAGGTTTGAATCCAGGCCTGTTGAGCCTGGAAGCCATATTGTTATCGTACCAGACCACATTCTAATAACATTTTGAACAGAGAAAGAACAGAGACAGTTTTGATGGATTTTTCCTCAGCTGCAGCTGTGACAGATAGGGCTCATCAAGTACCAATCACATAGAGCTGCTGTTCATTTAAATATTGGAAAAATCCCAATTAATTTATTGGGATAGAAGGAAGACAAGACACAGAGCAAAGGGAAAGAACGACTCTTGTAATAGTAAGCTCCAAATGGCCTCTGCCCTCACTAGCCTTTTCCTATAAATTTAAGGTCATGGTTACATTTATGTCTGCTCAGCCTCTTTTAATGTCAGCCACCATCACCCCTTTACAAAGTCTAACACTATAGCCTGTGCATAACAACTGATAGATTTGGACCCTGGTCAGGTAGAGCACACTAGAAACCTCAGTAAACCCTGAATGCCTTATTACAGTAGATGTTATTACAGGTTTATTGTTTCAGAGTGGACAAAAGCTTTCGACTTCTGAAACAGAAAATCTCCCCAAGCCGGTTTTGTTAGCAGAAAAATGTACCAATTACTGTAATGAAGGGTCTCTTCTCTCTCAACTTGACTGTCTTTCTCCGAAGACCAAGTGGCATTTATAAACTAGGCAAAATAGAAATGTAGAAACTCTGTATTCCCAGCACACTTCTGCTATTTATGGGCCTGATGTTTAGCTTTGGGCAAGTTACTTAACCTCACTACGACTTTGGTTCCTCATCTGGAAACAAAAAAGAACTAAAAATACTCTCCTCACAAGGGGAATTTTTGGATTAACTAATTAATGATCGAAAACTTCATATAAATGCTAAGTAGTATTCCTATTCTTACAGCAGGAGACTACTGATGTGTGCTCCATGATGCTGCACAAATCCCTTTGTTTTCCAGAACTTTTGGGGTGCCTCTACTTGTTGCTGACCTCACCTAGACCACAACCTGACTTTCAGACTACCATGATGGTGCTTGGCTCCATACAGCTTCAGGAGAAAAACTGTTAAACTTGGGCTTTGTAGTCACTCTTCCGACTCACCCATTGTCAGAAATTAGTGTCAGCTACTCATCTGGTATGGACTGCCACTAGAAAGTAGTACATTGGGTCACCATTGGCATCCGTGTCTAGCACCTTTAGTTCTCTTGAGATAATGCCAAGGAAATAGACCAATTTGCTCTCTGTTCCCAAATATGTGATTGGTATGTATACATCACATGCATGTGTGCATGCGCACACACATGTGCACATATACACACACATTAATGCCTTCTGGCAATACCTTTATGCAGGCAGGGACCTTAGAAGTCATAGTAACAGTTATAATCAATGATAAAGCCATAGAATAGCTAATCCAAAAGACCAAAAACTTCTAATACTACTCATATTTACATTTGGAATGGATCACATGGTTCTTTTAGTACATTTATGTTGCTTAGGCTGTATTTAACTATCCATTTGGGACCAGCAGTTGGCTTAATGCCCGCGGTTCAAGTCCCGAAACCAGTGGCTTAAACTTATGTCAGGAACGTGTGTGTGCATGTCCAAGATCCCAAAAGGAAAATGGAGGAGAAGGGATTGTGTCGTGGCCATACCCCCTGGGGGGGGGTGATTTCTCGCTTTCTGTCTCTCTGTCTCTGTCTTTCTGATGAGCGCACACGACCTATAAAAACCTCTCAAAAAAAGAAAAAATCTGTTTGCCTTCTTTGAGTACATACGCTGTCAGGTGTCCAACCTTCCTATTGTCCAGTCTATGTTCAATCTATTTCCTTTGCTTCAACATTTCTACGTACAGCTTTCTCCCTTATCTTACTTTTTATTGGTGCTCTAGTGCAAGTTCCCTTTCTTTTAGAAGTCCATCTTTAACTCTTAAGGACTTCAGTATTCCCCCCCTCAACATTGCTGTGACACTGATTTTTATTCATTTGGTTCTTAGTGTTTTCCCATTTTACATTTTTTTTTTTTGGTTTGGTCTTTTGCAGTGTATTCCAGATGTTAGCAAGGGTATACTGCAGGTTTTCCATTTAAAATTTTTCAAATCAATTCATTAATTTTTTCAGAGAGATAGACGGTCACCCTTAACGGGGTCCTTACATCATCGTCCGTCCTCAGTCAGCTAGCCTAGATCATGGGCACACACGAGTGCCTACTGTGCTCAGGGAGGTTCCAATATGAATCCATGCCCCTTCCCATGTGAGTCTGATTGTGTTACTGCTGTGCCACCACCGAGGCCAGCTCTTGTTGCTGTCATTTAATCTAAAATGGCATCAATTTAGGACTCTATTTAACACTTACTGAAAATTCAAAACCCTCCACAAGATTTCTTCAAAGTCCTTTTTTGGGTTTATATTTTATATGGTCACCAGCTGTTTATAGGTCAGTATTCTCAGCACATGTGTGATCCCACCCTCAATTATAATATCATCTTCTAGACCAGGTCACTTCTCATTCATTTTTTATATTCCAAATGCTCAGTACAACCTAGATCCTATTAAGGCTGATTGATGAGGGTGATAACTATGGTATTCAAAGCCCTGTGCTTGTCATTGTGGAGAGCACAGAGGTGAAGGTGATGTGGATTCTGTCCTCAAGAAGCTAGTGATCTACTACATGAGTTAAGAATTTAGGTATAATGATAATATTGATGGAAATCAACAATAAGAAGGAGGAAGTGGGGAGGAAATCATATGCTGTCAGATTGCAAATAATCAGTCTGCCTTTAATATATAGCACATGAGTATTTGCACAATGATGATTAGGAATAAATTATACTTGGTGGTAGATCTACAGAATTGTCTTCAAAGTATAGGAGTTCACATAATGACTAAATGTTAAGCAGTTGACTATTTTTCTATAAAGCTTATCATTTTTCATCATTTAAAAATTTTAACATTTACTACAATACTTTTTATATTGAATTAATATTTTTAAAATGATTTAATATCCAGACATACATTTAAAGAGTAATATTACCAGTTCCTACAAAGTTTCATTGTGCTTCAGAAATAAAACAATAACGATATGTTTGAAGCCTTCTGGTTGCCTCTCTCATCTTATTCTCCTTTCTCCCCATCAGATATAACTCATTTATAATACTTTAATTTTTGTATTTGTGCTTTTCCAGATCATGTTATAATAAAAACATGTACCACAGACTTTCCTGGAGACAGATGTGACTATAAATTTCCATTTATTTAACCTCCATTTCCCAGGTCACAATAAATTCCTAGTTGTCTTCCATTACTAGTGTGCAGATTTATTACTAATCTTTTCTCTAATTTAGGGTACAACCCTTCATGGGTTCTGGCTTTTAGTGAGTTATCAATTCTAACCCCCCACTGTGTGTGGGCCAAAAGTGGCATTGTCTCCTGGGATAGATTGAACCATTAAAATTTAAGCTGCGCAGTTATTTACCCTTTCCATTCTCAGCTCCCTTTCTCTCCCCAGAGGAAGGCAGGAGCTTCATCTTCAGTTCACGTTTATCATCTCCAGTTCCCTTTTCATTTCTGGCCTCTGGCAAGTTCCTTCCTTTTCTTAAGAGCTTAGTTCTAAATTTTAAAATATATTTGCTATTTTTAGTCAAAATTTAAAGACTTCCACTTTGACAGAAATGCAAGTGTCCCTGTAGGCTTTTCCAACTCAGTGGTCCGCTTTGTGACTCCCAAGAGAAAGAAGTTTCTTTGCTACTTCCCCTTCTCGTTCTCCAAGCTGCAGCTGCTAGCCTTCTCTACATTTCTCAGCTACACCAAGAACTTCTCCACTTTACAGTTCTATGGAACACTATTTCCCAAGTACTTATTTTTTTTAAATCACAAATTAGGTCTCAGCTCAAATGTTTTCTCAACAGAGAATTTTTTTAGAGAGGTTTTTGCTATAGAGCATGTGCACTTGCCAGAGAGACAGAAATAAAGAAATCACACCCCAGGAGTGATGGCCATGCTGCAGTCCCTTCTTCTCTGTTCTCCTCTCAGGATTTTGGGCACACATGCGCATGCACCCATCGTGAGTTTTACAAAATCAATTTAGAACCATTCTAGATGATCAAGTACTGAAAGACACAAAACAGTCTTCCCAGAAAGTGTATTTCTATAGAGAAATGTAGTAAAAAATTGATGAATGAAGAACACGTTTCAGATATGTTCTTGTCTAAAAATCCAACTTGAAAGAGAATAATAAGGACGTGAAGGGCACAAGAACAGGTTGAGAATCATTGACTTGTCAGATTGTCTATTCATTTAACAAGCATTTCTGAACACCTATAATGTGTGCTAGCACTGGGAATACCAACATGGCTGAGAGGTGCACATGCAATTATTTTATCTATGATCTTACCCAGGAATGGCCTTAACCTTACCTGCACATTAGAACTACCGAGGGACTTTTTATGAATCCTCCTGTCCAGACTGAACCCCAGACCAAATAAATCTAATAAGAATAGGATGGGACCCAACCATTACTATTTTAGTTTCCTGAATGATTTCAAAGTGCAACCGAAGTGGAGAGTGACTGGTCTACCACATTTGCATAACTCATTTTTTATACTGCCCTGGAATATTCACTCACTTTAAGCTTTATGATGATAGGAATTGTGCCTATTTTCTGTCCTTTTCGCCTCAGCATTTAGCACAGAACCTGAGAACTAGTGTACACTAAATGATTATTGATCAAATGGATGAAAATCTTCAATACACTCCAAAAGCAGTACAGGGACCCTTGGGAAGTACTGATCAATGTAAAGACTTTTGATTTTAATCATTAGAGAAGGAAGTTTTTCTCAGTTTTTGTTTCTATTTAAAGGTAATTTCCTTTGGATTCCCTCTGCCCCATTAATTCACTCATATCTGATGGGTTCTTTCATTAATCCATTTGGGATGAAATGGAGGCACAACAAGCTCAGACCTGACTTTCCAGCTCTCAGGAGTGGGAGCTGGCAACACCTGGGACTACACATCCTTCAATTCTCAGTGAGCCTCCCCTTTGGGAAGTCCACCTGAGATGGGAAATCTGCCAGTGTACTTCTCCTTGAATTCCATCATTGGTGAAAAACTGTCACTCCTTTGTTATTCTTCTGAAAAACTTTAGAACTTAAGTGGGAAGAGAGGATGCTACTCATTGGGGCGCTCTGAAAATTCCAAATACTTATAACAGAATTGGATATGCCATATACAATATTTTCTCTAATATATTATATCTTCTGGTATTCATGCAGTTTTTTGGCATAAAACAAACAAACAAAAAAACTAACTTCCACCTGGAAACATTTGGAATATTTAATGATGCCTACCATGCTGTACCTCTTGACAGTTTTTTTGTTTGTTTGTTTGTTTCTTAATAAAGATGTATTATTCCAGATCCTTCAATAACATGTTGGGAGTGTCACTCAGTATCTAATCTCCTCATAAGGCATTTCACTCTAAATCTCTCCTTCCTAAACTAAGCTGTCCAGTAATGAACCTCATGGCCTCCTTCAATATTCAAAATGAGAAGTATTTATTCTTGAGCTAAACCTGATGTGATATTTTTAGTGTTAACTTGACCAGACTAAAAAATATCCAGCAGCCTGATAAAACATTATTCTGGGTGTATCTGTGGAGGTGTTTTCGGAAGAGATTTACATGTGAGTCTGAGTGGACAAGGTTGGGAAAAACTGCCCTCAATGTGAGTACCACAGTCCAATCCACGGGGAACTCAAGTGCAGAATAGAGAACACATATGGAAGATGGGTAGGTCTCTTTGGTGCAAGAGGAAGAGAGACTTTTTCTGCTTCCTTGAACATCAGAGCTCAAGGCTCATTTGCCTTCAGATTTCAGGAGTCACACCAGTAGCCCCTGGATCCTAATGCTTTGGCCTCAGACTGTAAGTTACATCACCAACTTCCCCACCTATGAGGTCTTCAGACTTTGTACTGAGTCATGCTACCAGCAACCCAGGGTCTCTGCTGTGCAGAGGACCTATCATGGGACATCTCAGCCACCATATTCACAGGAGCCTATTCCCCTGGGAAATCCTCTCCTATACATATACTAGCCTATTTGTTCTGTCTCCCTAAAGTAATATACATGTTATATTTTTTAACCAGATGGGAAAAGCTAAGTGTGTGCGTTTTCATGCTTCGTGTGTATTTGTTTGAGTGCTTGTTCATTTTCCCAAATAAAATGGAGAGAATCAAGCTGTTGTCTCATATATAGTTGATGATTCAAAAGTGGTTTCTTTGTTATAAACTGAAGGCATTTATAAATCTTTCAATATAACTTGAAGAAAGCAAAAACCCAAGAAATTTTATCAGAATGATATTCATTAGAAACAGATTAAAATAAAAAATATATGTTGTAGGATCTCAGGGCTGGCAGGCAGTGTGGTGGTTCAGGACATTGGACTCCCACATAGTTGACTGTGGTTCAAGTTCCAGGCCTGGTGGCTTGCTTTCTCATTTCCTCTCTCTCTCCTTCTCTTTCTCTCTCTCTCTCTATCACTCTCTGATCAAATTTAAATAAATAAAGTTAAATAAAATAATTATGTAAAAATATGTTTGCAGGATCTCAATACTTTTTAAAGTAGGTAAATGATACTGGATATATATGAATCTGGATCTTTAGCATGATTATCTGCAATGTTATAAATGCATATACTTCTATAAAAATCAAATGCACCTTCTTAGGGAAATAAGTAGGACCCCTATAGAAGATTAATGACTAGAAGCAGAAGAATAAAATAATTCAGTAATTCTCTGCTTAGAATGAAATACGAAAAAAAAAAATCTTATACCCTGTAGCAAAAGATCACTTAAGCAGGGTGAGCTTGACTATCATTTTCACTTCATGAGCACTTTACATTGTGAGCTCACATTCTTGACAGCAGTACCTGATGAGAATGAGAAAAATTAGCAGAGACAAAAATAAGGAGCTGTACTGTTAATTTCATGAGTTATGGGAGGATTGATATTTTCATTAAATACTGATGCCAACCAAGTTACGGTGGTGCAGGTTTTACAGCTGCCACTGTGAGATGCTGGAGACCATGTGGGAAGGCTTTGAGCTCACGTTCCATGTTCCAGGTTTGGTTCAACACACCATGCATTTCCATGGGTGTGCCTGTGATCCTGAATGATTGCAGGGTTGTGGGGAGGATCATGGTACAAACACCCTGCCAAGAATCTCTGTTTCTTTCTCTCTTTCTGGAAATAAACTTTTAAATTTTTAGAAAATGTTGATGTAAACTAAATCTTTTTGTTCATAAGTGCCCCCTTCTATGGCTCAAGATAGCTGAGATTTGGCAAAAGAATAATTATCTTGCTAATATCTCAGCAAATACCAACATTGGAATTCAATGTAGCCCAACAGAGTGACAAATTACAGGCCCAGAGAGAAGTGTTGCTGAGTCCAGCTATGAAATTTCACACAGGAAAGGAATTCACATCTGTTCTTAAATGACAATAAACCAGCAAGATAGAAAATTGATTCAAAAGCCTCTACAAATGTTATATCTTTTAAAGAGCATGAGGACTTAAACACATTCCTTCTATAACAGTAAACATCGGGCCAGTAATCCATTCACAAGAAAACAAGCTAACAAGCAGTTCATGCTACCATAATTGTGTTTTCTAAACAGAACCGAAGGGGCTGAGATTATGGTGGTAGCTCATGTTGAAAGATTCAAAATCTGCTTCTATAAATATCTTTGAGAATTATGCACTAGGACTAATATGAATTACATGACATCTATTAACTTACTTGAAACTCACAACTGTAATTCTGAAAATATCTGCAAGTAAAATGATTCTTCCTAATGAGATAGACAAGATAGAAAACACACATGTCATAGTAAACATTAACATACATAAAACATTATAAACAATAATGGAAATGGAACACATACTAAGCAAATATGTGGTGAAACATACTTTGGAATAATGATATAATTTTAGTCTGTTTAAAGTTAAATTCCTTCCCCCCCCTGCTTCTGTGTTCTCTTTTTTTTTTTTTTCTGATTTCCTCTATATCAATCAATCCTTCTACTCTCAACTTAGAAGTATTTTTTCCTGGAAAGAATTTTGAGGGATGAATTGCCAGCATCCATTTATATATTAGAATGTTTAAATGTATTTCTTTCTCTCTTTCTTTCTTTCTTTCTTTCTTTCTTTCTTTCTTTCTTTCTTTATTCTGTGATAGACAGAGAGAAATTCATGCCATGATCCATGCCCAGCTTCAGCAAGCTCTGGATCATGGGCATGCACATACCCTGCATGTTCAGGAAGGTCTGTAGACATGAACCTAAAATTTTTTCATGAGGTTCAGCCTCACAGAGCATTACATTACCACTATATCAACCCAAGACAGAGATTTTCCCAAAACAAATGAATGAAGGAAATGGAAAATTGTAATATTAATAGAAATTTTTAAATATAGTCAGGGGGATCATTAAGCTGATTGGCCTATTTTTCTATTTTGAACAGTCAGAAATCCCTTACCTATTGGAAATGGAAGTATAAGAAGAAGTTTACACAATTTTTAAAAAGCAAGTTGTAATATATTTGGTCAGTTGTTTTTCTTTGCTACATTGGCGGAACTAAAAGTCAGTATAGCTATTATAAAAAATTTACAAGCCCAGGCAGCACTTTGTAGACGTTAGTACCGATTCACAATTATGGCTGAGTTTAGTTGTCCCCTTCCCTCACTCTTTACTAAAGAGTGGCTTCCTCTTAGGCAAATTTCATAATGCTGAGGAAACGAGAAGAAGAAGCAGTATCTTCCAATAACACTAAGTAGGAATATCACCCTGGTTATATGAGGAGCCTAAAGGAAAGAAAAGAAGAGGACCGAGAATAGCAAAGTAGGACTTGGGCATGAGGGGAGATAAGGATGGGTTTTCACCCTTAGGTACACAATTGAGAAAATGGCAAACGCAAAGGAAGCGAGAAGTTAGTTCATGAAGCCTAAAGGCCTCTAAATGAAGAAAGCTAATGCAGACCAAATAATTGGTTAAGAACTCAGCAAGGTGGGGCCAATTAATTAGGAATAGAAATATAATATATTAACATTGGAAATCTAAGCATGTAATGTTTGGAAAACTTCCCAATATAGCAAGGTTGCCCCAAACCCGCTGGCTTTTGTAAAGCTGAAAAGTAGAATCTGACACTCACATCCTGGCAAGTATTTTTCCTTTAAGTCAACGTCTTGAGCTTTAACAGCTGAAACCAAGTCATTTTAAAAATACAATAAAAGCTGGTGCTATAAAGACTGTGGAAACTTACTTAACAGCATGAGCTAAAGATAACCAGGAATTTGCCACTGGGAACTATTTAATGCTTTTGATGGAGCTGTAGCATACAGGGCCTAAGGTAATTGATATACAGAAAGAACAAGCTAATAAATACTAGTTCTAGAATTTCTATGATTTAAGGGGGATGGGAGTGTTAAGTTGATGAATAAGTCCCACAATGCTTTTCTTTTATAGGGTCGGCTAAGCCTAGTTGGCAATCATATTTCAATCCATTCATAAGGTCCCTATAGCAGAATAAAAAACAAGTATCATGTGTCTGGACACTCACCAAAAAATAGAACAAAGGTTGTATATACATGCTCTGCATTAGGAAAGTGCTAAACTATTATTTTTAGTGAAGCCATTCTGCTTGTTTTTTCTGTTGTTTGGATTTTTTTTGTTTGCTTTGTGTTGTTTTTTATGTCTAGAATTTAGGCTATTTCCAACCTTGAGCTTTAAAATAGCCCTGCCTTCAATAAATGCTAACTGATATAAACTGAGCAAGAATAAAAAGGACCATGGACAGGGAAAAGGGAGCTAGCTAAAAATGAGGTTTACTAAGCTCTCTGGATTTTTGTTTTTCTTATTTTTTAAGTTTTTTTTTTTTTGTCTTAGCACTTTTTTTAACAAGGAAGTTGATTAAGAGAGTTTCAAGCATGCTATCCTGCTGCAATTGAGAGCATAAATACAGCAATCAAAAAATACCCCCACCGGATCGGCACTATGTGGACTATCTATTTCTGCTTAACAATTCACTACACAACTCAGTGACTTTAACAAACTACACTTTATTATTTCTAATGGTTCTAGAAGCTAACAAGAATGTGGTGCTGAGTGGAACTGGATTCTGCCTTCTAGTGTCTGTGGTGAGCTGCCAAGTCAACTGGAGGCTGGAGGTTCCAGGATGTTCCTTGCAGGGAAGCCTAATTCAACATATCTTTTTATTTTTCTTCTTATTATTATTTTTTAATTTATTACCTGTGTGGTTATTTTAGGCTGGTCTCATGGTAGGGGCAAGTTTCATAGAGAAAACTAGGGAAAGTGGCTCGATGTCTCTTGAAGCCTGAACTGAGAACTGGCCTACCTTCTATTACCATATCCTTACTGTTGGTCAGAGCAAGTCATTGGACCAGTCCAGTTTCCAGGAGGGATGAAGAAAAACTACTTTATGAGAGTACTTGCAAAATCTTTAGTAAGGGATATGAATAAGAGGAGAGTGGAAAGTTAGGATCCATTTTACAGTCAGTCTACAAACAAATACAACAAAGACATGCAAACCCAATCTATATATTCTTATTTATATTTGCATCTTTATAATGAAAGGTCTAGACAATGATCTTGTCCTGAGCCTATGTACACACAGTAGGCAGCTAATGACTAAATGTAGATACCTGGGCCGGATTGCTTGATTTTAATTGTGGCTCTAATGTTTAGTATCTGTGTGATCTTGGGAAAATACCTTAGCTTCCAATGCCTCAATAGACTCTTCTATAAAATGAAAGTAATAACAGCAGCTTCATCAAAGTATTGATGAGAGTATTGAACAATGTACATGAAGCTTTTAGAATAGAGCCTGACACTAGTCGTGATTGATAAACATTATTAATACAAATAATAAACAATTACTATATAAATTAATTACATATAATTATAACAATACAAATTATAATATGCAAATTCAACATATTAACAGCTGGCATTGCAAGCAATTCGATTAATCAATGATTTGTACCAAGCACATACCCTTTATGCAGGCTAGGTTTTAACCATTTCTAAATTAT
>NW_006159787.1:293210-304670 GCF_000334495.1 Tupaia belangeri chinensis
CTGAACTGTCCAACTGGTAAATGAGCAAAGTATATAAATGCTCTGTACTTCACTTAAAAAAAAATAGGGTTCTGAATTCACTTCAGTACATTTTAAAGAAGGGCTTTATCAAAGCAATCTATAATTACAGCAGCGCTCTCCAGATAGGACCAGAGGGAAATATTCTAAATCAGGTCTTTCATGGAATTAGAGAGAAATGTTCTCATTTCTTCTTACCCCAAACCTCACTTCCAATTCTTTCACCCATTACCCAGTAAAGCCATAAAGGAATCAGATCAAAAGTTCTACAATCTCAAGTTCATGTATCATAAAAAGAACATATTCTACCCAGGGGTAGGAAAAAGAAGGCAAAGCCAGACTTCTAACCACAGATCACAGCTGGGGAGTGTGTATCAAGCACCTATCACTGGAAAGAAGGATGGCAGTGCCTCTGTGAGATGGGAATAAAGGAGAAATTTCAGAAAAGAAGGATGTCAAGTCACCAGAGAAACCAATTATGTTTCCAGGCAGCCGAAACATAGGCATATGCCGGGGTGCCCAGAGCTTAAAGAAATCAGAGAGTTTTGAAAGAAAATCAGGCTTCAGATCTAAAGGAAATCATCTTCTTTGTATATCCTGCCTGCAGTTTTGAATTTTTTTTAATCTCGATACAATTTGCATGAACTATTTCAATGCATTCTCCTTGCACAGATACAGCACATTTACCGACATGCTGACATTCTAGGGAAAGGAGATTTGATACATACTTTTGGTCTTCAGTAGAATGGACAACTCACACAAACTTTGCCTTTGAGCTTCTTGGAGGAAGAAACTAGTATTTATTGAACATTTGATACACCACAATAATCTACCAAATGTCTTTACATATGGTCTGTCACTTAATTCTCACCACAGTCTTGTAACATATTAACCCCATTTTACAAATGAGAAGACAAGTTTAAGAGGTCATGTGATTTGGCCAAAGCTACAGAGCAAGGATTCCACTGACACAAACTAGACTGAGTGGTAGATAATTCACAAGAAAAGGCAAAGGACAAGCATGTAGGTCACCTAGCCTATCCCTATCAACGTTCATCTTCCTTTGTGATCCTTCCTAAAAATACTTTCTTCCTAGAAGTACTTATCCCTCCTGTACTCATTTCAATTCATTCTACAGAAATGCCTCAGAGAGAGAGAGAGAGAGCTAGCAGAGTTCTTAACTGATTACCAGAATACTCTCTCTTCTCTCCTCTCTCTCTCTCTCTCACCCCTACATAAACAAGCATCTTCAATATAATTCAAACATTAGAAGTAAAAAGTAAAAGGGGGGATGAAGGTACATGCATAACACAGATTTGAAAATAAATGATACTTGAATTGCACCTTCTGTGCTCATCGCCCTGTGTTCTTCAGAGACCTACTTTCAGTTATTAGTTTACTGTCCTTTGCTAGGCATTGCCCATAAGGACAGCATGCTAGATCAGAATGACCCATATTTTCTCTTCAATTTCAGGAACAGACAATGCACCAATTACAGTGAATTGTCAACATACAAATGTGGATACCTTGTAGACTTAAATGGAGATTAGCCCTGAGATTTTAAATTTCCTTTAAGACACAAGTATCTTATCAATTCAATTTAATGTACTTTTGCCCTTTAAGAAAGTTCAGGTGATTTCATTCTAATTGTTATGTTGGCACTTCTGGAAATGAAGCCTCTGTAGAGAAAGTGAGAATATTGCAAGACTTTCTAGCCCTTTGGTAATAATAGATTATAAGATGGACAAGTATAGGGCACAGGTGGCTGCAAACACAACCTTGCATTTACTGCTAGGGTCAAATGTGGTATTTCTCCAAGAAGTTCTGGAAGGTATTTAAGTCTCTTGAGTAGGAGCTATGCACCAGGCACAGTGCTAATGTTCAATATAGGTTACCTCATTTAAGTCAATCTTGTCTTTTATGCTCATGTTTACAGAGAACTGTTGGCAAGGGCAGTTGGGATAAGCAGGTGGGCTGATATTTGCTTGTTCAAAAACTGAGCTGAGAGCAAAGCAAAACAAGAAGCGTAGTGCTTGTCACACTTGGGAAGAGATCTGTGACACTAATACAGTTTGTATCACCATAAAGAGTTAAAAGAACAGATATCCTGCTGTCCTACCTCTTGATGACTCTACAGATAGACAAACATGAGAAGCTATGGGCTACAGACATAGAGACCACTGATACAGGCAGACTTCCAGAAGGCCTGGGTTAGGACTGAAGTCAAATAAAATACTTACAGCTTATGCTTTTAATTTTTTGTTTCCCTCAACAGGAAATAAATAATACCTGCATTTTTTGGTCTAAAAAGTGATTGAAAAAATTTACCAAAGTAAAAATTGGAAATTAGATCAAGTGGGGTTTTTTGTTTTTAGAGAGGTTTTTGCTATAGGACGCATGCGCTTGCCAGAGAGAGACTAAGAGACAGAAAGTGAGAAATCACACGCGGGGAGGAGGGGGGGGAGGGCCACGCTGCAATCCCTTCTCCTCCATTTTCTTCTAGGGATCTTGGGCAAGCATGCACACGTGCTCAGTGTGAGTTTAAGCCACCAAGTTCAGGACTCGAACTGTGTCAACTACATGGGAGTGCAGCGACATAGCCATTACCCCAGCTGCTGGTCCCAGATCAAGTGTTTTTGTTTTTGTTTTTAAAGAAAATACCTTTAAAAGAGTCTGAATAGAGAGAGAACCTCCATTCCTTGTGAGACGAAGGCCTAGCCAAGTGTGGATCTCCTATCTTTTATTTCTCTAGTCACTTGTTCAATATTCTGTCCTAATGCTAAGAAGATCAGAGAGTCATGGTGAAGTTTGTGTGGCCACAATCTGTATTGAAAAAACTGTAAATTCACTGCCAAGGTGTACCCAGGAAGACATAGCCACTGAACTCATTTCACCAAGCAAACACAGCTATAACTCAAATACTACTGTGATTCTCTCAGGTCTCCTCCGTAATGGATAAAAGCCTCATAAGCTAAATATTAGTTTTTTCTCAATCAGTCAACATTCGACTCACATTAGCAAAGGTCTCTCACAGCGCAATGCCATACTTGTTGATCAGAAAAGAAGTATCTGTATTTATTTAATGACTGGTCTCTTCAGCAAGTGTTATTTCAAAAGGATTTCATTTTTATATTGCATAAACTGCAAGCAGTGGCTATCTGACACATTTATTCTAAATCCTGTTCAGTGTTAGTGGGGATATCAAATTGACAGGCTTGGAGAGCAAACAGAGTTATCAGAGCAGAGTAAAATTGCAAATATTCTTCAGTTTATGGCCTCCAGAGCTGCCAGGTGACCCTGGTGTTACTGTGCAGAAAAGAATGCATAAACCAGTTAGCTGGGCTACAGGTTGAAGGAATTTTGTTATTTTTGGAAGCCAGAATTCTTAGGACTCGCTGGATAGCCAAAGAATCCCTAATTGCATCTCCATCTTTTGTTTTATGTAAGTGTGATTTTAAAGATATTTGTTGCCCTGAATGTCTTTTATTTCCTTTCCTTTCCTCTAAATACTGGAAGTTTTTTCAGTTCTAGATTCTGTATCATTCTATAAAGATTTTCCTCCCTGAACACCTCAATCCAGAGTTACTGTATACTCTCCCAAACTCCTTTGTCTCCAAGAAAAATATTTGATAGTGAATAAATCATGATACAGGTCCGAGTTCTAGCTATGATTCATACTGGCTGTGTGGTATCAGGAAGATTACCTCTCACCTCCAATTCTTAATTTCTCATCTCTAATTCTAGTCTAATACTACTTTATTTCATAGAATGGTTATGAGGATCCAGTTAAAAGTGTGATGAGAAAGTACCTGCCCAATAAACTCTCAAGAAATTTATCATATCCATCCTTACTTTGTTATTTACAATATATTTAATATGGGTCTGGCCCTGTGGCCCAGTGGTTAAAGAAGCCACAACTCACATGGCTTACCATATGTTCTCATCCCAGCACTGGCAGTTTAAAAAACCTACAGGGTGTGTGTGCATGCCTGCACCTAAAATCCTGACCATATAAAGAAATGGTGGATAAAGAATTGTGGCATGACCATATCCCACTGGGGGGGAGGCGAGTGATTTTTTTTCCCTCTCTCTTTCACTCTTACTCTTTCTCTAGGGAGTGAACATTCCCTCTGACAAATTAAAGAACCAAATCAATGTATTTTATTTATCCTTAAAGAGATTTTAAGCCCTCTCAGGATCATGCGTCTTACTAACTTGTGCTTACACCTTTTATCACCTATTTCAGTGCTTTGCAAATCTTAGCTGCCCAGGAAGTATAGATAATGGTTTGATGTTTTAATCAATGTAAATGACATTGGCAGGAAGACCAGAGCTATATCCTAGAGAAAGATACAGCCTGTAAACATCTGCATTCTCTTTCTGGTTCATAGATGTGGCTGTAACATGGCAAAAATAATGCAGAGAAAAATATAATAATAAAACTTGGCTGCTTAAATGGTTTTTGTCAAAATTTTGGCCTAAAGGGAGGTCTATAAAGTGAAAAGAGACAAATACCATACATGAAATGATCTAGTGTGCCTTCAAGTAGCCAAATCTGATATTCTTACTCAAGTCATTGAAGACTAGACAATTAACTCTTCCCATAATGTTCAGTTTGGATCAAGATCCTAGAATCTGAAGAGGAAAGGACACCAGCAGTTTCCCTTAGAGGTAAGTGATGAGTGCAAGAGTACAGATGGTACATGGTTCTATTGGTTTGAAGCTGTGTGGTAAGGGATAGGTGTTGCCACAGTGACTGACCACTCTACGAACTGCAGAGAGTGAAGCAACTGATACTATAACCAGAGACTAAAGTAGGATCCCTTTGTCATGTCTGAGAATGTGACTACTAAGATCATAGTCATGTAGTCATTTGGTCAAACATCCTTGGACACTACTACTTAGCTTGTGCTGAAACATGGCTGGCCTCATATTTAAGCATCATGACTTATCTTTGTTTTATATTTGAATTCTTTATGATTCTTCTATCATAGCCTATGTACTCATACTGAGCCAAAACTTTTTCCTGCTAGATGGTTGTCAGAGTCTTCTCTAAATTAGCCTCATTACCTTCACTCATTCCACAAACAATGCCATGTGCACCTACTAAGAGACAAGTGTCGCTGGAAACAAGAGAGTTACTTATTATAGATTAAACATCCAATCTCTGCTCTCAGGAAACACAGACAAATGAGTCAGTTACAAGAACTGTGATAAAATGCAACAACAGAGTTGCTCATAAAGTGCTATGGGAGGAAGAACACCTAATTTACCCAGCTGCAGGGAGGGGACGTCAATGATGACTGTTGAAACAAATTCCTCTCAACCAATTTTTGTAAGATGAGGAGGTGTTGGCTGGAGGAAGGAAGACAGAAAGAGCGTTCTTTGTAGGAGGTGGTATACACACCAGTGCAGGAAGGTGTGATGTGCAAAGTCTGACATCCATTGGATAGAACTGCAGCTCAGGGCATAACAGGGCAAGGAAATAACTGGAGAGGCACACAGGGGCCAGACTTTGAAAAGCCATGTGAACTGTGCTGTGGAGAATGGACTTGATGCTGATATTAGAAATAATAAGAAAAACAAATGTCTAAAAGTTAATTACATGTGAAAACAAAAGTCTGGAAAGAAGCTGGGTGGGAATAATGAGGGGAAAAAAGATCTGGGAGGAAATTGTTTGATCGAGATAAGGTTGTGGTACCTGGAAAAGGTACACATAAAGAAATATAATGGAGTGAAAGATGCAAGTTAGGAAGTTATCAGTATTTAAGACTGTGGAAGTAAATTATTTCACTCAAAGAATATAATGTGAGAAGTACAAAGATCAAAGTTTTGAAATGATCACTTAAAGAAGAGTGATTGATAGATACTTAGAAAGAATGGCCAGACAGGCATGAAGAATGTCATGAGAAATGATTTTTTTGGAAGCTGAGGAAGGAGACAGTTATCTGAGAGAAGGAAGTAATCAACAGTAACAAATGCCACTTGGCTGGCAGTTGACTTTCAGCTTGGTATTTAAATCCTCATCACAACTCATTAGGAATATACCCACTTCCTAATTTGATTGTCAACAGTTGTCTTGCTCTGCCCTGATTATAATTTCAGGTCTTCTTTGACTCAATAATGGAGGAAGAATGGTCAGAATATAAGCAAATACTAGCTGAATTGCAGCTTCCTTCTTACATGAGAGAGGCACCAATAATAAAATTACAGAGACAGTAAATTAGAGACACAGTCCAATGTGAAACGGTCCCAGTTTTGTGTTATCCTGAGAGTTGGCTCACCAACTTCTTACTGCTGGTAAAGAGAAATGGTTATAGATTTCTTTTTTTTTCTCACCACTGAACTGCCCAACAACGGCTCACAAATTTCTATGTCATTCACACTGATTCCAACCTAAGAAAGTTTATTTCCAGTCACCATGGGATGACACACTAACATTTCTAAAGGGCCAATTATTTTACAAAGACTTTAATATTAGTCTGGCAAACCTGAGAACACTGAGTCTATTCCAGACGTTGTCAAATGTTAGGTTCTAAAGTCTAAAAGAAATTGAGCAATTTCTATAATAAGAATTCATTAGTCTCATACAAAAAATAATAGGAAGTATAACTTCATAATTTTTCTGAGACATCTGATAGTATTTTGGGCATCAGTTATTTATTGCAACATAACAAACCACCTTAAAACATAATAGACTAAAAAATTGTGAATTATTATTTTTTCATGATTATATGGGTTGGTTCAATGTCTTCCATGTTTATTTCACCTGGATTCATTTATGTGACGGCATTCAGCTACTGAGTTGGTTGAAATGAAAGGCCCAAGCTGGAATTACTCATGTCAGGCACTTGGGGCTGGCTGAAACAGAGACACCTTAAATCTCCTCCACAAGGTCTCTCATGCTCCGGTAGGGTAGACCGTCTTCCATGCATGGCCATCTCAAGGCAGGATTCCAATAGTGTGAATGTGGACACTGCAAGGCCTGTTAAGTCCTAGTCTAAAAAGCCACCCATAATTTATTCTAGCAGGTTTTGTTTTGTTTTGTTTTCAGAGGTTTTTGTTACAGGCACGTGCACTCACCAGGAAGACAGAGAGAGACAGAGAGACAGAAAGTGAGAAATCACCTTCAGGGGGGATAGCCACGCTGCAATCTCTTCTCTAGTCTCTTCTAGGGATCTTCAGCATGCACGCACACATGCTCGGCATGAGTATAAGTCACCTGGTCCAGGACTTGAACCATGGTTGACTACATGGGCGTACCATGATGAAGCCATTACACCATCTGCTGGTCCCTATTCTAGCATTTTTTGGTGTGGCTATACCATACTGTTCTCAGCCATCTCCTCTAAAGTATATTTGGCTTAATTCCTATTAATATTTACTATGTATCAAATGCAATTATTATTCTAAGGTAAAAAGCTTTTTTAATTATACTTGAACTTATATGTATATGTCTGTAATTATTTTCCATACGGCAGATTTGCAGAATTGTTTTTGGTGTATATAAATCTATAGTTTTGATTATTTCCATAGGATAGATTTGCAGATTTGCTATCTGACATATATTGCCAGATTTCTTTCCAGAAAACATTGTTTACCCCACTGACAATGCAGGAGAGGGCCTGCCTCACTTTGCCCTCAATTGTACTGCTTTAGATGGGGCTCTCTCTCCAGATGGAACACATGAGAAATCTGGACTATTTCATTTTTCTCATTCCCATGAAAGCAGATTAAAGTGGAACACAAAAGCAGCCTTAGATGCCATGCAAAAAGGTTGGGGAAAGTATGTGAGGGATAGAAGCAAACATGTTTAGTGAAAATAGAAAATTATAATATTCACATTTTAAAAATTAGTTGCCATCTGTCCTTTCAACAATAAACTAAAGATAAGCACTTAAAGTAATAGTTAAAATTGCTGTTTTCATTTGTTAGCTAGTTTGATTTTCTTTTATGGTAATGTCTAAATAATGGGAAAACAGATAGAGATGCCAACACTAGAATTTCCACAGCAGCCAAAATGTCTAGTTAAGACCCTCTGCAAAGCAAAACAGGATAATAGGTGGATTTGACATTTACAGAGGATTTTTACTCCCTTCATTAGATGGATGACTCCCAAGCAATGACAATAAGTACTTATCTTCCAATCATATGTTAATAGAAAAAATTTGTTACACTCCTGAACATGAATAGACACTTGGCAGTTCAGGTTATTTTAATGGACACATTACTTTAAGCTAAACCTTCTCCATCTGTTCTGCTCTCTAATTACCAATGAATAAAGTACATAATTCACAATTACATCATAAAAATGAGATCTACATTATATCAACTCATGTCAAAGCTTTTCAATCTACACTATTTGGCATCTGCTGCAGTATTAATATTTGTTCCCTTCCAACAAATCAGGGACAAATACACAACTTTCCAATTAGGAAAATGTGAATTAGTCACATGTTTACAAGAGAAAAGGAAGTAGTCTATCATATCATTTATTTTATAATTGTGTCTTAGTTTTAAATTTCACTTACATTCTACTATCACTAGCCTGTCTTGTAGGTCCAGCTTCTCTCTGAATTGGGCTTTCACAAATTTCATCAAAGTCAATGGAAATTAAACAAAAAAGTCAAATTTTGCACATGCTACAATGATAAAGTCATTTCTCAGGTCACTGTAGAAATAAAAATGATCGGCGGGCCCGGGGCCTGCGCGGCCTGGGCTTTGCTCCGTCAAGAACTACTCTACCATTCTTAAGGAAGCCAGATACCCGAGGATAACTCACGCTGCAGATCCCCACAACACCATTCCCGCTAATCACAAGATGGCTGCTGGGCAACCAGAACCGCTTTCCTGAAACTGTATTCCATGGAGACTCACCTACAATTACGGAACTGCACGAGACCCACCCTTAATCCAACCTTGAATAGAATCTATGTTCCCTATTGTTAAAAACTTTAAACTCGTGGCCCCTCTCCCTTTACTTGCATGTATCACATTTTCAATAACTCCTCTGGAAGACAACTGTATATAGCAGAGATAGTGTAATGGGAGAGGGGGAAAGGGAAGAGGGTCAAACATAGGATAAAAAACATATATATATATGTATACATATGTATGGAAGTAGAAATGGAATATTATTGATGATAACATGCTTGATTAAGCCACTATGCAGTTTATCCTAGATGGGAAACCACATTTAGTATGTTGTGATGATGCTCAGGGAATGAATATTAGGTAATATAAAAAAAAAAAGTTGCAGGAGAAAAAAACAAATGGTAAAACCGTTCGTATCATTTTGTAAAAAAAAATGCATATTTAACAAAAATAAAAATGATAAAATTGAGAATGGAAATATATATATTTATTTTTTCTCATCTTGAGGCAGAATGGCTTGATCTGAGGACCTATAAGAAGGAATATTTTAAGAGCAGACTAAAGGGAGAAGTGAGAAGAATGGGACAATGGTGGATAAGCGTCAACCATCCACCTCCTCTCCCCTACTCCTGATTCCTCTCACAACTTATGGTATAGAGAATGGGTGTAGAATTCCACGAAGTTCTGCAGTTTTGCTCTGGAATTTCATATGGTTGCCTATTCCCATTGCTTAGCCTTGGCCTGAATGCAGTCCTTCAAATTCTGTAATTACTTGTATTAGTTTTTCTTTGTGTATCTGGTACATTCAAAGGTGGGGTACTGAGACCAGCAGATGGCATAGCAGTTACGTCTCTGGACTCCCACATGGGCAACTGTGGTTCTAGTCCTGGACCTGGTGGCTTTAATCACACTGGGCACATGGTTATGT
This sequence comes from Tupaia belangeri chinensis, assembly GCF_000334495.1. Classification (NCBI taxonomy): domain Eukaryota; kingdom Metazoa; phylum Chordata; class Mammalia; order Scandentia; family Tupaiidae; genus Tupaia; species Tupaia belangeri. The sequence continues at coordinate 303,031 of NW_006159787.1, forward strand.
GTACCCAAGATCCTTGGAAGACAAAGGAGAAGGGACTGCAGTGTGTCCATCCTCCCTGGGGAGTGATTTCTCACCTTCCCTCTCACTGTGTTCGTCTCTCTCTTTGGAGAGCACATGTGCCCTAAGACAAAAAGCTCTAAAAAAAAAAACCCCAGTGTACTAGATTTCCCTGTGTATAGCGTTACCACGATGACACACTCAATGCAGGCTTAATGAAAGACTTTTTCTGGTTACCATCATCTAAAACAGTAGCAAAGAGATGGAGAGTGTGGAGTGTTTCAGAAGGCAATCAGGAAAACTTCCATTTCAAGGAAGGCAGAAGTCTTTTCTTTTGCTATATAGATAAGAGGATACCAGTCAAGCAAAGAGAGCTATATTCTGTTAGTTTAGATGTTGGCTTTCACAACAGAGTGAAACTTGTTAGAACTATTTGTGTTAATTTTTCTTAAAGAACCAGTCAGGAGAGAATAGCATATTGTAGATGTATCAAATATTCTGCTCATTAGCTGTTCAGCAAATTAGTTGATCCTTCAACTATCCTCACATAATATCTTATATATATCTCCTATAACACTCCTCAAATCACACTGTAATTATTTCTTCGCATGTTTGTCTTTGTCTTTCCCAAAGACTGGGAGGACCATTAGCTCAGTGTTATGGGCTGAATTGTATCACCTTCCAAAATTAATGTGATGAAGTCTAGACTCCTGATACCTCAGGATATGACAGTATTTGGAGGTAAGGCCTTTAACCAATTAGTTAAGGCTAAATGAGGTCATCAGGGTGGACCCTCATCTAATTTGACTGGTACTCTCATCAAGTAGGGAAGATTAAGACATAGAGATGTGCAGAGTAATGTCTCTGTGAAGACAAAGAAGTTGTGATCTTCAAGCTAAGCAAAGAGGCCAGAGCAGAAACCAACCTTCTAACACCTGACTAGGCTCTTGGACTTCTTACCTCCAGAGCTTGGAGAAATTACATTTTTTATTTTGTTAGCCACCCAGTTTATGGCAGCTCAAGACTAGCTTGATTTTTGACACATAGACACTTCTCAGTTGGTGTTTGTAGGATAACTTTTCAACTAAATTAATTAAACTTTGCTACTTACTACTTGCACACTTCCAGGCTCCCCTGTGGGAAGAAAGCAGTAACATAGAGATTCAGTTAGAAACCAGAATTCAGAACATTTCAGCATGGAAGCCAGAATAGGAATATGAAAGAAGTATTTATCAGGAGGCTAGACACATCATAATCTAGTAACAAAACAAAACCAAAAAACCCTAAAATTTCTGTAGTTGACAGTATTTTGGGGTTATTTCTTACTCCTTATGGAACTATCAGGCTGCCATGGGGTCTAGGCTTTATCTGCCTTTACAGAGGGAAATGTGAACCATGTTCTGGTTCTCAAAGGTTTTCCTCTGGGTGCCATCACTTCTGTTCACATTTCACTGGTCAAACTAAGTCACATGCCCCTTCCTGAATGTATCTTGGATGAAATGCGTAATTGTCGCTCAGTAAGGGATACCACAGGGAATGCGTATAGTCTACATTCCTCTATCATAAAGTATGAGAGGAAGAAAAATCTGAAATATAATTAGCAGCATTTTTTTTAGGTTTTTGAATAGGGCATGTGTGCTTAC
>NW_006159787.1:304812-413395 GCF_000334495.1 Tupaia belangeri chinensis
GAGACCCCCCCCCCCCCCACCCAGGATGGATGGTCGCATCACAATCCCTTCTCCTCCTGAGATTTTGGACATGCACTCATACATGCTCAGCATAATTTCCAAGCCACTGGATCCAAACCATAGTTGGCCTATATGGGAGTCTAGCACCCCAACTACCACTCTACTTGCTGGCCCAATTGACTGTATTTTTTGAAGAGAAACACAGTATTTTTTTTCCTTTTACAAATAATGGGTGTTAATTTACTTAAAATTAGGATAATTCACAAAATTATTAACTTTTTATATCAATAATTATATTATTGATATAATATAATTATATTATCCCTCTCTTTCAGAGATGACCTCTGTTAATATATTGGTTTAAACATATATATCTTCTCAGCTCTTTTTATTTTTAACAAAAATGTATTTTCACTCATACATTCAGTTTCTTTCCTGGCTCCTTTCCACCTAACCTCTTGAGAGAATGCATGGCATTAACGGTGCATCCACAACTGTTTATGCTCCTGGAAGTGTCCCACATAGATTCAATTCAGTTCCACCTGATAGTTTTCTGGACCTCTTCATCATGCAAACTGTCCATATCCATGACTTCCCTGTTCAGACCATCCACTTGGATAACTATTTAGTGTCTTGAACAGGGAAGGCAAACAACAAATTGCTGAGAGGAGAAAGAAGTGTGCCCATTCAAAACAGTTCTGAGCCTCTTCTGTGTTCCTTGTTCCTCTGTGATTGCCCAACTAATCTTCCTTTCATGTATTTTATCTACTTTTTCCCTTTTGTTTTCATGTGTTTTACCTAGTGTCTCAAAAGTGAAAACAGGTATGTCACCAAGAAAAGAATCTGTGTCTAACAGATAGTTTTGTTGTTGTTTTGTTTTATTCTGTGTTTGTTTCCTCATAGACTTGGGAAAGTAGAATTGGTTTTTGGGGTGGCAAAATGGCTCTGAAGGTACAACTAAGAGAGAAGACAAGGGAAACACAGAAATCATCATCATAATAACAGAAAAAAGTACTTGGCAGTGTAATACTACACCTGTACAAAAATGGAACTATGCTATATGTACATTGTTCCATAACCAACTGTCACTTGCATGTGTGTCCCCTGCCATGGATAGCAATACTTCTCATTCCAGCCTCCTTTTCAATTGGGCCACATTTGTCATCCTTTTTCACTTCTATAAGGAAGATATTTTTCTATCTTTGACAAACAAGAGATGCAGCATATGAACTCAAGTATAGTCATGCTTGTCTGTTTGTGACTCAATTTGGAGAAAGTCTAGGTGGGCAGGCAACCAAGAAAAGGTTGAACTTAAAAAGATGGATGTGACTTCTTATTGGGGCCAGCTAAGGTAAAACAGTCTCATATCTATCCTTCCTTTCTTGCTAACACCTTCCTAGCCACTCTTTTGGTGCTTTAGTTCGAGTATTTACTCAAGTAAGGAAAATAAAAACAGGAATGGTTTGCTGGTATATTAGCTGATAAGAGAAGTCACTTAGCAACATTAATATCAATGCTAGAGCAAATTAATTTCCTAGACAGTATTTAGGAGAGAACAGGAATGGAATTAGCCTTCAACATCTCATCTGTCACAGTATTATGATTTATAAGATAAGGGAGTTCTGTTTCTAACACTGGTTTGTTATATTGGTGCAGTTCAGTTAATTCCTGTAATGTTTGTTTTAAATATTATAAGTGTTTTATTCTATTTTCAGAGTCTTAGTAAAGAGCAAAGACAAAAATTCTATGATCCTTAGCGTGAATTTTGCATTAAACACAGCGACTAAAAAAATGTAATTGAAAACTGTGTCTTCCAACTCCTTTCTCACCCTTTTTTTTTGGAGAGGTTTTTCGCTATAGGGCGGATGGTCATGCCGCAATCCCTTCTCCTCCATTCTCCTCTCTGGATCTTGGGCACACATGCACACGCGCCCAGTGTGAGTTTTAAGCCACCAGTTCCGGGACACGAACCGCGGTAGACTACGTGGGAGTCCAGAGACATAGCCATTATGCTAACTGCTGGTTCCCTTCCAAGTCCTTTCTTAGGTCCGGATTACATTGCCAAGCCAACTCAACACAGGGGACCTGAACCTTCTTTCTGAAATCTTAGTGGTAGACATACAATGTGCTGTCAACCATAAGTGGGGATCACACTAAAAGAAGTTACTTGTAAGAAATTTCTAAATGTATATTTAATATTAATTATACAAGTCCATCTTATACTCTATAGTAAATAGACCTTCCATAATTGTTGAGTACCATTTGAGTCATAGGTTATACAAGAAATGGTAGTCCCGGTTCAAGTTACTCTTAAAAAAAAAAGTAGACTCAGTATTATTTAGTAAATACTATTCTAAATATGATTCCTGCCATTGAAAAGACCAACCCAATCTTGTATCAAAAATTGTGGCCCACCCACTATGGGATAAGCAGTAGAGTGCTGTTACACAATGCTAGTGCCACATGGAACACATGATTCAGACCTGAAAAAACTTGAATAGGCCAGGTATGATAGACTTGCCTGTGTGCCTGTGGTCCTATACAACTGGGAAAATGAGATAGAGGATTGCAATGGCAATGGAAAATGGCAATGGAAAATGAAGTAAAGGATTGCAATGGCAAGACTTAGTCAAAAAACAAAACAAAACAAAACAAAACACCTATTTCTCTCTTCTTCCTACTCCCCAACCCACCATTAAAAGAAAAACAAAGAGAAAGCATAACCAAAAACAATGTTTATTATAAGTAATACACTTAATCTGGAAACTTTTGCCAGAGACTCACTCTCTGTGGAAATATAGATGAGACTACTCCAGCTGGTGTTACAGTTACAGCAATAGGAAACAACCTAATTTCCCTATTAACCACTACATCCCCATAATCTTTCTACTTAAACAGGGCTGCTTGCTGGTCACCATATGCATTCCAGTTAGATTTGCCTCTCTTTGCTCATACTGCTCCCTCCAGAGTATATTCTTCATACTTTACTCCCTGGTTTCACCCTTAACGTTTATCTCTTAGAATCCACCTATCCTTCTAAGCCTTTTCAAGTATCATCTGCCCTTGACAGATTTATTCCCTGTGGGCATATTCTCTCATGTCACGGAACCCTCAGGTGTCTTTATAATGGAATAATTCTTTCATCCTCTCTATCACTTAATCAATCCTTTCATTACAAAGACAGTACTGTAACTGAAAATAACCTGTAGGGATGGGCCCCATAGCACAGCAGTTAAACCCTAGGGATAGGGAGCTGGATCCCACATGGCTGATTGTGATTCAGATTTGGCTCTGGCAATTTGATATACATGCCAAGCTCAGGTGCATGCATGCCCAGGATCCTGACAGGGTGGAGAAATGGAAGAAAATGGATAGCAGTATAATTAGCTCCTGTTGAGGGATTGAGGCATGCTACCCTCTGGACTATTTTTTTTTTAAATAGGAGTAAAAAAATAAGTAAAATCATCTGCAGCTCTCAGCATGGTCTCTGGACTATAATAGGTGCTAGAAAAATCTTTACTGAATAGGCCGACCTCCTTGAACAGGAAGAACTCATTTTGGAGTTCTTCTACAGCCTCAGCATCGAGTACAGTGTTAACCCAAAGTGGATACTTAGGAAACGGCTGAATGACTTGAATCATAGAAAACTGGCACAGGTATTCTACTTACCCTTTTCACAAACACCAGAAGAAAAGACCTGAGGATTTAGGTTTTCAAATCGTGTGGTCTCTTTAAAAAGAATCCTCACCATCTCAGAAGGTTAGCAGTGTCACTCAGCACAGAACACAAAGTGATCGTATCAATATTAATAAGCTCAGTGAAGTGCCACTGGCTTCAGTGCAATTTTGACACTCTGCAACCTGACTAATAAAATAAAAACTAATTCTAAAAATAATTTACCTCCTGGAGACCTTAAAATGGATTTTACTAATGAAGGGAAAAACTAGCATGGATCTTTCCTTTTTGATAGGTGAATCAAATGTTATAACAGACCATATGTCTAAAATGACATATTCTAAACTGCCAACTTCTGTTTTGAAGGACATTTTGCACACTTTTCAACCAGTTTTACAATTTGAGCTATTTTCACAGTCAATTAATACTAGAAGGGTGAGGATGATGGAAATGAGGAAAACTAAAGGCATTTGGCTTTATGTTTGTTTATTTAGTCTCTTTTAGTTTAATTCTTAACTGTAGCTTCCAGTTGTCTTCCAATTATCATGTTACTATATGGAAGAGTATAAAATGGCATGTATGTAAAAAATATGGGGATCTTATTGATATGAAATTAACATTTATATATGTATTTTATTACAAGAGAGCATGCATTTATCAGGGAGAGAGAGAAAGAGAAAGCACATACCTCCACCCCAACTGGGCATGGTCATGTCGCAATTCCTTCCCTATTTCTCTTTCTTGGGATTTTAGGCATGCACACACACATACTCAGCATATTTTTCAAGTTGCCTGGACTGAAATTCAAAGAGCACTTGGCCATGTGGGATCCAGCTCTCTACGCACAGAGCTTAACTGCTTCTCTAAAAGTCTAGCCTAAAACAGTGCTTTTTATTTGTAATTTGCAAATTATTTTACCTTTAAGATAAAATCAGAATAATCTGCTAATGAATTGATAGAGAAAGGAAGATGTCATTCCTCAGGTCCATTGACCAGCAACCAAGCAGAATGTATGGGCTGCTTTCAACTTGGTTGTTAAAGTTGGCCCTGGAGACTTTTCTGCTGTGGTGTGGTGTGGTGGTGATTCAAAAAGAGAGACAGAGACAGAGAGACTAACAGACATTCAGAGAGGAAGCAAGGATACCATGAGAACTTTCAAATTCATAATAATCAGTTAAACAACCTAGTTCAGCTTCTAGGTAAATAAATAGGCATAGCTGGAATTATTTAAGAAAGAAAGACCACCAATAATCCTGTAAGTTTTCATCATTTATCTTCCTGAAGGTGTGGTACTGGGCCAGATAGGTTAGAATATTTTCTTTCTGTTCTATTTTTTCTGAATTGAAATTATTCCTTAGTTCTCACATATTACGATTCTTTCATCTCATGAATAAATCTAATAACACGCTCTAAAAATAAAACTTTTTAAATGGAATTATATTGTCTATACAGAGTATTTTATATGTAACAGCAGTGACTCCCATGACCTGCTTTTTATGTTGGACAGACTAAATTCCATAGGGATGAAATTCTCAAGCCCCAGAAAGTTAGTGAAACTCCAGAAATCTAAATATAAATCCCTATCTGTCCAGCTCATTGTTTTCTACTTCACTTTGCTGCATTCCAATATTTTTCCCTTCACCATTATTGCTCTGTCAATTTATTCTAGTATAGGAGATGTACTGGTCATTGTAATCAAAGAAGGAAAAGTAAATATTTAAGGAAAATATGCATGTGACTTGTATTTCTGGAAGACTTCCAAGAGCTTTATTAATTTAGTAACATCTATTGAGGACCTACTTGGTAGGTATTAAGAATAGAGTAAGTGAATAAAATAGTCTCTAGTCTACCCATATAGACTATTTAAACAAGTACATGTGCATATATGTAATGAATAGCTGATTTCGTAGTAAATGAGAGAAAAAATGAGAAACATTGTTCCATGCTAAAAGGTTTTTAAATGTCTTTATTATTCACATATTACTCGTGAAAGTTCATGTTCTAGCCTAGGGTTAGTTCCTTAGGTAAAGAAAACCAGCAATCCTCCTCTAGCAGAACAGCCAGTTAGCATCAAAAAGATGATACAGACTAAATGGCTGGCTTCCCACTGATACACCTTCTCCTGATGTCCAGTCCCTTTCAGTGTAATCGAATGTATGCTCCACCCTCCTTGCAGCTTTGTGCTGATCTGATGTCAATGCAAATAGACTGCTTTCTGCTTCAGTTTGTGGAGTGCACTCATGGAGGCAGTAACATCTGTATGGACTTTGTTTTTCAGATCCATAAAAAAGACTGCTTTCAAATCCATGATTAATTTCCTCTGCAAGAAAACATGTTAGACCCCGTGAGTGCTCCTGCTGCTAAATTAACTTCTGACCCTTTCTATGTCCTTCCCAATGACTCTTGGAAAGTTTCAGATTTCTTCAATGAAATCAATAGCTTGAGAATGAAATCGCCTCACCATGGGCCACCTTTGAACACTCTATGGAGGGCAGTGCACAGCTTGGGCAATCCGACCTCTCATGACTTTTCTGTTGGCAACCTTGGTGCTGAGCTGGCCTTGGCAGCCTTCTGCCTGAGTTCTTTATTGAATATGCTTCTGTTTTGATCTGCTGCTAATTTACCTTGTTCTTTGTGCTGCCTCCTGCTTGACTGGGGATCGATGACTGTTTATTGTGCCATTGGTTGTATCACTAATTGTTTGAGTATGAACCTCTTGAATGTGGTCAGTTCATTTCTTTCTCACAAAATGTCTTGTTTTTCTTCATTTCATGTATCAAATGTCTTCAGAGCTCTCAGAACTCGGTGGAGGAGTTTAAAAACAATTCTATCATTAGGAATACCCTAGCTACAGTCATGACAGGTGTTGGTGACTGGATTCCCCTCCAAAACGGCTTCTAGAGACAGTCATCTGATCATTAGGGAGAAAAAGGGATGGGAGATTTGGCTCAATTCTCCTGTGAACTGCAGGAGTCTATTCACTTTGTTGTTTCTCTGCAAGACCTGCAGAACATCTTGGCCTCTCCTACTTGTTCTCCCCAATGGTCTTTAGTCACCTAGGCTGCAAGACTATTTCTAGAACCAGAAGTCTCCTGAAGCTTGGTACTTGCTTTGTAGCCCTCGTGCTGTTCCTGTGTACCTATTGATCATCACCATTAATAATGGGTGTCAGTTCATTTATGAATTAATCACATCAGATTGAGGAATACACTAAGATAAAATCTGATGGCTCCCACATTTCCCTGATGAAATATTCATGACATGACGGTTTCACCTTTATAAATTATGGTAACTCTATTGATTTTTTTTTCTTTTACATTTTCCAAATGAGCTCATAAATTTTTTTAAATGTGGATCAGAGAAAACAACATGAATGAATAGATGGATGTACTTTTCAATTACATGCATTTCTGGTTTTACTGCTGCCTTCAGCTTATATAAGTGGAGTGAGATACCATGTAAGAAGAAGATCCTTCAAGCCTACTAAATGTGGAGGCTGATTTCTTAATATAAAAATGATTGATCATGATGATTTCATTTAAACTAAATTGAAAAATTTTGGTTACTTGGGTCTTGACAATAGAAAGTATTCTTAGTAATGTATGCATTCTTAATTTTTCACATATGTGTTTATTTGACTTTGTTCTTTTCAATATATATTGGAAGTGACACATGTGAAATGAGTGGGGGAAGAAAATGTTTTTGTCAGGTATTGATGCATAACAATCCACTCCAAACTTCATGGCTTAAAATTTCAACAATTTGCAATACATTCGGTGAATTGAATAGGTTCAGCTGGGTGACTCTTCCGCTCAATGTGGGATTGACTAAGAGACCACTCACTAGTATTCCTAGTCATTTAGTGTGCATGAGTCTTGGTATTTTTCTATCTGTTTTTTCCATGTCACCAGATATTCATAGCATGGTTGTCTCTTACATAGTGGTCTACCTTTTACATGGTGGCTAGCTTCTGAGAAGGAGGAGATAGGGTCTATGGATCTTACGATCTGAACTTTGGCATCCCAGATTCAACACACACTCTTGGTCATAAGTTAGCCTTCTCATTCAAATTCAAGAGGAGGGGAAAATACACCGTATTTTCCTTGATGGCTAGAGTAGAATGTATGAACAGGAAAGGAAAAATTTCTTTGGTTATCTTTGGAGACTATCACAGAAAGTCTACTGTGCTATTCAAACAGGGAGATGTCCCCAAAGTTACTTGCATTTTCAACATTAATATCAATGCTAGAGCAAATTAATTTCCTAGACAGTATTTAGGAGAGAACAGGAATGGAATTAGCCTTCAACATCTCATCTGTCACAGTATTATGATTTATAAGATAAGGGAGTTCTGTTTCTAACACTGGTTTGTTATATTGGTGCAGTTCAGTTAATTCCTGTAATGTTTGTTTTAAATATTATAAGTGTTTTATTCTATTTTCAGAGTCTTAGTAAAGAGCAAAGACAAAAATTCTATGATCCTTAGCGTGAATTTTGCATTAAACACAGCGACTAAAAAAATGTAATTGAAAACTGTGTCTTCCAACTCCTTTCTCACCCTTTTTTTTTGGAGAGGTTTTTCGCTATAGGGCGGATGGTCATGCCGCAATCCCTTCTCCTCCATTCTCCTCTCTGGATCTTGGGCACACATGCACACGCGCCCAGTGTGAGTTTTAAGCCACCAGTTCCGGGACACGAACCGCGGTAGACTACGTGGGAGTCCAGAGACATAGCCATTATGCTAACTGCTGGTTCCCTTCCAAGTCCTTTCTTAGGTCCGGATTACATTGCCAAGCCAACTCAACACAGGGGACCTGAACCTTCTTTCTGAAATCTTAGTGGTAGACATACAATGTGCTGTCAACCATAAGTGGGGATCACACTAAAAGAAGTTACTTGTAAGAAATTTCTAAATGTATATTTAATATTAATTATACAAGTCCATCTTATACTCTATAGTAAATAGACCTTCCATAATTGTTGAGTACCATTTGAGTCATAGGTTATACAAGAAATGGTAGTCCCGGTTCAAGTTACTCTTAAAAAAAAAAGTAGACTCAGTATTATTTAGTAAATACTATTCTAAATATGATTCCTGCCATTGAAAAGACCAACCCAATCTTGTATCAAAAATTGTGGCCCACCCACTATGGGATAAGCAGTAGAGTGCTGTTACACAATGCTAGTGCCACATGGAACACATGATTCAGACCTGAAAAAACTTGAATAGGCCAGGTATGATAGACTTGCCTGTGTGCCTGTGGTCCTATACAACTGGGAAAATGAGATAGAGGATTGCAATGGCAATGGAAAATGGCAATGGAAAATGAAGTAAAGGATTGCAATGGCAAGACTTAGTCAAAAAACAAAACAAAACAAAACAAAACACCTATTTCTCTCTTCTTCCTACTCCCCAACCCACCATTAAAAGAAAAACAAAGAGAAAGCATAACCAAAAACAATGTTTATTATAAGTAATACACTTAATCTGGAAACTTTTGCCAGAGACTCACTCTCTGTGGAAATATAGATGAGACTACTCCAGCTGGTGTTACAGTTACAGCAATAGGAAACAACCTAATTTCCCTATTAACCACTACATCCCCATAATCTTTCTACTTAAACAGGGCTGCTTGCTGGTCACCATATGCATTCCAGTTAGATTTGCCTCTCTTTGCTCATACTGCTCCCTCCAGAGTATATTCTTCATACTTTACTCCCTGGTTTCACCCTTAACGTTTATCTCTTAGAATCCACCTATCCTTCTAAGCCTTTTCAAGTATCATCTGCCCTTGACAGATTTATTCCCTGTGGGCATATTCTCTCATGTCACGGAACCCTCAGGTGTCTTTATAATGGAATAATTCTTTCATCCTCTCTATCACTTAATCAATCCTTTCATTACAAAGACAGTACTGTAACTGAAAATAACCTGTAGGGATGGGCCCCATAGCACAGCAGTTAAACCCTAGGGATAGGGAGCTGGATCCCACATGGCTGATTGTGATTCAGATTTGGCTCTGGCAATTTGATATACATGCCAAGCTCAGGTGCATGCATGCCCAGGATCCTGACAGGGTGGAGAAATGGAAGAAAATGGATAGCAGTATAATTAGCTCCTGTTGAGGGATTGAGGCATGCTACCCTCTGGACTATTTTTTTTTTAAATAGGAGTAAAAAAATAAGTAAAATCATCTGCAGCTCTCAGCATGGTCTCTGGACTATAATAGGTGCTAGAAAAATCTTTACTGAATAGGCCGACCTCCTTGAACAGGAAGAACTCATTTTGGAGTTCTTCTACAGCCTCAGCATCGAGTACAGTGTTAACCCAAAGTGGATACTTAGGAAACGGCTGAATGACTTGAATCATAGAAAACTGGCACAGGTATTCTACTTACCCTTTTCACAAACACCAGAAGAAAAGACCTGAGGATTTAGGTTTTCAAATCGTGTGGTCTCTTTAAAAAGAATCCTCACCATCTCAGAAGGTTAGCAGTGTCACTCAGCACAGAACACAAAGTGATCGTATCAATATTAATAAGCTCAGTGAAGTGCCACTGGCTTCAGTGCAATTTTGACACTCTGCAACCTGACTAATAAAATAAAAACTAATTCTAAAAATAATTTACCTCCTGGAGACCTTAAAATGGATTTTACTAATGAAGGGAAAAACTAGCATGGATCTTTCCTTTTTGATAGGTGAATCAAATGTTATAACAGACCATATGTCTAAAATGACATATTCTAAACTGCCAACTTCTGTTTTGAAGGACATTTTGCACACTTTTCAACCAGTTTTACAATTTGAGCTATTTTCACAGTCAATTAATACTAGAAGGGTGAGGATGATGGAAATGAGGAAAACTAAAGGCATTTGGCTTTATGTTTGTTTATTTAGTCTCTTTTAGTTTAATTCTTAACTGTAGCTTCCAGTTGTCTTCCAATTATCATGTTACTATATGGAAGAGTATAAAATGGCATGTATGTAAAAAATATGGGGATCTTATTGATATGAAATTAACATTTATATATGTATTTTATTACAAGAGAGCATGCATTTATCAGGGAGAGAGAGAAAGAGAAAGCACATACCTCCACCCCAACTGGGCATGGTCATGTCGCAATTCCTTCCCTATTTCTCTTTCTTGGGATTTTAGGCATGCACACACACATACTCAGCATATTTTTCAAGTTGCCTGGACTGAAATTCAAAGAGCACTTGGCCATGTGGGATCCAGCTCTCTACGCACAGAGCTTAACTGCTTCTCTAAAAGTCTAGCCTAAAACAGTGCTTTTTATTTGTAATTTGCAAATTATTTTACCTTTAAGATAAAATCAGAATAATCTGCTAATGAATTGATAGAGAAAGGAAGATGTCATTCCTCAGGTCCATTGACCAGCAACCAAGCAGAATGTATGGGCTGCTTTCAACTTGGTTGTTAAAGTTGGCCCTGGAGACTTTTCTGCTGTGGTGTGGTGTGGTGGTGATTCAAAAAGAGAGACAGAGACAGAGAGACTAACAGACATTCAGAGAGGAAGCAAGGATACCATGAGAACTTTCAAATTCATAATAATCAGTTAAACAACCTAGTTCAGCTTCTAGGTAAATAAATAGGCATAGCTGGAATTATTTAAGAAAGAAAGACCACCAATAATCCTGTAAGTTTTCATCATTTATCTTCCTGAAGGTGTGGTACTGGGCCAGATAGGTTAGAATATTTTCTTTCTGTTCTATTTTTTCTGAATTGAAATTATTCCTTAGTTCTCACATATTACGATTCTTTCATCTCATGAATAAATCTAATAACACGCTCTAAAAATAAAACTTTTTAAATGGAATTATATTGTCTATACAGAGTATTTTATATGTAACAGCAGTGACTCCCATGACCTGCTTTTTATGTTGGACAGACTAAATTCCATAGGGATGAAATTCTCAAGCCCCAGAAAGTTAGTGAAACTCCAGAAATCTAAATATAAATCCCTATCTGTCCAGCTCATTGTTTTCTACTTCACTTTGCTGCATTCCAATATTTTTCCCTTCACCATTATTGCTCTGTCAATTTATTCTAGTATAGGAGATGTACTGGTCATTGTAATCAAAGAAGGAAAAGTAAATATTTAAGGAAAATATGCATGTGACTTGTATTTCTGGAAGACTTCCAAGAGCTTTATTAATTTAGTAACATCTATTGAGGACCTACTTGGTAGGTATTAAGAATAGAGTAAGTGAATAAAATAGTCTCTAGTCTACCCATATAGACTATTTAAACAAGTACATGTGCATATATGTAATGAATAGCTGATTTCGTAGTAAATGAGAGAAAAAATGAGAAACATTGTTCCATGCTAAAAGGTTTTTAAATGTCTTTATTATTCACATATTACTCGTGAAAGTTCATGTTCTAGCCTAGGGTTAGTTCCTTAGGTAAAGAAAACCAGCAATCCTCCTCTAGCAGAACAGCCAGTTAGCATCAAAAAGATGATACAGACTAAATGGCTGGCTTCCCACTGATACACCTTCTCCTGATGTCCAGTCCCTTTCAGTGTAATCGAATGTATGCTCCACCCTCCTTGCAGCTTTGTGCTGATCTGATGTCAATGCAAATAGACTGCTTTCTGCTTCAGTTTGTGGAGTGCACTCATGGAGGCAGTAACATCTGTATGGACTTTGTTTTTCAGATCCATAAAAAAGACTGCTTTCAAATCCATGATTAATTTCCTCTGCAAGAAAACATGTTAGACCCCGTGAGTGCTCCTGCTGCTAAATTAACTTCTGACCCTTTCTATGTCCTTCCCAATGACTCTTGGAAAGTTTCAGATTTCTTCAATGAAATCAATAGCTTGAGAATGAAATCGCCTCACCATGGGCCACCTTTGAACACTCTATGGAGGGCAGTGCACAGCTTGGGCAATCCGACCTCTCATGACTTTTCTGTTGGCAACCTTGGTGCTGAGCTGGCCTTGGCAGCCTTCTGCCTGAGTTCTTTATTGAATATGCTTCTGTTTTGATCTGCTGCTAATTTACCTTGTTCTTTGTGCTGCCTCCTGCTTGACTGGGGATCGATGACTGTTTATTGTGCCATTGGTTGTATCACTAATTGTTTGAGTATGAACCTCTTGAATGTGGTCAGTTCATTTCTTTCTCACAAAATGTCTTGTTTTTCTTCATTTCATGTATCAAATGTCTTCAGAGCTCTCAGAACTCGGTGGAGGAGTTTAAAAACAATTCTATCATTAGGAATACCCTAGCTACAGTCATGACAGGTGTTGGTGACTGGATTCCCCTCCAAAACGGCTTCTAGAGACAGTCATCTGATCATTAGGGAGAAAAAGGGATGGGAGATTTGGCTCAATTCTCCTGTGAACTGCAGGAGTCTATTCACTTTGTTGTTTCTCTGCAAGACCTGCAGAACATCTTGGCCTCTCCTACTTGTTCTCCCCAATGGTCTTTAGTCACCTAGGCTGCAAGACTATTTCTAGAACCAGAAGTCTCCTGAAGCTTGGTACTTGCTTTGTAGCCCTCGTGCTGTTCCTGTGTACCTATTGATCATCACCATTAATAATGGGTGTCAGTTCATTTATGAATTAATCACATCAGATTGAGGAATACACTAAGATAAAATCTGATGGCTCCCACATTTCCCTGATGAAATATTCATGACATGACGGTTTCACCTTTATAAATTATGGTAACTCTATTGATTTTTTTTTCTTTTACATTTTCCAAATGAGCTCATAAATTTTTTTAAATGTGGATCAGAGAAAACAACATGAATGAATAGATGGATGTACTTTTCAATTACATGCATTTCTGGTTTTACTGCTGCCTTCAGCTTATATAAGTGGAGTGAGATACCATGTAAGAAGAAGATCCTTCAAGCCTACTAAATGTGGAGGCTGATTTCTTAATATAAAAATGATTGATCATGATGATTTCATTTAAACTAAATTGAAAAATTTTGGTTACTTGGGTCTTGACAATAGAAAGTATCCTTAGTAATGTATGCATTCTTAATTTTTCACATATGTGTTTATTTGACTTTGTTCTTTTCAATATATATTGGAAGTGACACATGTGAAATGAGTGGGGGAAGAAAATGTTTTTGTCAGGTATTGATGCATAACAATCCACTCCAAACTTCATGGCTTAAAATTTCAACAATTTGCAATACATTCGGTGAATTGAATAGGTTCAGCTGGGTGACTCTTCCGCTCAATGTGGGATTGACTAAGAGACCACTCACTAGTATTCCTAGTCATTTAGTGTGCATGAGTCTTGGTATTTTTCTATCTGTTTTTTCCATGTCACCAGATATTCATAGCATGGTTGTCTCTTACATAGTGGTCTACCTTTTACATGGTGGCTAGCTTCTGAGAAGGAGGAGATAGGGTCTATGGATCTTACGATCTGAACTTTGGCATCCCAGATTCAACACACACTCTTGGTCATAAGTTAGCCTTCTCATTCAAATTCAAGAGGAGGGGAAAATACACCGTATTTTCCTTGATGGCTAGAGTAGAATGTATGAACAGGAAAGGAAAAATTTCTTTGGTTATCTTTGGAGACTATCACAGAAAGTCTACTGTGCTATTCAAACAGGGAGATGTCCCCAAAGTTACTTGCATTTTCTCCACAAGCCATACAAATAGTTTTGTCAGAATTACCTTCTTCCAAGAATGAAGGACCTTGACACATGACTGAAATAAAACTGAGATGTGCAGTGATCAAAGCAATTATTACTAATGTGAATTCCTCTTTTGTTACCTATTAACGATCAATTCAAATGCTAGATTATACACAATTTACTGGTAATGAAAATGGACTTTGCTCTGCTTATAAAAGAGACAGAAGGGCCTGGAGCTGGTGGCCATGTGCATATACATGAGTATTCTCTAGAAAAACTCATGTAAGGCTATAATGTATCGATGTGACTATATTAGTATTTAGAAGCCAGAAACCCAAAAACATTTTTTTTTTTTTTTTTTTTTGGCAGCGAGGAACAGAAGTACTGCTTAGTTATGTAGTCAGAAATATTCAAAAACATTTCAATCTACAGTCAACTTCCACTTATATTTTTAAAAAGAGGGGTCAGCAGGTGGCATGGTTGTTAAGATGTTAGATTCCCACATGGTCGACTGTGGTTTGAGTGGTGGACCCATCAGCTTGAAACTCAAAACTGAGCATGTGTGCATGCATGTCCAAAATCCCAAGAGAAAAATGGAAGAAAAGGGATTGCAGTGTGGCCCTTCCCCCAGGGGGTGTTCTCACTCTTTCTCTGTCTCTCTTTCTCTCTGTCTCTGCTGAGCACATGCAACCTATAGCAAAAATATCTCTTAAAAGAAAAAACACAATTCGGCACCAGCTGGTAGCATGGTGGTTAAGGCACCTGAATCTCACGTGGTTGAACGCTTTCTCACTTTCTCTCTCCTCCCCTCTCTGTTTCTTTCTCTGGAAAGCATATGCACCCTGTAGCAAATTAGAAACAAAAACAAAAACAGAAAACAAACTACTTGATGATCAAAGGAAATATGTAGGAAAAATTGGGCTTTAGGAATCTAGTGTCTTCTTTCTGCATCACTAGGACCCTTTGAAGAATATTCCCACTCCCTGTACTTGCTATGAACTCATTTGTTCCTCTTCCCCATTCCATCCTCATCAATAGTCATCGTATAACCTTGCTTTCATTAAGGTGTATATGACCAATAAGGATGAATATGCTGTCTTTCCAGAATTGTTTGTATTTTAATATAAGACCACAGCTGATAATAAAAATGTATTACTTTTATGTTCAAGTATCATTAAGCAAGTTGAAGAAGCATTGGGGTTTCTGACTTCCAGAAGATAGAGCCAGTGTACTTCTAGGTCATTTTGGTAACATTCACCCCCACTGACCTTCACTGAGTTCTCAGAGAATGCAAAGTAGTGGCAATGACATAAGCAAGATATAATTAGAAAAGCAATCTGTTGGAAAAAGAAATGATAATGCTTCTCACAATGAAGTACTGTACCATGGATAGAATTTGGGCACTATCCATTGTTTTAGAGGATCCATGCCATGGTTCCTCACCATTAGCCCTGATATTGGAAGAAAGTAATTTCAATTTTTGTTTTGACCTCCAAACTAACTGAACTCTCTGCATTACCAAGTAATGCTACTTAGAGGAGTTTTTAAGACTTAGGAATGTAGTGCTTTGAAAGAAATTACAAGGGAGGCGTTGCATATATTATTCCAAATATTCCTTATTTTTATTTGTAAATGACATTTTTTGATATTTGGATGAGGAGAAAAACAGAAACAGTCAGGCATCATGAATAAATCAGCAGTGAGAGATGATTGAATTGTGTGCTGTCATCTCCCTTTTCCTGGCCCTGACAAGCACAGTGTGTGGCTGCCGGGATGAGAAAAACGTGTCATGGAACCAGCTATTCTGAGCACCTGTGAGTGGCAAAGTAGAAGGCTGAGACAGTGGTGTGCCCAGAAAGTCTACTGGGTAACTATATTGATCCCAGGTGGCAAATGGGGAAGCCGAGGACATGAATTTTGGTTCTGGAAGAACCTGTATGAATCCTAGAGAGATCACTGGCATATCAAAAGAGGCAGCAGTGGTAAATATGCTACTGTTATTTGCATAAACTCATGTTTTTCTCTTGGCTGAAACTAAATCCATCTCAGGCACTGTGCTGGGCAATTCACATGGGTTACTTCACTTAATCCTCATGACAGCTCAATGAGGTAAACATCATTATGATACTTATGTTGTAAACTATGGCTCTACAAGAAGCTTGAATAAGCAATGTAATTTGCCCAAGGTGCACAAATAAGAAACATCACTTTCAAGGTATAATTTATATACAGTAAATGTCATCCTTTTTGACGTGTGGTTCTGATCTTTGACACATATACACAATTCTATCTATCCCTTACACTCAAGATAGTTTTGTCATCTCCCTAAAGTCCCTCACATCCCTTTGTAGACAACCACTGCCTCTTCATTCCCACCCCATGGCAATCATAGATCTGTGCCCTTTATGAATAGTTTTTTACTTTTTCAAAATGTCCTATAAATGGAACCATGCCGCATGTAGACTCCTGGGTCTGGTTTCTTTTGTTTAGCATAATTCACTGAGAGTCATTCATGTTATCGCGGGAATCAATAGCTTATGCTTTTTTATTCTCAAGTATTTACTATTCCCCTCGGTGAATGTACCACAGTGTACTTATCCACCCACCTGAAGAAGGACATTGGGGTTGTTTACAGGTTTTAAGAACCAATAACTTAACCATATAAAATATTGCTCCACTCAGCCAGAAACCTTTCCTGATTATCATAGCTGATGTTCCCAGTTATATCTTTGTTGTTTTCTTTTAGGTTCCCTGAGGACTTTTGCCTAGAGCCAGGAAAAAAAAAAAAAAAAACACCAAATCTTATCTGGTTAAAGCATAGCTCCACTGTCAGATTTTCTCTTACACAAAAATGATGTTATAGTTTCATCAGAACACTCGTGTAGTACCCGTTACCTAGCAAGTACTGGAAATTATAGAGAAGAATAAATACGTAAGTTAGTAACGAATACATTTTCCGAATTAATCTTTCTCACATAGGTGGTAGTAGCAGAGGACAGGGTAGTAAAATCAGGGATCATAATTTATTCTTAGGGGAGAAATATTCAGTTTAATAAATGGTATATAATGTACTGGTAATTTTTTTTTTGAGAGAGATTTTTGCTGTAGGGTACATGCACTCTCTGGAGAGACATAGAGACAGAAAGTGAGAAATCAACCCCCAGAGAAGATGATCATGCCTCAATCCCTTCTCCTCCATTCTTCTATTGGGATTTTTGGGCATGCATGCACACACATTCGGCATGAGTTTCAAGCCACTGGGTCTGGGATTCAAATTGTGGTCAACCATGTGGGAGACTAGAGCCTTAACCACTCCAACACCTGCTGGCTTCTGTACTGGTAAATATTAATATAGGATTCTAGAAGTTCAGAGATTTTTTTTCTTTACTATATCAACACTGTTATACGGAAAACAAACAAAAGAAAAAGTGAAGATCGTTGATCTGATATCACAGCATCAAATAAGTACCTTGGTTGCCTTTCCCCATGTTTTCATCTTTTTCCTCATGTAATTAACTGATAATTGAATTGAATTGACCATATCAGCCATTACTTTGACACTGATATTTTTCTAAAAACTTGCTTTTATATGATTACATAACTTCAGGTTATCCCTACTCAGATCATTTGAATTCAAGTTTCAAAAATCTTCATTCTTTAAACAAAGCAGTTGTTTTTAACAAACCCTGTTTTTTGTAGTCCGAATAAAACCTTTGAGTAAATTCAACACTGTGACATGATTTTGTTTTTTTTTTTTTTCCTTTTCCCCTCTATATCGGTTGTATATTGACAAGATTCATGTATTGAGAGAGCACAGGTCTTAGGGTCAGAAAAATTTGATTCCATCTGTGTTCTATTATGTATGAGTGGTGTGACTTTTGGCTAGTTTTCAAACCTCTCTGAGTTTTATTTCTTATTTATCAGATGAAGATAGCATCTGTGTCTTTTGCTTTGGGATATTGTGAGTGTTAAAGGAGATGATGTACAGAAAGATCCCTCATACTCTGTGTAATGAGTTAAGTGTGGCACCAGTGTCCAGGGCCACCCACATACAAGTGCTGAGATTTTTCTCACACACAACTTCATCCCTGACCACCTGGTCCACTCACTCTATGATGCAGGGATTATAAATGTTATGAGCTATTTAAAATGAGCGAAGTCTTCTCAAACGGTTGTTCACACAGAGCTCACTGAAATCTTTTGACATGGATGAGCTCCTTTCTCATGATCTGGAGGAAGACTCTCACCTCTGGGACCACACAAATTGCTGCTGGGGATGAGTGGCACTTCCTAGAATGATGATGAGCTCTGCAGATGTTAGTGGAACTTCTGTATTTTTTATCTTAGTTTCTAATTCGTTTTCTGCACAGAGCATACTGTGGGCTGGACCATGCTGATCTCACCCCCTGTGAATACTCTGCCCTCAACCCAGTCAGGCTAGATTCTACTGAAGTCACACTTCACCCCACATCCTCTTCAGTCCAGGTTTAGTCTCTTTAACTCTGTGCGTGGCCTGTGTTAACTTTCTATGATTATAGCATTACTTTTCTAATCTATCTATCTGTCATCTATATATTTATTTATTTTTATTTAGAGAATTTTGCTATAGGATGCATGCACTTGCTGCAGAGACAGAGAGAGATGGAAAGTGAGAAATCACCTCCCAGGGAGGATGGCCACACTGCAATCACTTCTCCATTCTCCTCTCAGGATTTTGGGCACACACATGTATGTACCCAGTGCGAGTTTCAAGTCTCTGGGTCCAGGACTTGAACCACAGTCAACCATATGGGAGTCCAATGATGTAACTAACCACTATGCCATCTGGTGGCCCCACTTTTTGTTTTCAAAAATATATTTAAAATAAGCTGGATACCTTCAGTGATTAGGGGAAAAGTCTATACAGTGCAGTAAAAAAAAAAAAAAAAAAAAAAAAAAGGGACCAGCAGTCAGCGTAATGGCTATGTCGCTGGACTCCCATGTAGTTAACCGCAGTTCACATCCCGGACCCAGTGGCTTAAAACTCACGCCGGGCGCGTGTGCGTGCCTACCCAAGATTCCGAGAGGAGAAGGGATTGTGGCGTGGCCATACCCCCTGGGGAGTGATTTCTCACTTTCTGTCTCTCTATCTCTCTCTGTCTGGTGAGCACACGCACCCTATAGCAAAAATCTCTCCAAAAAAAGGAAGCATAAAGCCAAATGTCAAGACTTCTACAATTGTAAACTTCTATGCTAATAAAATAATTCTTGTTGACCATGTCCTCTCTAATTTTGACAGGTTTCTGAAAACTCTTGATAGCAAAATTGCAGATGAGAAATAAAAGAACTTATGAAAAGAATAAGGAACACTGAAGTTATAAGTGAACCAATAGATACTTTTAGAAATATATTAACCTTGTCTACAATGATACTATACATATTAAATAGTATACTAAAGTGATATTTAGGCATCTGAAATTAACATGCAATGAGATTACAACTGATTTTCTACTGTCATTTTTGTCCACTTGTACAGGAGCTACCCTCCACAAAGTTTTAATGAGATGCTTCTAGGTTTGTTTACTCTGTCACAGATAATATGCATACTGTGGTACATGGCAGATAACGATTCATCAGTTCTGTTCTAATTCCATTGAGCTGTGCCTTAGAGCACAGCTACCCTGTAGCTTGGATTCTGCAGGTGCTTGGTTCCACAGCAGAGGCCTTTTTGCAAGAACTGGCAGACAAAAGCAAAGTGGGAGGGACTTGCTAGTGGTAGCTATGGAAATTTTTAGCTGTTCACCAAAGGAAAAGCAGGGATTTTTATTTTACAAACAATACCAAAGCAAATTGATAGAAGAATATCCAGTACATTATTTTATAGGAGTTTGGTAGATTGTTTATATTGCTGGGATAGCTTATGACTCTTGTGTAGTTACGGAGCCAGTTTCTTTTGGAGAGGTTTTTTTCACTATAGGACGCATGCATTCGCCAGACAGACAGAGAGAGACAGAGATACAGAAAGCGAGAAATCACCCCCCAGGGGGGATGGTCACGCCATAATCCCTTCTCCTCCATTCTCCTCTCGGGATCTTGGGCACGCACGCACACACGCCCAGCTTGAGTTTTAAGCCACCGGGTCTGGGACGCAAAGTATGGTCGACTACGTGGGAGTCCAGCGACATAGCCATTACGCTAACTGCTGGTTCCCTCGCCATATTCTTTTGTAAACTCCTCAGTATTCTTACAGAATCTTTTATAGTACCTAGAGTATTCTTCAGCTAGGTTAGCCCAGAGGGAGTACCTGGGCTGAGGGTCATTCGCCAGTGTTATGAGGGACTGGATTACTTGGTTGGTTTTGGTAACTGTCTTCCAGTTTTCAGCACTAATAACTGGCAGACAGACCTTCGCCTTGTCATCAATGTTCAAGTGATAGATCTTTGTTTTAAATGTGATCTTCAGTGGTTTAAATGGATATTCTGCTGGAAAGTTCGATTCTGAAGGCCCCCTTGTCATATGGAGGGTTATCAGAAACAATAAGCCCTTGCCAAGTCAATAAATTAGCTTCATCAACCTGGATGTTATGGAAGTTTTTCATTCCACTTTTACAGGTTTCTTCAAGCTCCTTCATCAGCCTCCTGCTGGTGGCCATCTTGGATCTGGTCCTGCTGCTTTCCTTCTACATTTTTTTAAGACAACTAATTCAGATTAAGCATTGTCTTTAATTGAATTCTAATGTATATATTCACTAAAATGTATTGGTATAATTGTTCTCCAATTGTGATACCTTTTTGATTTATGATTTGAAATAGTTTACTTTCTCCTCTGGAGTTTATAACCATCCCAAGGACAAAAAGCAACTTATATACCTGAGCTGGAAAGAGATTGATACAATATTTATTTAATAATTCACTTTCACTTCTCAAATGTGGTCCTCCCAGACAAGGTTACTTATAGTATCTGCCATGTTCATGATAACTTTAAGCCAGAACACACTGAAACCCAGCAGAACTGGGGGGAATTGTCCCTCTGTCCTTTTTCTATAAGGTTTAATTTCCACTATAAAAGCAGGCAGCTGGAATGAGTTTTCTTTTCTTTCTTTGTTTTTCTTCTACATTTAATCACTGTGTATCATTACAACATACCAAATGAATTTTACTATCATGACTGTTCTATACTGGTTCAGTCAAAGATTTTACCATACATATTATTATCAATAGATAATTTTCCTCTTTTTTTTGGGTCTCTTAAATGTTTTGCTCCTTTCTTTCCCCCCTTTATTCCCTCCCTCTTACCCTCCCCCACTTCTCACCTTCCTCCCACTCTGTCTTTAGTATCCATAATTGCTCTCCATGGCTTTTTACCTTCCAATCTTTCAGGTTTTTGCCACAGAGCGCAACATTTGGTATATATTGAGTGGGAACTTACAGTGCCTCTCTTTCATAGTCTAGGTTGCTTTACTTAGCAGTAAATCTTCCATATTTATCCACTTCATATTAAACGCCAGGGTCTTTCTTTCTCTCTTTTTTATGGCTGAGTAGTCTACTGTAGTGTGTATGTGCCACCTTTTTAATCCATTCATCTGTTCATGTCCATTTGGGTTGGTTCCATGTCTTAGCAATAGTGAATAATGCCTCAATAAACACGGATGTGTAAGTATTTCTCTGGCTGAGTCTATTTCTATTCTTTGGTTAGATATCCAGGAGTGGAATTGTTGGATCATATTGTAATTCTAGTTTGTAGGTCTTTGAGGAACTTCCCTGTTGTTCTCCACAGTGACTATATTAATTTACATTCCCACCAACAGTGTAAGAGAGTTCCCTTTTCTCCACAACTTCTTCACTTACCATTATTCATTTTTTTTTAAATCGTAGCCATTCTAACTGGGGATAGGTAGTATTTCATTGTGATTTTGATTTGTATCTCCCTTATGATAAGTGATGTTGAGCATTTTTTAAATATGCTTTCTGACTGTTCATATGACTTCCTTAGCGAGTTTGGTGAGCACACGCACCCTATAGCATGGGCACATCTCATGTGCCCATATTTTAATTGGGTTAATTTTTTTTTTCAGGTAAGTTACTTGAGTTCTTTGTATATTCTGGTCATCAGATCCTCATTGAAGAATAGTTTGCAAATACATTCTCCCATTCCAAGGGAATGGATTGTTGATTCACTCTAATTATTGTTTCTTTTTCTGTGCTCAATATATTTTTTTTTCTTTTTTAGAGAGATTTTTGCTATAGGGCATATGTACCACTCACCAGAAAGACAGAGAGAGACAGACAGAAAGCAAGAAATAACCCTCTTGGGGCAATGGCCATGCCACAATCCCTTCTTGTCCATTCTTCTTGGGATTTTTTTTTTATTTATTATCATCATAATCTTCTTTATATTACATTGGATTACATATAACTTTACATTGACTTCCATTGCTTTTTCAAAAGGGAATGCCATGCATGTCAGTCAATACAGAGGCATCGATCTCCCCGCTTTATCATTCAAAGTCTTCTTCTTGGGATTTTTGGTACACACACAGTGCATGAGTTTTAAGCCGCCTGGTCCAGAACTCGAACTGCAGTTGATTACATGGGAGTGTAGTGATATAACCATTATACCATTTGCTGGTCCAGTGCTGAAGATTTTTAACCTGATATCATCTCACTTGTCTATTTTGAGGATTATTGTCTGTGCTTTGGGGATCTTATTTAAGAAGTCTTTGTCTACTCTGATATTTCCAAGTTTCTCTTGTGTTTTCCACCAGTAGTTTTATAGTTTGAGATCTTAGACTTAGATCTTTGATCTATTTTGAGTTGGTTTTTGTTAGTGGTGAGAGAAAGGGTTCCAGTTTCATCTTTCTGCAAGTGGTTACTCAGTATTTTCAGCACCATTTGCTAAAGAGATTTTCTTTCCCCCACTGGATTGCCTGGTGCCCTTTGTCAAAAATCAGTTGGCTGTATGTTTGGGGGTTTATTTCTGGGTTCTTATTCTTTTCTATTGGAGTATTTACCTGTTTATGTGCCGGTAGCAGCCTGCATTAATTATCACAGCTTTGTAACATTATGGGATCAGGGAGTGAGATGTCTCCTACTCTACTCTTCTTACACAGTATTGCTTTGTCAATACAGAGTCTTTCATGATTCTAGAATAATTCCATGATAATTTTGTCTAAATCTGTGAAGAACATCTCTGGTAATTTGTTTGGGGTTGCATTAAATATGTAGATTAATGTGGGTAGAATTGACCTTTTGATTATATTAATTCTTCCAATTAAGAAAATTTAAGGATGTATTTCCACTTTTTCTGTCATTTTTCTATTTCTTTTTTTAGTTTTTCATAGTTTTACTTGTAGAGGTCTTTGACTTCTTTGGTTAGATTTATTCCTAGGAACTTTATACTTTTTGTGGTTATTGTAAATGTGATTGATTTTTTCTAATTCTACCTCAGTCTGCTTGTTGTTCATAAATAGAAATGCTCTAAATTTTTTGTATGTTGATTTTGTATCCCACCACTTTAATGTATTCATTTATCACTTCCAGGATTTTTTTTTTTTTGCTAGTTCTTTTGGGTTTTCTATGTACATAATCATGTCTTCTCCAAATAGAGATGATTTTACTTCTTTCCCTTTTTGGATGCCTTTTATGTTTTTTATCTTGTTAGATTGGATAGGCAAGAACTTCCAGTACTATATAAAAGAGAAGTGGAGAAAGCGGGCAGCCTTGTCTTTTTCTAATTTTTAGTGGAAAAGCTTTTAGTTTTTCCCGATTCAGTATAATGTTAGCTATGGGTTTATCATAGGTGGCTTTATTATATTAAGAAATGTCCCTTCTATGTCAACTTTGTGAGAGTCTTAATCATGAAGGAATGTTGTATTTTGTCAATTTTTTTTTGCATTGATCGATAAGATCATTTGGTTTTTATCTTTCTTCCTGTTAATGTAGTGTATTACATTTATGGTTTTTTATATGTTGAACCATCCTTGCATCCCTGGAATATAGCCTACGTGGTCATGTTGTATAATCTTTTTTATGTGTTGTTGGATACGATTTGCTAATGTCATGATGGGAATTTTTGCACCCGTATTCATTGGAGATATTGGTCTGTAGTTTTCTTCAATCTGGATAGATTATATGTATCCAGGAACTTGTCCGTCTCATTCAGATTCTCTCGTTTGTTGATAAGTTTATCTTCTCAATTAACCAAGTTTTTATTTCATTTTTTTTTCTTTATAGTTTGTTCATTCTATTTCATTTATTTCTGCTTGGACTCATTATTATTTCTTTTCTCGTGGAATTTTTAGAGATTTTTGTTGTTGTTGTTCCAGTTCTCTGAGGTGTGTTGTTACATTATCTATTTACCATTTTTCCATCTTTTTTGTATGCACACAAATTACTAGGAACTTCCCTCTTATAACTGCTTTTGTTATGTCCAGTAGGTTATGGAAACTTGTGTATTAAAAATCATTGGTTTCAATGAATCTTTTGATTTCAGTTTTAATTTCTTCAGTGTTTGTGAAGTCATCCAGGAGTAAGTTGTTTAGTTTCCATGTGTTTGAGTATTTTCGAGAATTCTCCCGAAATTCATTTCCAGTTTAATTTCATCATGGTTGGAGAAAAGTGCTGGATATAGTTTCTATGCCTTTGAATTTGTAAAGGTTTGTTGTACAGCCTATCATATGGTCAACCTTTGAAAAGATTCTATGCAGGGGTGAGAAAAATGTTTATTTTGTGGTTGTTGGGTAGAAGGTTCCATTGATGTCTATCATTTATATTTGATTTATGGTATTGTTTAGATCCTGTTTCTCTTTGTTTATGTTTTTGCCTAGATGATCTGTCCAAAGAAGAGAGTGGGGGTGTCGAGATCCAACAGTGATAAGTGTGGTGCAGTTTATTTCTCCTTTTAGATCTAACAGTCTTTCCTTCATGTATTTGGGTGCTTCCAAGTTGGGTGAATAGACAGATATTTATAAGTGCTATATCGTCTTGGAAAATTAACCCTTATTTTAGTACTATATAATATCCTTTATCTCTTCTTACACCTTTTGTCTTAAAGCCTATTTTGTCTGAGGTACATTTCTTGTTGGCAACAGAAAAGGGTTTCTGTTTTATTATTCATTCATTCGGTCTGTGTCTCTTGATTGGAGAATTTAATCCATTAACATTCAGTGTTATTATTGATATTTACAGACCTGTCTCTGCCATGTTGTTAGCCATTTTGGGTTGTTTTTTTGTTCTCTTATTTCTGTTTGTTTCTCTTAACTTTCCTGGTATAGTACTCGCTTCAGTACTTCTTAAACAGCTGGTCTAGTGTTGGTAAATTATTTCAGGTTTTGTTTATCTAAGAATGTTTTTATCTTTTCTTCCTATTTGAAGAATAATTTCCTTTTTTTTTTTCTAGGTATCGCAAAGCAGAGAGTTTATTTAAGGAGAGGGGAGGAAAAGCAGAGCTCCCAAGAAGAAGGAAGAAGTCTCAGAAAATGGGTTGCCAAGGAGGAACTGGGGCCAGAGGTTTTTATCTGGATCAGAAAGTCACTTATTCAGGCTTGTACTAGGTAGGGCTTGTGCATGGGGAGAGGCACATGCTGGATAGGTCCAGTTATTCTTTCCTAATTTGGGGGAGGGTACAAAAGTCGAGAGATTCTTTCTCTAGAAGCTTTGGGTCATAAAATGCATTATTTTATCCTCTTCCCAGAATGTGGTGGGGCCTGGGTGGGGAGAAAATATCTTTGTTTTGGGCTAGATTATGCTGCCTAGGTCAATCACTGAGTCACTGCTGCAAGAAGTCTTTGTTGATCAAGCAGCCAAGCTGCTTTGTCTCCATCTTAAAATAACCATTTTGTGATTCCATTTGGGTTCTACACCCTAACTATATTTTTAGGGTCCTTTTAGGGTCCTTGTATCTTGTCTTGTTCTTCCCTCTGCAGAGGAATATAGTAATTTTGCTCAGTCTAGTAATCTTAGTCAATTTTTTTTTCTGTGTGGGGGGAAGGCAGATGGCACAGCAGCTATGTCACTGGACTCTCACATGACTGACCATGATTCAAGTCCTGAATCCGGTGACTTGAAAATCATGCTGGGCACATGTACACACGTGCCCAAGATCCTAGGAGGAGAATGGAGAAAAAGGGATTGTGCAATAGCCATCCCCCATAGGAGATGATTTCTCCCTATTCTTCTTACTGTGTCAGTCTCTCTCCAGTGAGTGCATGTGCCCCATGGCAAAAAAAAAAAAAAAAAAAAAAACACAAACCTCTGAAAAAGGAATTATTTTTCTAATAATATTTTGAATATGTCTTGCCATTCTTTCCTTGCTTGCATTATTTCAGTTGAAAGGTCTGATGTTAGTCTAATAGGATAATCTTTCTAAGGACTTGACATTTCTCTCTTGCCATTTTTAGAATCTTGTCTGTGATTTTTACTATTGTGGTTATGATGTGCTGTGGAAGGGATCTTCTTATGTTGGTTGTATTTGGGGTGCTTCATATTTCTTGGGCCTGGATGTTTGAATGTTTTTCTAGATTTGGTTTTCTCCAAGTATTTCGTGGAATAGATCTTCTATGCCCTTGTGTGCTTTTTCACCTTCTGGACTACCTTTTATTCAGATATTTGGGCATTTAATGGTGGCTAGTATTTCCAATATGTTATCTTCATTTTGTTGTTGTTGTTGTTGTTATTTTTTCATTCTTTATAGTGGTTTTATCTAAGTTAGAACTTTTTCTTCCAGATCATAGATTCTATCTTCTGGGTGGTCTACTCTGCTATTAATACTTTCAAGGGAGGTTTTGATTTCTTGCATTATAGTCATCATCTCTAAGTTGTGTTTGATTCACTTTTGTTGTCTATCTCCTCCTTCAAATTATAAATGGACTTTTCTCATCTCTTGGAGTTCATCATCTCTTTTCTCTTGCATATCATTGAGTTTTGTCACCATGAATTTTCTAAATTCTTTTTTTTTTTTGACATTTCAGCAATTTCTCCTGTTGTTTTGTTTTGTTTTGTTTTGTTTTGTTTTCCATAGTTAGAAATGAGTTACTGTGTTCCATTGCTGGGGACATATTTTCTGGTTTTCTCATACTTGAGACTCTTTTACAAGTTTTAATCATATGGTGATGTATTCACTTTTTACTAATTCTTTGGAGTAGGTTTCTCTAGCTGTGAGCTTGTGTGCTTCTCTTCATTGTGAATTACTTCTGTGCCAATTTCTCTCTTCTGTGGTTTGCAGCAAGTTCTAAAAACAGTCATTCTCCAATGATTTCATGTCTTCTGATTCTGAATTGCAGAAACCTCATCTGCTTTGTCACACTTTCTCCTTTCTAATCACTTCCAAAATCAATTGGTATACACAACTAAATTATAAATCTGCAAAAGCTATATAAAAGTAAATATGCATATAATAAAATGTGGTATCAGTATGAGGAAAAATTATCATGTTTGTAGTTGGATTTTTTATCAAAGTGATCAGAATATATTTGTCCTCCTTTTTATTTTTGTAATTGACAATACAAATATTGAATATATGAGAGAACTTCAAAAATATCATCTAAAAACAGAATATTTTCTTTTTTTAAATTTGCCACAGGGCATTTGCACTCACCAGTAAAAGTTAGAGAGAAAGAGAGAGAAAGTGAGAAAGCACCTCCCATGGGGGACAGTTATGCTGCAATCCCTTCTCCTTACTTTATCCCTCCTCTCAGGATTTTGGGCACACACCCATATTCATTCAATGTGTTTTGCAAGCCACTGTTTTAGGGTCTTGAAGCATGTATTCAGTTCTGTGGGATCCAGCCACCTTAACTACCACACCACCAGCTAGACCCAAAAGGGAATTAAAGTATGAGTTTACTTTGGTGCAAAACATTTAAAAGGCATTCATATTTTTTCATTATTTGTATTTTTCATACTTTTTTAAAGACCCTTTATGATGTAAAGCATGATGTTTTGAAATACGTATACATTGTGGAATAGCTAGTGCAAGCTAATTAACGTGCATTACATCACAAATTTCCCATTTTTGTGATGCGCATTGGTCTTCATCTTCCAGAGAAAATGTCACAGTAACACTTGTGAGAATAATTATTTAAAAATTGAAATTACTTTCAAGTCCATGTCATGACTTAACTCCTAGAAAAAATAAAATGAGCACCCTTTATTTTATATTATCTTTATATATATTTCCAATTTTACTTGAGCAAAACTTGAAGACTCATTTTTCTTTTAATTCTTCCATCAATCTATTTTGATATTTTTGAGAAAATAAAATGGTTATAGGGGTTAGCAGGTGGTGTGATGGGTAAGTCGGCTAGATCCCACATGTTTAAGTCCAGACCCAATGGTTTGAAAAATATGCTGGGCACATATTTGTGTGTGCTTGCCAAAAAATCCTGAGGAGAATGGAACTCATCTCACTTTGATTAGTAATTCTGCCCTGTAACAGAAAACTTTTTTTAAAAGATAAAACGGTTATAATGTTTGTTTATGCTTTTATAATTCTTTTGCCTATATTGTTTCATTTTAAGAAGAGTCCATTATAAACAAAGAGGAGTGAGAGTAATATGACATAAAGATTGAAGGGGATGGGGCCAGCAGGTGGCATAGTAGTTAAGGTGCTGGACTCTCACACATACAACCACTGTTAGAGTTTTAGACCCAGTGGCTTGAAACTCACGTCTCATGTGTGCATGCCCAAAATCCTGAGAAGAGAATGGAAGAGAAGGGATTGCAGATTGGCCATCCCCAGGGAGTTATTTCTCATTTTCTTTGTATCTGGCAAGTATATGTGCCCTGTAGTAAAAATTAAAAATAATAATAATAATAAAGTTGAAGAGGAGAGGAAAAGGAGGAAAAGAAAAAGGGAAAGGATTATAGAGAAGAGTCTAGGAAAAGAAGTGGAGTGAGAAGAAGGAAAAAAAGAGAGTGGAAGAGAAGGTAAAAAAGAGGAAGAAAAGGACGAGGAAAAAGATAGTGGTGGCTAAGACCTTTTATTTTATCCCCAAAATGTAAAATAATAGCTGCAGGCAGAGAAATCACAATTTGCTGGCTAAAGACTAGCAAAACATTCCACCTATGGTCACCGCATTTGAGAAAGCACCGTATGTCTGCCATTTAATAGTCTGGCATTTTAAGTGGTACATTGAAGTTTATAAAATATATTTGGCAGTCTGATCTGGATTAACTTCACTTCTTTCTATATCTGGATTTGGAAAAAAGAACAAAGGAGCAAATAGTTGGCTGGAAAATCAGTAGGACTAAAAGTTGAAATAAATACAAAGAAAGCAAAATATTTTTCTCAGAGGGACATTGGTCTGACTTTAGCCACTAGTTCCTACAAACTGAGCCATCACAGAGCATGAGCAAGGGGTGGGATGATTTTACTGGTTAGAGTTGTCTTCATTGCTGAAAGGCTCACCTGAGATTCTCACAAGTATGTCAAATGACACCAAGATGTGGCCTTGGGTGACTGAGGTCAGTCTCTCAACCATGCCATCTACATACTAACTTTTTAGAAATGCTGTGGGGAGACCAGCAGATGCTGTAATGTATGTAGCTGGACTCTCACATGGTCGACCACATGGGAGTGAGTCCTAAACCCAGTAGCTTAAAACTCATGTCAGGTGCATATATATGTATTATTTGTGTGTGTGTGTGTGTGTGTGTGTGTGTGTGTAATTGTTTGAGATAATTGTTAGGTATCATAATCCCATGGAAAAAGATGGACTGTTCAGAAAACTGGCATGCATACTTTCTTTCTGTCTCAATCTCTGTCTTTTTATAGGATTAACATCTAAATACTAAATATGTGTGTGTGTGTGTGTGTGTGTGTGTATACATATATATATATATATATATATACACATGTGTAGCAGAAGATAATGTAAAATTATTTTTTAAAGATTTCTTTAATCTTTAAAAATGTATTTTATACATTTATTCACCATCCATTATCACGGCTTGTAAAATGAATTTTTCCAGAATACACTGTACACCAGTTCAGTTAAAGATATTAGCATACATGTTATAATCAACAGGCAATCCACCACCTCCCAGCCTCAAGAAATTATTTTAAAAAAATGAAATGAGGAGAATGGAACAGAAGGGATTGCAGTGTGGCCATCCCCCCACAGGTTAGGGATGACTTTTCTCTTTCTCTCTTTGATGAGTACTTCTGCCCTGTAACAGAAAACTTGTTTTAAAAGATAAAACAGTTATAACGGAGATGGATGGTGGTGCAGTGGTAAAATGCAATTCTCTGTAAGGCCGACCACACATGAACATTCTCGGTTCACATCCAGAGATCTCCCAGAACACACTTGGCATGTGTGTGTCCATGATCCAGGGCTGACTGAAGGTGAATCACAGCCTCAATAACCCTTCTTTTTGTGTGTCTGTCTTTCTCTTTGCATACTCTCTCTCTCTCACACTAATGTAAGAAAGAAGTAAATAAAGTTTTAAAAATTATTAATTTGGGGGACAGCAGGTGGTGAGGAGGTTAAGGCGGCTACATCCCACATGACAACCATGCAGTTGGAGTCCTGGACCGAGTGACTTGAAAATCACACTGGGTACAAGTGCATGTGTGCCCAAAGTACTGAGAGGAGAATGAAGGAGAAGGGATTGCAGCAAGGCCAACTCCTCTAGGGAGTAATTTCTGACTTTTTTTGTTTCCCTCTTTATCCTTCTCTGGCAAGCACATATACCCTATAGCAAAAGTTGAAAAAGAAAAAAATTAAGCTTAATCACCTTAAGAAGATTTCTGTTCAAGGACATCAGGAACAGAATTAACACACAAGTAATAGACTTGGAGAAGTTACTTATAATGTCAAAAGTTTATAAAGAACTTAAATACACAAGAAACTCCTGAAAATGTACAAGAACAATATAAGAACTAGACCCAATAAAGTGCAAAAAAATATAAACAGGTCATTCATAAAAGACAAAATCCCAAATACTAGTAAGCACTTGAAGAGATCATCAAATTCATCAGTAATGAGATTTACTAAACTTACCACTCTAGATATTGCAAAGCATGGGTGAGACTGTGGGAATATGGGAGCCATTGTGTCCTGCTGGTGGGATGTAGTCCTTCTATTGTGTTGCTGGGAAAGTCATGAAGCATTTTTGCATAGAAAAACAGAAAAATTGGGAGCCAGCAGTTAGCATAATGGTTATGTCGCTGGACTCCCACGTAGTCGACTGTGGTTCACGTCCCAGACCTGGTGGCTTAAAACCCACACCAGGCGCGTGTGCGTGCGTGCCCAAGATCCTGAGAGGAGAATGGAGTAGAAGGGATTGCAGTGTGGCCATCCCCCCTGGGGGGTGATTTCTCGCTTTCTGTCTCTTTGTCTCTGTCTGTCTGGCGAGTGCACGCGCCTTATAGTGAAAAACCTCTAAAAAAAAAAAAGAAAAACAGAAAAATATATCATTACTTTCCCAACACTCCAACAGAAATCACGGTAGTAAAAATTAAAGCAATGCTATGGGAACTAGCAGCCACCTCCTGGACATACATCAAAGAGGAATAGCACACAGATATATACAAGGACATTTAAGTGTGACATTTTTTGAGACAGTGGAGAGTTAGAGGCAATCACATTATCCAGCTGAGAAACTAAATAGGTAAAACATGGTGCATCACCTTTTGGAATGCCATGGAGCACTTAGAAGCCACAAATTAAATGTATTCAAGGCAATGTAGCTAGATCTTTACAAAAAAGGCTGAGTGAATCAAGGAAGTCACAACATGATTTACAGAATAATTCTATTTGTGTCTACTAAAATTACACACAATTTATACTTTTTATAAATATATGGAAATGAAAAAATATATGACACATGTTTGTGAGGCAGCCTGCTTGTTGATGAGGTGGGAAACGGAAGGATTAGAGAAGGAAGAAAAGAAAGGAGGGAAGGAGAAAGGGAAAAAGGAAAAAGGAAAAAGCAACAGAGACCTCCACAGACTGGGATGATAATGTGTCACAATTCCTTTAACTCCTTCTCAGCAACTCCAAACAAACCAGACACACAAAACACATACACACACACACACACACACACACACACACACACACACACACCACAAAGAAAAACAAAGGGGCCAGCAGATGGCGATGTGGTTAAGGCGCTGGAGTCTCACATGACTGACGGCGGTTTCGGTGCAGCTCTATGGCTTTTAAAATGATGCTGGGCACACGTGCATGCAAGCCCAAAATCATAAAGAGCAGAATGGAGAAGGAATTGCAGAGACGGGATGTCAATTTCCCACTCTCTGTCTCTCTCCAGCAAGTGTTGGTCTCTGCCCCTTTCCTTCTGACTACACCCCTTAGCCATTGTCCTCTAAATTTATCCTCCCCACCAGAGGGCAGGATAAACCATCTACCCTTCAGAGGGGAAAGCGCGGCGAAAGGGAACTCCACAGATGCTCTTCCGGAAGCCTGCCTTTGCAAAGATCATCCCAGACCACTTTTACCCACCTTCCTCCTTCAGTTGGAGGAAGGATGAGTCAGTGGAGCAGGCGGGTACACCAAATTGAATGTTCCGATTTGCTGAACTGTGTGTGTTTACCCCTGGCAAAGTAGTGGTGAAGCCAGCCCAGGGTGATCCCAGAGGAGCATGGTTCTAGGGGATGAAAGCACTTTGAGGCCTCATACTCTGCCATGATAAACACTTCACATCACCCTCTTATGTTGGTTATGATAAAAAAAAATAGTCTGCCTTTGTAGCAACAAAGGGAAATTTTGCCACTTGGAGAGTCATCCAAAATGTTGTTTGCAAAGTAAACTGCACAAGCACATTCTCAGACTAAGTTTATTTACAACTCTGCAGCTATCAATAACAGAGACAATTAAATTAGTTAGGTCAAAAGCCCATTTGAACTGAAGAACTCTATTATAAAATTAAAGTTTGTGGAAAATGCCCCTCACCAGCCTTTCTCACATGAAATTGATGGAGAGGCTCTTTGGGTTCGTTAAAATTCAAAAAGGATTAATAGCTTTCATGTTGGAGAATATTACTCAAGAAGAGTGCACAGAGTTTAAAATACTTCACCCATGTAAATGAGGTCTGGTTTCATTGTTTTATTTTAGATATTGTGGGTTTTCTGCAGAACAAATAGAGAGGGACAGGGGAGTCGGGGAGGTACCGCTCTCAGAGAAGCAGACTCCGACTGCTTCATGATGGTATGTAATTTGCTCCGTCAAAGCCAGAACAGTAAATAAGTCAAGAAGTGGCTTCAGCTGCAACTCAGAATAAACACTGGATTTCTTCATTAACTGATCAAATACAGAGCGCAAATGGAACTGCACTGCTCTTTTGTGTGGGGAAAAAATAATGGATTGCAACACATATCTCAGGGTTTTGGAGGCCACCCTAAGCACAGAGGTTAGCAAGATGTTTTCTTTGTCAATATCAGAGCACACAGGCTTCCTTACAATGGAGCCCTCATTTCATTAGGGCACTTTTCTGACTCAAGAAAAGAAAAGTCCTGGACCTGGTGGCTTGCTTCCTCATCTTTCTCTCTCTGTGTTTCTGTCTCTCTCTCGTGCAAGTGCCCCATAGCAAATTAAAAATAATAATGATAATAATTATAAATAAAATTAAATATTTTTTTAATAAAAAGGAGGAAAGAAAAGGAAACATGTCCCTTGTGCCCAGAAGCCCTCAATGTAACCTGATAAATGTGTTGGAGCTGGAGTTCTGCTTCTCTGGGGTTGGTACCTGCCACTCTTCTCAAGACCCTCCCTCCCTCCCTGAAACTCTCCTTTCTTTCTAATCTACTTCTTGTTCTTTTTTCTTCCTTTCCTTTTTCCTCTCAATTCACACAGGTGATTTTTTGTTTGTTTTTAGTAACAACTTAAACTTCCAATAACTTAATTAAACATTTAAATCATTCTTCTTGATGCTAAACTAATACTTCCACTTGCATTTTGAATCTCTACCAGAAGCCTGCTATCTAACAGTTCCAGTACTGGTGATATTACCAGTCTGTTTGAACACATCCCTCTTTTGTATTCTCTAGCAGTCATTTTCTCCTAGACCTCTCCCATTGTCTGTCAATGTTTTTCAGGCATCCCCACTTCCATGAAAAGCATGTAAAAAGTAGGCTGCCTATGTGCGTGCCTCACTGCCACCACCCTGTGACCTCTACCAATTTACATAAAATCTATAGTCTTGTTTTCCTCATCTGCAAAATATTCATCATAATGAGTCCTACCTCATAGTGTTTTAGGGATGAAATAAGATGCTCCATTAAAGCACAGCACACAGTGCCTGGCATGTAACAATAATTTATAAACATGAGAAAGTTGTATTTTCTTCCAAATTGTCTTTGAAATGTTTCATTACCTATACTCCTATGTCCTCTCTAATGCTGCCTTCAGCCATTTATCATCCCTTCCTCAAAATTAGGTTCTTGGGACCAGCAGATAGTATAATGGCTACATTGCTGGTCTCCCACGTAGTCAACCATGGTTCAAGTCCTGGACCCAGCAACTTGAAACTCATACTGGGCATGTGTGAGTGGGTGCCCAAGATCCCAAGAGGAGAATGAAAGAGAAGGGATTGCAATGTGATCATCCCTCCTGGAGGTGATTTCTCACTTTCTGTCTCTCTGTCTCTGTCTCTATGGTGACCACATGCACCCACATAGCAAAAATCTCTATTGAAAAAAAAAAAGTGGTTTCCTATCTGGCCTTTTCCCACCAGACAAATTTCCATCTTATCCTTTCACTGCTTGCTGCCAACTCTGTCTTTCTAAAATCTAGTTTGACTGTGAATACCATGGCTTTAGAACACTACTTGTGTTACAATGACTTTAAATTAAAGTATAAACTTTTGATAAAGGCATATAAGGAGCGTCGCACCAAATTCATATTCTGTATCTTTTCTGAAGAACTCTAGGCTCCAAGCACAGTGGGTCTTGGGTAGTCCCATGAACCGGTTGTATTTCCCTGTCACTCTTCCTTTTCCTCCTTCCTATAATGTTCTTTCCCTCCTTTCTCATATGACATTCTGCATAATCCAGCTCCGTCATCTCCCACCTTCTGAAGCTGTCTGTAACTCAGGGGTGGGTTAGCCACATCCTCCTCCGTATTCCTAAAGTCCTTTGTGCTTGTCACTATTGCACCAAACGTGTCACATTGTGATGAGTTCTTTCCACAGTAGTTGTAAATACATGTTCATAAAAGGAAGGAAAAAAGAGATTTGTTTTCTAACAATCCTCTTTTCCTCTCATCTTGTCTCACATAAGCACTTTCTGCCTCCAGGGGTCTTCTATATCTGCTTTTCTCTGTACCTGTATCCTGTATCTGTAGTGTTAAAGTCTCCCCCACTGTTTTACTACGAATTTTTCTGGGGATGTCAGGGACAGTGAGGCTCTTTCAGTTATTTGTCACAGGCACGCCATCCCCCAAGTTATCACCAGTCATATCAGAACTAGTTCAATTCTGGTCCACATTTACAGGACTCAAAGGTAACACTATCCATCAAAAGTCAAGGCAATTTGAAAAACTGAATAATTAAAGTGAAAATAACTAAGAAATTCCCATATCATTCTCAGAGATTTGAAATAGTTAACTATTACTCTTAAATTAAAAACAGGATCTATTATCTGTTACTTTAAACTTTCTGAGGCATTTCTGTACACATTTCTTCTCAGCAATTCTCAGTGGTGTACAGGGCAAATATGATTATCTCTACTTTACTGATGAAGGAATCGAAGCTCCAAGAGGTTAAATGATTTTTTTTTGAGAGTTTTTTGCTATAGGGCGCGTGCGCTCGCCAGAAAGAGAGAGAGACAGAGAGACAGAAAAAAACCACACCCCCGCCCCAGGGGGGATGGCCACACCCAATCCCTTCTCCTCCATTCTCCTCTCAGGATCTTGAGCATGCACACACACGTGCCCAGTGCGAGTTTAAACCACCAGGTCTGGGACTTGAACCACAGTCAGCTACATGGGAGTCCAGCGACATAGCCATTACACCAACTGCTGGTCCCAAAGAGGTTAAGGGATTTTTCACAGTTACAAAATTAGTGAACAGAAAATCCAAAAAAACACATTATATGATGTATAGTGTACTATTCTTTCCATACATTTTTTCCTCATACTGACACTTGTGTTTCTATATCACGTGATCATTAGGGCATTCACAAGAATTACATGTATTTGTAAAGATTTTGTTAAAAATGGCTGAGGGTCTTTTAAAAAGTATTTACATATTTTTAAAATTGGAATTCTAGTTCATGATTATAAAAATGCATACTCATTATAAGAAATTGGAAAATGAGAACCTTTAAAAGAAAGAAAAAAAATAAAGCATAAGGTTACCACCTAGTGACAAAAACTATGACTATTTTGGTTAATTTCTTTTTAGTCTTTTTTTTCCTATGTTTTCATTTTCCTATTATTCTTTTGTTTGTTCTATTTTGGTCATATTTTTGTTCGATATCTTATTCTGTTTTTTTTTCATATATTGTATATAGAACACTCATCTTTTGATAAACACAGGATTACTCACATGCTTTTCTTTTCTCTTCTTTTCTCTTCTTTTCTTTTTAATTTTTGCCATAGGATGCATGCACTCACCAGGGAGAGACAGAAACTCAGAGAAAGAAAGTGAGGAAGCAGTCTCCCCTCGAGGAAGCATGGTCCTGCTATAATCCCTTCTCGTCCATCTCTCCCTCCTTTCAGGATTTTGGGCACGCAGGATAACGTTTTTTAAGCCACCAAGACCAGAGCTAGAATTGTGTGCCCTGGCAAGTGGGATCCAGCCATCTTAACCATCACATTATAATCCTGGCCCAGGATTATAAACGTTATTAACACATAATAATATTCTATTTAGTAACTCCTAGAATTTACTTAAATAATGTCTTATTTTGGATCATTTTCCATATCTTTTGTAAGCTTTGTTTACTTCATTCCTCTTAACATAAAGACTGATAAGTAAATATGCTTTTTAAAATTTATAATGTATGTGTCAGGGTAACAAAATTCAGAGTTGAAATTACTGGAAATGATTAGTGCTCTAGAGAGGTCAGAATTTTGAGCAGGAATATCATACTCTCTCTGACAGGATAAGACAAATCAACATTAAGCCTTCACTTTGACACATTTTGAGAGACAAGTAGTATATATCAATAAGCCATCCTCTAAGCACTGGGTTTCCGGGAGGACCTGGAAGATCTAGCTCAGATTTCAGTTCTTTTTTTTCTTCTTCTTTTTTTGGAGAGGTTTGGGGTTTTTTTTGTTGTTTGTGTTTTTGTTTTTGTTTTTTGCTATAGGGCACGTGCGCTCGCCAGAGAGACAGAGAGAGACAGAGAGACAGAAAGCGAGAAATCACCCCCCAGAGGGGATGGCCACGCTGCAATCCCTTCTCCATTCTCCTCTCGGGATCTTGGGCATGCACACACACGCGCCCGGCATGAGTTTAAGCCACCAGGTCCTGGACTCGAACCACAGTATACTATGTGGGAGTCCAGCGACATAGCCATTACGCAAACTGCTGGTCTCCCAGATTTCAGTTCTGAGTCCCCAGACACATCTTCCAAAATGACAATGTGTCACATGAATCCTTGGTCACCTCATTTTTGGCTTTCTGAATATTAATTAAAATAGTTCAATTTACATAGGTATCTCGTCCTCCTCTTAAATGTCATCCATTTATGGAGACGTGGCATTCCAATGTAACTACCAGCACCTTGGAAAATGTATCTCACAGGGTATCTAAGTCAAGGAATTTAAAGTGTGTGACTTTGGAACTAAACTGCTTGGGTTTAATCCTAGGGCTTTTAATTATTTGTTGTTTGATCTGCACCAAATTCCTTCATCTCCCTGTGCCTCATTAGTCCGATCTGTAAAATGTGGATAGCAGCAGCACCTATTTATAGAAACATTGTGAGAACTAAATGTGGTAATCTACATAAAGCACCTAGAACAGTGCCTATTCCATACTAACTTCTAAACAAATATTGGCTATTATTAGGGGTTTTTTTTCCCCCTTAATCTATCTTTTTTTCTCTCTTTCTTTCTTTTTTTTTTGACAAGAGAGGGTCAGAGAGAGAGAGAGAGAAAGCAAGCCACCAGGTCTAGAACTTGAGCCATGGTGAGCCATGTCGGAGTCCAGCACCTCTAACCACCACACCACCTGCTGGCCTCTGCTATTATTATTTTGATAACATCATTTTATAATGGCAGGAACCGAGGCCCAGGGTTAATGACCAAAGGCAATTTTTATTTTAAACCTAATTTAAATGTATTGACTATTCATGTTTAAGATGTTCCCAGTCTGAATTGAGAGAAAATCACTGTATTATTTGGCAAAGTTTTGCTTCCTATTTCTCAAACTTGATATCTTCAAATTTAGCTCCCTGAATTTTTAAACCCTTGTGTATTACAGAGGAAATTGAATCAATAAATTTCTGATTCACTTACCCTTAACTCATCAAACCATCATTATAGCTATTCGATGTCTGGGGAAGCCTTCCGTGGCTTTGTGTGCAGAGGTGTGCGAGTCTTCTCCTTCCAAACCAGTAAATCTTTCCAGTCAGCTATAAATAGCAATCAAGTGTCAAAAGACAGAAATAACTCTGAACTCAGAATGATTGAAAATTGAAGGAGCCTATTCTGGGCAATTCACATTCTCTCAATCTGACTTAACAACCCTTGGTTTTAAGCAATAAGTATTTCCATCACAGAATATACATACTTTCTTCCAACTCCTACTTATTGTGTGTCTACTATGTGCCAGGCATGACTCTATCAAAAATGGAATTATAACATACTTTTGTATATCAAATACTGGTTTTCTATGAACTTCCTTTCAGGCAATGCTGAGGCTGTTCTGGCTGTGGGCGAGGACTTCCAAAGGGCATTTGAGAGGTGTGTGTGTGTGTGTGTGACCCACTTTGATCCCATGGTCTTTGCCCTTGTTCCTCTAGCTGATTTTTCTATGGTTTTGATTTTTCCAACCATACACCAGTTTGGACATCCATGTCTCCGGTCTTCTTTAGGTCCTCCATCTGGTTCTAACCTACTTTACATAACTGGTTCTGATATCAGTTCAAAACTGGCATTGCTTGGGCTCTGATTTCTTAGCTCTGTAGTCTAATTTGTACTACTTCTGACAGAATGAACACTCCTAGATGTAGTATTCACACCTCTGGAATACCGACGAGACTGCAATAGCAAGCAGAGGCAGCACTAGAAATAGCAAGAGAGGACAGAAATGGAAGGACCACCTGGTACCCAGAGGATGAGCATAGGAGAACTGGTGGTTCATGTTTTGCTCAAGTCTGAAGTGACCATGATTCTAAGAATATAGTTCGAAGAGAGATACATAGGTTTCCTAAGGGTGTGAGTAGGTTATTTTATTGCCAGAGTGATATGGCTTGAGAAATGCCAGTGGTGTTTATGGATATGCATCTGCGAATCCTTTATATTCATTTGCAGCTTTATTTGGCTTTCCTAAGCCTCAGTTTCTTCAACTGTGAAATTAGTATCGAACTCATAGGACTTCCATGAGAATTAAATGTTTTTTTTTTACACGTGATTCATTTAGAAATTATTAAATATTCAATTAATGTTAGATACGAATATTATAATTTATTTGCATTAGATTAATAGGATACCTATATTAATAGGGGAGGACCGTGGATAAGAGTCATCTCTTGCATATGTTGTATAGAGAGATGCCAGTTCCTTGAATTTTTACCTCCTAAGCTGTGGTGATAGGTAGACAGAGCCTTAGTTAATTTCTATGTAGGGGAAAACATAAGCAAACATATAAATAAATAAATGAAATGAATTAAAATGCTGGACCAAACCAGGGAGTCTGATTAGTAGCAGCATCCAAGCTGAGGTCGGCCTTTCAACCCGCATGCTGCTAAGAAACGTATCTCTGCTGGCAGTGAATTAAAACATCAAGAAAGAGGCAGAACTCAAACAGGCAGTGCCTGGTGGAACTGTGCTGGAAACCTCACATAAATAAATAAGAACATCTCCCTTTAAAGACTTCGAAATAACCAGCACAATGTGCCAAGAAAGATAGAAATTCACTCTCTGCTCTCTCTGGATGCAAATATAATCTTAGTGTGGCAGGGAGGGCTCCTATTTAATTTGGGAGGCTGCTTGGGAGGGGAACAGGGAATCTCATCTGGGGTTTTAGTTTCTTACACAACTTCATTTTTTTTTAGAAGGTGGGAATTCATAATCAACACTTTGATAGAATGTAGGAGATAACAGACCACCCACTGACTCAATGAATTATGGATTTAAAGTAACCAGAGCTGTGGTAATAGGGTTGCAGCAGAGATCCAAAGACAAGCTGCAATTTTGGTGCAAGAGATGGTAAGAGAATCAGAGACCTCTGGCCCTTTTCACCTTGAGGATTTTTAGGTTCCTCCACAGGAACATT
The DNA here is from genome assembly GCF_000334495.1 of Tupaia belangeri chinensis. Taxonomy (NCBI): domain Eukaryota; kingdom Metazoa; phylum Chordata; class Mammalia; order Scandentia; family Tupaiidae; genus Tupaia; species Tupaia belangeri. The sequence continues at coordinate 345,500 of NW_006159787.1, forward strand.
GTTGTTTGTTTCTGAATATGCCTATGCATGCATCATATACACCCATGTATTTATAGTGGCCCACATACATGTATAAATTTTTATAAATAGGAAATGTGAAGAAAATTCCTTATTTTTCAAGGTAATAAGCATACATTTTTAAAAGTGCAGAAAAGTGGGACATATTGGGAAGAGTGTTTAGAAGCAAAAATCTTTTTTGGTCAGCATTCAGTTACAGATGACAAAGTGCTCTAGCTGGCTTAGGCAGAAAGTCATTTAATACAAGGAATTAGGTACTCACAGAAACCTTGCAGAGACTGGAAAATCAAGCTCAAGGTTGAGCTTCCAGGATCAACTTCCTGAGTAATATCATGGAACTAGCTGACAGAATAGCAAATTCAAATTCTTATTACTGTTAAAAATCTAGAGAAAAATCCAGAAGCCAGAGAATTTGAAATCTCCCTATCATCTTTGGTTTCTGAAACTCTTTGACCTCTGCTACAGTAAACCTGCCACAAATACCTAAATTCTGCCCTCCATATCAACCCCATACTAGATACTCAGCCATTTGCTTCCTTAGAAAACCAAGTATCTCCATGATTGTACTTCCAAGGAGCAGAAGCAATGGAAGGGAGTCTGAGGAAACCTTTAGACTAGCCACACAGCCACATTAGCAAGATGTTGGAAAGGATATAGAGAGAAGCAATTCACTGTAGATGCTGCAGTACCATTCTAGGCAGAGGAACAGCAAGAACAAAAAGAGTCAGGAAATTACATACCATGTTCACTAACAGAAGGAAATTCTTGTGTGGTTTGAATATAAGGTAGACATTGGGGAATTGTGGGAAAAGTCATAAGGAGAGGTCAGATCTCTATTGTGAAATCTTGTCTTCTCAAACGATAGAGGTTTGACTTTTCTGTTGTGAAAGCGATCGTATGATCAACTAAGAGAATAAAAGCAACTTTATGATCTGCCAAGGACTTTGGATTTTATCTAGTAGGCCAAAAACCACTAAACTTTAGACGTCTATGAACCACTGGCACAACTTTACCAACACTAAGTACTACTATTTACTTAATTTTTCTTTCCCTCTGAATGCTTTTAAATAGACTCAATGTTTTTATATAAGCAATGAAATATTGTTCATTCTCAACAATGTCTATGAACTCACAAATTTGATGAGCAAGCTATTTTTTTCCTAATGCAAATTATAATAAATATTTAACTCTTTAAATAAAAAAAAGTATATATTACCAAATCACCTTCTATGTCACCAAAAGTTACTAATACCACAGTTTGGAAAATACAGCTACAAACAATGAGAAATATTATAAGTATTATAAACACTGAAGTGGCTAAATCAGGTATGTATTTTAGAGATATAACCGATGATGACTAGAATGGCTTAGAGACATGTTTATAGACATGAGTATTGGTAAAAGTGAAACATATTTTGAATTGTACAATGTCCATAGGAATGAAAAGAACAGAGTTAGATTTCAGAGTCAGAGTGAAAGAGATTTTGTGACTGATAGAATTCAGAATGAGGAGAGGAGTTTATACTGACTATAAAACAGTAGTTCAGCTGACTAAATGGATGGTGGATGGTGTTTTAGTAAGCTGAAGTAGTAAAAATAAAAAGGATTTGATTTCATAATATGTACATGGGAAGACCATTTGGACATGCTGAGTTTTTAAGTACATTTGCAGTATCAAGTAGAAATAGATCTCTTGATAGCTACAAATGTGTGTCTGAAGTTTAGGAAAGCAGTCTGGGATGGAGTTAAATTTTGATGGCATTGGCCTATGTATAGATGATTAGAGTAATGGAAATGGACCTAAGCCTTCAAGGGGAGATGAGCTCTGTTGAATTTAGAAGTAAGAAGGATAATCAAGAAGAAAAACTTGAAGAAAAACTTGAAGAGTGATCCTTGGAAGTCATTGAAGAAGGAGAATTTAATAAGAAGGAACTGCTAAAAAAGCCAAGTGTCAGGGCCAGTATGTGGTGTGGTGGTGAAGATGCTGCACTCCCACATGGCTGACTGAGATCCGAGTCCCAGACCTGGAGGCTTGCTTTTTGACTCTCTCTCTCTCTCTCTCTTTGATAAGCACATGTGCCCAATTGCAAATTAAAAAGTAATAATAACAATAAATAAAGATGAAATAATTTTTTTAAAAGTCAAATGTCAAAACTAAGAGACAAAATAAGCTATTAGATTTAGCCATCAGGATATCACTGTTATGCAACTGAGTCTTTTCATAGAGTTGGGGCAGAAATCTTATTACACTGTATTAAATAGCAACTGGGAAATAAACAAATGGAGATGGTAACTTAGAAACAGTGGTTCTCAAGCAGGGATGATTTTGTGGGCCAGGGAGCATTAGTAGTATCTGGAGACATTGTAGTTGTCATAACCAGAGGAGTGCTATCAACATTTAGTAGTTAGAGGTAAGGGATGTTACAATTGTACAATGGACAGGACAGCTCTCACAGCAAAAAATAAAAAAGATTCTGGCCCCCAAAGTTAGTAATGCCAATGTTGAATAACAGTATGTTAAACAAAGACTTCAAAGGCCGGCTGTGAAGAGGATGGTGGTTTATTATGGGTGATAAAAATAAGTGTTTTCGTAGAAGATCTGAGCATAAGTAAAAGAGGAGGGAGAAGGTGAGAGAGAGACAGAAAAAGAAAGTAAATAGTTAAATTATATATAAATATAATGTTTAAGATTTTCATGACTGTCTTTTTTTTTCTTTTTCATAATAGCATGTGTACATGCAGAGAGAAAGAGAAAGAGAGACAGAGAGCAGCACCCTCAGCAGCATCTAATCACCCTGTGATCACCTTTCACCAACTTTCCAGGTCCTCAGGATCTTGGGCACCCACATGCATGGTTGATATGTTTACAACTGACCTGGGGATCCAAATCTGTGTGGACCATGTGGTTTCCAGCACTGAAGTCCAGCACTCTACCGACTGTGCTACCTATGCTGGGACTCAAATAATATTTGATGGAGACAGAAAATAATATTCCACAGCATAATCAAAGAATAAAACTTGAAAAACAGAAGGAATTTCTACCACTCACTCTTTTTTAAGAAAGGAAGGCAAAGTCAGCAGGTGGTGTGGAGGTTTAGACGCTGGGTCCCACATAGCCAGTTTTGCAGTTTGAGTCCTGGATTAGGCTGCTTGAGAATCATGCTGGGCGTGTGTGTGTGTGTGTGTGTGTGTGTGTGTGTGTGTGTGTGCTCAAAATCAGAGAGGAGAGCAGAGGAGATGAGTTTGCAGTGTGGCCATTCCCCCCACCCCTACCCCCAGGGAGGTGTGTGTGATTTCTCACCTTCTCTTTCTCTCTCTGGTGAATGCACATGTTCCCTACGGGGAGAAAAATAAAAATAAATAAATAAAAACAGGAAAAAATATGTATATGGGTAAGAGGCAGATAAAGGAGTATGATGGGAGTTTACGCCTAGGATATGGGAGGCTAAGTCATCACAGAAGAGTGGGAAGAACCTAGAAAATGATAAATACGACAGACTTTAAGGAAGTTAGTTCAGTGTGGAGAAGTAAAGGCTGGAATTAGAAAACAAAGGTGTGTAAGTAATTGTTAGACAGCACTAAGGAACAGTCTGAATTTCAAAACTGAATTTCTAAGGGATTCAACTGACATGGTAACATGATTTTGTCAGGTAACACTCAGCAACTCAAGAGCAGTATCAGAGAAAACAGATGTTTTGGGTTGCTAGGATAAGGGATGTCCCAGAAAGATGCATTTACCAAGGAAAGTTTCTGATAAACACATGAGTTAAAATATGTTTGGAATCATCATCCCTGCCACAAAGTGATACTTTCAAGATAGTTTTATATTATTAAATATCTAGGCTCTTAAAAATGTTGATTAATTTAAAATAATCTTGTAGGGTCAAGAGTAATATCTCCTGCTAATTATTCTTTGGTAATACAGTTTAATCCATTTTTTTCTTTCTTTTTGTATCTGGGTAGATGCTAGTAAATCAAGAATAATTAAATATTGAAGCTGATGAACTAAATTGAAGTTAGAAGGTCCTTTCACTAATTGCTCATATTTTTTTCTGCATTTGTTTGATTGTATTTTTGTTTTGTAAAATCAGAGCCTCGGATTTTTCTTTTCATTTATACTCCCTTTAATGTGTCTTAATTCTATCTGCCTGATTTGCTCATTTCATTCTCAGTGCTTCAGTTGCTCTTTGTCCAAAGTCTGGAGGCTCTTTTTGGCTCTGCATTTTACACTGCACAACCTATTAATGATATGAGCTCGTTTTGTGGTGAGTGTTACATCCTTAAGACATTTACAAAAACCGCCATCAAATCCTCTGTCGTAATTAGGTCAAATAATTCTAGAAAATTTCTTTTGTTGACTGATTCTATAGACTCATCACGGCCTTTTAGTGCTTTTTTTTTTTTTCCTGGCATGAAGATAATTGCTTCTATTACCATCCTCAAATAACAATGCTCTTCTTCTCTAGTCTTTGTTGGAGCTGTCCATTAGCTCACTGACACCAGAATTTCTCAAACGTTGTTTTTGTTCATAATTTATTTACCCCAGATATGTCAGCTGAGTTGCAAGCATCTGGTTTTCAGCTCAGGTCAGCTATTTTCTAATCCCGATTCCTTATCTTTTCCGTTAAACATACAGGAAGTCCGGATATACTCTAGATTGTGTGCAGAGGAGGCAATTTGGGGACATAAATCCATAAACTGGTTGTAAAACCATGGGTTTTTTTGTTTATTGTTTCTTTTTTTTTTTTCTTCCTTGAAAACTTCTGATTTATTGTGATTTAGTTACTCAATAATTGCTCCTCTTAGGTGTTCTCAAACTACAACTAGATACTAGCTGGTTTTATTTAAATGCTTACCCACCGTATTACAGGAGATCAGTGCTCTGTAAATATACCCCTTGTGCTCTCTTAAAACAGGAACCAGTTACTTGTATAGGCTCAATTGTGGAACAATTACAGAATAATTCCTGTTCTAAAGTTTAATCAAGTAAGTCCCTTGACCCACTTAACTAGTATAATCAGTTCGTTTTGGCTACCATGCAGATAGGCTTCCTCTTATCAGGGTTATGCAATTAAGAGCTGCTGTATACAAATTAAAATTTCCTTTTTTTCATTGGACTTCTCTAGGATTCTATTTATTCTTTGAAGACAGAGAAGAGTTAGAAGAGTTAGATGATCTCTAACTTTCCTTACGATGTCTTTGGATTTTACCAGTCACAGTGGATATTTGCTCTTTTTTATCAACCTAGCATATCCTTGCTCATCTCCATGTTCACAGTATCAGTGGATTTCCTTGAATATCTACCCTGTTTTATTCAGGCATAACATTTTCAAAACACTCAATCCCATAATTTGGTCCTAATAGATTTAAATCTATCCCCCTTGGCTAGAAGGTATGATTCAGTGGAGTGCTTACTCCAGGCAGGCCAAAGATAAATTTGCTTACCTTTTTTTAGGAAGGACTTTTTTTTTTTTTTTTTTTTTTTTACTTTTTATCTAGTCAAAGAGAAGCTTTATTTCTGCTATATTGAATCAGGAAGTACAAAGGCTAGGAGCAGAAACTTTTCAGACAAATTACCTGGTTTTATATCATGGCTACTCCACTTTGTATGACCCTGGACACATTATTTAATCTCTCTGTCCCTCAGTGTTCACCTGTGTAAGATGAGGATATTAATAATTCCTACACATTAAATTCATTCTGAAGATTATATGAGCTAATATTTCATGTTAACTGAAAATATCCCCTGGCACATAATAAGCACTGTATATATATATATAATATATACACTGTATATATAATATATATACACTGTATATATAATATATATACACACACATACATATATTATATACATATAAACATATGTTATACACATACATGCATATTTATATATAATGATACGTATATATGTGTGTATAATATATGTGTGTATACATATATTATGTGTATATTACGTGTATGTATATAAGTCTAGGTACCTGCTGACATTTTTTTGACAGCAGGGAAAAACAAAAATTATGGAAGATGGAGAAGAGATAGAAAATTGGTCATAGCATTAACCCTTTTGAATATTACCTTAATCACAGACTTTTCAGTTATGTGAGACATAAGTGATTGTTTTATTGAGTAAGCCAGTTTGAACTTTCCTTTCTCTACGGTCTAAATACTGCTGAAAAATCAGTGAAATGTCACCATATTGAATATAATAAATAGCATAAATGATCTCTTACCTTTGGATATAAAGATAGATAAGATATAGACACTGTCTTACTTTCAACATATGAAGAATTTCTGTCATGTATAAAACAGTATACAATCAGAGCATCTTTTAGAATCCTGGGTAGGATAATAAACACTGACGTAAATATTTATAATGCAGGGTAGAATGGTATGAGATTGCTGGGGCCAACAGGTGGTGTGGTAGTTAAGGTGCTAGACTCCCATATTGCTGACCATGGTTCAAGTCCTGGACCTGGCAGATTGCTTTCTCACTCCCCCTCTCTCTCTGTCTGTCTCTATCTCTCTCTGGTCAAATTAAAATAATAATAATAATTAATTAAAATAAATAATTATTTTTTAAAAAAAAAAAGAATAGTATGGGATTCCTAAAACAATTGTAGATAATTTGCCTTGGAATTACAGAGAAGTCATGTATAGATTGAGTTATTCAGTAAGTCTTCAGGGAATGTCATGTCTAAAATTTATAAAATAACAGAGTTTATTCTAAATGTTCACCTATTTACTTATTCAAGAAGTATCCACTAAAGTACCTATCTTGTGCCAGACCTTAATGCAGAAATAAAGAAATAATATGTTGAGCAAAATCATAACATGATTTCTGTATTCATGTAGTATCAGTGGAGAAGAAAGTCACTAATCAAAGAGTTGTACCATGAGAGTACAAATACTATTGTGGTGAGTGCACTACAGAAAAAGTTCACAGAGCTCCAAGAGTTTGAGATAAAGGAAAAATAATGTCTGCAAACAGATTATCCCCATTTTTTAAGTGAGGAAACATTGTACTGAAGAGACTGAATTGTTCAAGATCTCTTGTTTAGTTTGGTTTCAGAGCCAGAACCAGAATCCAATAACCTTGGACTCTTATGGCTTTCTTACTGCATTTTTATTGACTACAACAAACAAGCTCTTTGATGGAGTTATTCATTTTGGTTTGGAATGATTCTAAACTAATTATAGTGCCTGGTAAAAATTTTATTCTCAAAAACATCTCTCATGACCAATTAAAATAAATGCTTTAAAAATATTATTTCAGTATTAGTCTTTTTGCAGTGAGGCGGGAATGCCATACAGCCAGAATAAAATATTTTGTAGAGCAGAAAAAAGGTTAAGCTCTAGGGGGTGGGGGGGAGGGTTGGGAAATAACATCTGTAATGTATTTCAGTAGTAAATTAATGTCATTTCCAGTTGTGCTGGCCAGATTCCTTGTCTTTCCTTGTCAGACTGACAAAGAATGAAAAGAAAGCCAAATTATGTCTACTGGAGGTCACACATGGCTTAACTGGACTATTTGGTTGAAGTGTTGACATGTGGCAATTTTGTAGAAACAAATGATCATTATAGAGGGCATGAGAGTCAACACAAATAGGTTGCAATTAGCATGTGTCACCACTGGCTTCTGGTGGAAACATCTTAATAGACAACAAAGAATAAAGGGTAGTGTATGACACCAGCTCAGTTAATTAGTTTCCTGTTATTTCTTGAGGACCAAAGTAAACTCTTTTAATCTTCTTTTTCCTTTTTCTTTCAAAAGATACCACTGTTATCTGTGGACAGAGGTAGGGTCCCTTGTATACTCTTCAGCTCTTCACTTCCTTGAGGATAGCTCTAAAATTTCCTTTAGTTTTACCACCTTCTTTGTAAAACAGATTTTTGGTTTTTTTATTGCATTTTTCATGCTCAAGGTATCTCAAAGCAATTTACAGTAATGAGTTTCAAATCTAGATTGACGGTGGCTCAGTAGGCAATTATGTTAGTCATTACGTATTCAAGGCTAACTTACACCAGCCCTGAAATTAAAATCTATCTCGTCACATGAGATATTGTCTCCTGAGAGACTTAGGTAATATATTCTCTCTCTCTCTCTCTCTCTCTCTCTTTCTCTCTCTTTCTCTACCCCACTTCCTCAAATTTATATGCCCAGAACTGACAATTATCAGATGAATATAAAAAGATATAATATGTATCTCTCTTGGAGGGATATTAGATGATTTAAAAATAAATTTGGAAACTGCTTGGAATATCTCAGGAAAAACTAGCTCTGAGAACCAGGTAAATGCAGCTTACTACATCTGTTATGTTAATGTTACCAAGGCCTCCAATGCTGCTTGCTCCAAGAGACCTACAGATTTGATGTCACTTTCGTCAAACCCTCGATGCCTGGGCTAATAATTTCTCCTAAATGCTATCAGAAAATTCTCCACATCCTCTAATGTATCCTTTTACAGTATGAATTCTGTTTACCTGTTCACTTGTCTGTCTCTCTCAGTGGACAGTGAACTCCGTAAGAGCAACATTGTCTAACCTATTCATTGTTGAGCTTACACTGCTCACTAGTTTGTCCGAACAATAGCAGTTGCAAGGTAAGAATTAGTGAGAGGAAAGCTGGCAAGTGGCATGGTGGTTAAGGTGCTGGACTCCCACGTGGCTGACCATGGTTTGAGTTCTGGACTTAGAGACTTGTTTCTCTCTCTATCTCTCTGGTCAAATAGAATAATATTAATAATAAATAAATAAAATCGAATAAATAATTATTTTTTAAAAAAGAATTAGTGGAAAGAAAGAAAAGATAGAAGCAAGATGAAGGGAACAAAGTGGAAGGAAAGAAACAAGAAAAGAGGTGGAAAAAAATGGATAGTTTTATATAGACAATCTAGAATATTCAGATTTTTTTTTTTTTAAAGAGAGATTTTTTGCTATAGGGTGCATGTGCTCATCAGAGAGACAGAGAGAAAGCAAAAAGTCACTCCGTGGGGAGATGGTCATGCCACAATCCCTTCTCTTCCATTCTCTTCCTGGGATCTTGAGCACACACACACACACACACACACACACACCCCTGGCATGATTTTCAAGCCATTGGGTCTGGGACTAGAACTGCGACTGGCCATGTGGGAGTTCAGTGACATAACAGTTATATTAACATTGGTTGGTCCCTGAAATTTCTTTATTAAATGCACTATTCCCACTCATGAGGAATTCTCATTATCTTCTCATAGTCACCTTTCAGAGTCCTATGTCCAAATGCAATAATGTTGGAGATTAAGTTTCAACATATGACTGGCTGAGTCAGGGTGGGTAATTCAGTCTATAGTATTTAACTTCTTGCTAATGCAGAAATCTCTTCTATTATAACTCTGGCAAAAAGTCATTCAGCCTTTGCTCAGTCTTTGTAACTTGTTCAAGGTACCCCTTACTATCTTTGAAAAACCTTAGTTAGTAGAATATGTTTCTTCAAAACTGCCCAATTTATATTCTGCAATTTTTATGTATTTGGAAACCTTTAGTTTCCAACAGAGTAATTAAACTCCTTTATAGACATGAGAGTTCTTGAATATCTGAAAGGTCTTCTTAGATATATTCTGATGATTATCCTGGTCATTGTCTTTTGGACTTTTCTTGTTTCTCCAGAGTGATGATATCTGTCATTGTAAAAATATCTTGTAGAGGGGGGCCAACAGTTGGCGTAATGGCTATGTTGCTGGACTCCCACGTAGTTGACCGCGGTTCACGTCCCAGACCTGGTGGCTTAAAACTCATGCCGGGCGCGTGTGCGTGCGTGCCCAAGATCCTGAGAGGAGAATGGAGGAGAAGGGATTGCGGCATGACCATCCCCCCTGGGGGGTGATTTCTCGCTTTCTGTCTCTCTGTCTCTCTCGGTCTGTCTGGTGAGTGCACGCGCCCTATAGCGAAAACCTCTCCACAAAAAAAAAAAAAAAAGAAAAAGAAATCTTGTAGATGTACCCTTATCCTGGAGAGCATATGGCACTGTTATGTGTAAATCAAGATTTTCTGCTTGTATTTGTAAAGTTCTTCTTTGGTTCCTCCCAAACTTGTGGTCTTCTAAAACTGCAGAATTTTTTATTTACTGCATTAACTTTTGTGATGGCATGAATTCTGTATTCTTTATTTGCAATTTAGGGTGTTTCTTTGTTTTTGTTTCTGTTTTGTGTGTGTTTTTTTAAATGCTTGGAATTTTGCCTTGATACCACTTTTATTTTACCTTGCTTATTTGAGCTTATTATTGGTGATAATTTTTTAAAATATTTTTTACATTCAATCATTGGGTATTATTATAGCATGCCCAATTAATTTTCCCATCATAAATACACTGCATATCAGTCCATTCAAAAATATTGCCATGTACATTATAATCAGTAGATTTCTTTCCACTTTGGGTCCCTTAAATGTTTTGCTTCTTCCTTCTTCCCCTTCATTCCCTCCCTCTCACTCTCCTGATGGTTACTGATTTTTTGAAAAGTATATATATTTGATCTTTCATTCATTTGGGAGTATCAATCAGCACAAATAAGTCTGAGAACAGGTAGGATATAAATAAAAACAAAATGCTAGGCTATGTGCAAGACTTTGAAGAAAAAAAAAAAAGACCACTAGGAAAAAAAATTAATAAATAACGTCAGATTCTGTGGCTATGTGTAAGTGTAAAGATGGAGACATACCCAGGCACTAAGGCAGAAAAAAGCCATCTTAATTAGTTACAGGTGAGCGGGGACACAGGGCTTCCTGGAAAGGAAAAGGTGACAGTTGAGATACATTTTGAAACATTTTGAAGGATGTGTAGGAGTTAGCTATACATTTTTTTAAAGTACCAGGGAATTGTAGGCCAAATAAGTAGGCAATAGCTTGGAAGAACGAGAACAATGTTCTATTTTCTCATCTATGGTATTATCTATCCCTTGATCTTTGTCTCTATCACAAGTTTGAAAAACAAGCACTCTGTGATGGTTAATTTTAGGTAGCATTTCTAGGTTAAGGGACGCTAAGATAGCTGGCAAACCTGTTTTCTGGGTGTATCTATGAGAGTTTTTCCTGAAGAGATTAGCACTTGAATTGGTAGACTAACTAAAGATCACCTTTATGGGTGGTCAGGCACTAGCCAATTCATTGAGGACCCAAATAGAAAGAAATGGCAGAGAAAAGGTGAATGGATTATCTTTTCTAGAGACAAGACATTCATCTTCTTCTGCTTGGCACATCAGAATTTCAAGTTCTCCCAGGGTTTATACTAACAGCCTTCCTCTCCTCACTGACCCCCATGTCCTTGGTTCTGAGAACTTTGGCCTCAGAACGAGAGTTACACCGCCATTCTCTCTACTTCTCAGGACCTAAGACTCAGATTGAATTACACCGCGGCTTTCCTTGTCCTCCAGATTGCAGATGGCTTATTGTGGGATGATTCACCTGAGCCAATTTCCATAATAAATCCTTTATTATATATCTGTATATGTCCTTTCAATTCTATTGCTCTGGAAAACCCTGATAAATCCATACCCTACACTGTCATTCAAATTATTGATAAAATATCTCATATATTTTTATGTTGTTTGAAGGCTCTTGAATGCCATGGTATAAAAGTATTTATATGGGACATATTGACATCAAAACACCTTATGACATTTATTTTCAGACTTTACCACCTTCAGGTTTTGGGCTAAGTCAGTGTAGAAGATTTCAGCATAATAAAAAACATGAACAGTATTTTCTCTCCTGATATTCTTTTTTTTTTTTTTTTTTTTTTTTGAGAGGTTTTTGCTATAGGGCGCGTGCACTCGCCAGACAGACAGAGAGAGACAGAGAGACAGAAAGTGAGAAATCACCCCCCAGGGGGGATGGTCACGCCGCAATCCCTTCTCCTCCATTCTCCTCTCGGGATCTTGGGCACGCCCGCACACGCACCCGGCGTGAGTTCTAAGCCACCAGGTCCGGGACGCGAACCGCAGTCTACTACGTGGGAATACAGTGACATAGCCATTACGCTAACTGCTGGTTCCCTCTCCTGATATTCTTGTAGCTGAGAAAATAAAAGAATAAGAGACCATTATCCTGGCAGTTTGCCTCTTTAAATATTGAATCATCTATTTTCTAGTAGACAAGAGAAGGACTGCCACCACCAGAACTTGTCACTATAACACCACTAGGTGTAGAAGTCAAAGTTTTGTCTGATTACCCCATTATAGTCAGCAAAGCAATGACTTTTATTGTGTGTTAATCTGTATTAACCCCAATTCTAAGGAAAACAAAACCAGACAAAATTTCAGTGTCTCAACACAGCAGACATATATCACTCACATAACAGTTGGAAAACAGTTCTAGGAACTTAATGATTCAGAGATGCAGGTCCCATTCATGTTCTTTGTTCATTTCTTATAATAATGTGGCTTCTAACTTCTTCATGTTTTTGTTCCTCAAACTGATGGAAGGGGCAATATAATAGGAAGAAAGAACATTTATTTCTTAATCCCTTTGTCTAGGAAGTGAAATGTTTAACTTCTACTCATATCCCATTGGATAAAATCAGTCATGTGACAACACAGTACTTCCTCGCTAGACTGTTATTTCCTTATATGCCGACTTAATCTAAAACCTCTTTTCTCTGGAAGAGAAAACCCAAGTTTTTAAATCAGCCCAAGCCTTGCCATAAATACCATGGGATCTAGTCATTGTTCTACATATATTTAAGCAAACTCTCTATAACCAATTTATAAACTTTAAATAGTAAAAATTCTCCAACTGAGAAGTATTATCAACCATCCATCTAGCACTCATCAGTTACTTCATTACATCAAAATATTTTTTGTAATTATTAAGCAATTATCATTTATTAGTCAGTACTCACCAGCACACAATATAAAATAATTTGATAATTGTCATCACGTTCACAAAAGTGACTTCCTGAAACTCTAATTTCCTGAAAGGTATTTTCTCTTTCCAGAAATAAACAAGCTTATAAAACAAAATATAAACAAGTCTACTCATATTGTCTTGAGATATGTAATATACACTAACCTTTCCTCTGGCATAGTAATCAAAATATTTGGTAGAATAATTTAATGAGATTTGTATACACTCACTATACTATTACCTAATTGACTATTTCCCATATTATTTCAAAGACATCAAGGATAGTGAATAACTATGCCAAATGTTTTAGGATGGGAAGCAACTCTACAAATAAACTTATGTTGACCCACTTGAATCCTGTTATGGTTCATGTCCCCCCCCCTCCTAAAATTCATTGAGATTTGGTTGGGAGAGTATAAAAGGGAAACTCAAATCCCTCATGGTGCCAAAAAAATAAAAATGGCATTTGGGGAATTGATGAGGGTGATTAAGTGATTATGTGATTGAGTTCTGCTGGGTTTATAAACAGAGGGAATGAGACTAGAACATAGAAACTCACATTCACAGATACTTGCTCTGCTCTTGCACTCTGAGGTGCTGCCTTGGAATTCTGCAAGACCCCCACTAGATATGGCCTCTAGGTCTTGGGCTTGTAAACTTTGAACTGAAAAAACTCTATTTTTACAGATCAGCCAGTTTCAGATATTTTTGTTCTCAGCAACAAAATGGACAAAAACAACTTCTAATCCTATTTTAACCCACATGTGAAATATGTGTGCTCTGCCTTTATGGATTAGTGAGTAGGTTTGTACCTATGCTATTTCCTAGCAAGAATTAGGTTTTTGCCAAAGTACTCAGGAATTATTTATTGCATTTCAAAGATGAATACAGAAAACAACAAGCTTTACCAGTCTGGGAGATCCAGGAATCCATCATCCCCACAGTTGAAGACCTTTGGGGACCTCATGAAGCTGTCTTTAAAAACTCTAGAAAATTGATGCAGCCATGGCCCATTTCTCAGATTTATTAAGGCACAGCAAGGGAAAGAAAAAAAAAAGTTATAGGAAAGCAAGGAAAAAGGATTTCACACTAATATCCTGGGGCAAGGATATGGTAGCATAACATCATAATTCCTTGGAGTTTTTTCTACCTAGTGGCATCCTCTGAGTCTACGCTTGAAGAGAAGATAACTTCGCTCAGTTTTTATAGCACCATCAGAAGGAATGGTCGATTATTCATTTACAAAGCTGTATTATGAACAGAGATATATCGGGCATGTTTCTTCTGGAAAAGCACCAATGAAAGAATAATTAAACAGGCAATATCTCTCTAGTAGCAACAAAATAGGAAAAATGTATAGTTTTTGATGCTTTGTTAAAGTGCTTCTGTGATAATTTGTGCAAAGCTAGACATGGCTTCCTTACCTTTGGCTCATTTTAATCTGCCTGAAGTATAGGGAAAATAGTAGAAAAATAGAAAACCCTTTGGAAAAATTGTCTTTTTTTAGCTTGTTTATTTTGACGGTTACTCTTTTCTAAAACTCCTTGGAGTATATGCAATTTGGATTCTTGAATGAGTTATCTATTTCTTTTTTTTTTTTTTCATGGAAAGAGATACAGTGAAGGTGTACATGAGAGAGAGAGGAGTCCTTAACAGGGTCTTGTTGTGTTGCAGTCCCCTTTCTCTAGCCATCAGGTCAGTCAGGACTCTGGGTGTGCCTGTGCCCAAAGTATTTCAGGTTGACTAAGAAGTCAAACCCTCAATCAGCCGTGGGGGTCCAGACCCTCAGATCTGTACAATACTGCTTACAGTTTGTCCTGATCTAGAATTGTTATCACAATTAGTCCTTGATAAAGCTGAGAAGGCAGAGCACCTTGGTTTAAGCTCTCCCAATTCTTTTATTGATTCCCAGTAGGATGCACCATTTAGTTAACTATAGTCAACCTCAGCTTTCTCACCTGCAAAATGGAAATGATGATATTGGTCTACCTTAAGGCTATAGTGCCAAACTTAAATATGATAAGCTGTTACAAAGCACATACAGTGTTCATGTTAAGAATATTTCTAGGAATGAGGACATCTTACTTTTTCCACGCAAGCAGTAAAGTGAGCCTTCTCTGTGAGTGATGACTCAGTTACAGTCATCACTTTGGTTACAAATTAATTTCTTTAGAAAGGATACTTATGTATGTCTTCGTTGTCATGGCTGCTGTTTCTCCCAAAGCAGAGACAAATTATATCAATGACTAGAGTTGGGACTTGGTGATACAGAGAAGCATCAATGACACAACGCCTGGTGTCCAACAGCTGTCATTTCTGAACTGATACATTGTTATCAGTGCTGGGGGAAAAAAATCACATGACATCTTCTGACACTGATTAAAGCTGATTTTCCCCTGCAATGTTCTCTCACATCTATTGCACCGTAATGAGTCATACCCAATGTCAGCCTTTCACTTTCTGACAGTTTAAGTATACATCCTTGGATAGGCTCCAGCCGTGCTGACATCTGAAATATAATGAACAATGCCATTCTAAATTGCCAATGAATGTAAAAGTAAATGTGTAGGAGCCATATGGAACTTGCCATTGTATCGGATGCTACAGAACCGTGTTGAGCATTACTTAGCAGTGGGAGATGCATACAGTAAAGGATGGATGACAATTCTCAGTGTGACAGCAGTTTGGGCAACTTTGGAAATAAACCATCATACAAAACTGTCCACATGGACTTCTAGACTGTACTATCAGGTCAACGGGAAAGTCATGACATATTTTTTTCTGTGCTTTTCTATGCAAAAATGTGTCATGAATTTTTCAACAACCCAATGCTAACCTGTGCCTCTTATCGTATCTTTTTTTTCATCCTGCAGACGAAAAAAGAACATCAAAATCCTTTTGGATTCAGGTGGGTTTTCAGTCACCTGACACATCGGTCCCTTCTCTGCATGAGCCACTGACCAAAACATACTCTGCAGTCCCTGCCCTGGAGAATCCTATGTGGTAAAGAAAGCAGCCTTCAAACAGATTATTACAATATAATACCAAAAAAACCCAATATAATACAAAAACTAATTTTGTCTGAGAAATGGATGATAGTGCAATGTAAGTGGGGAGGAAATAGCTGAGGTTAGCAGGGTGGAATAAGAGGGATTGTACAGAGTAGACAGATTAGGTTGTGAACACCTACTGTGAGAGTCGAGGGGAAGGTGGGATTCAGAGCACAGGGTGCACCTCACGTGAAGATGAGGTGAGTGACGAATCAGCAACCAGCAGTTTGCATGACTATAACTTGACAATCATGAGGGGAAGTGAGAATGAAGACTAGACAGGAGCCAGATCGCAAACCATGATATTGTGGGAACTAAAGATAATATATAGTAAATCTAACAGAATTTTGACATGTTTACAAAAATTATAAAGCACACAGAAATGCTGCTTGGCACACAAAAATGTTCTCATTAATCATTTATCCGCTTATAAAGGTGGTCACAGTGTTGCTAGGGCCTCCTAGTTCTCAAGGATTCAGAGGCATATACTTGTAAGAGATATTACAACTTTTCTTTAGACACAGAAACCCATGTAATGAGTGCTTCAGTAGAACTTCATCAAAGAAAAACAGAGAAATGTCCATCGATCTGGAGATTGATTAAATATGTTAGAATGCATTTAAAAATGTCATACTCATTGTAGTTAAAATGAGTGAGGAGTTCTTTACATGCTGATTTGGAAAGATGATCAAGATATATTGCTAAATGAAAAAGTAGATTGAAGAACAATATGTGCAAAGTCCTTTAAGATATGCACCAAATTATTATTATTATGGCTTTCTCTAAGGAGTATTCTAGATAAGACAAAGGAGATTCCATTTTTCACTTTACATATTTTCGTTTTGCTTATTTGTTTTACAGTGAGGTTACATTATTTAAAATGTTCAAACTCTTCATTACAAAAAACAAACAAAAACACAGAACAGAACAAGCCAGGATAGAAATAAGAAGCAAGAAGGCCAGTCAGTGGCATGGTGGTTAAAGTCCTAGATCCCACATGGCCAACTTTGTGGTTCAAGTCCTGGGTCAGTGACTTGAATAACATGTCAGGTCCCTGTGTGTGCATGCCCAAAACCTGAGAAGAAAATGGAGAAAGGATTATGGAGTGACCATTTCCCAGGGGTGATTTATCACTCCCCTCCCCTCTCTCTCCAGAAAACATGCATGCCCTTTAACAAATTAAAAACTGTATAGAAATGAGAAGCAAAAAAGATAAAGGTGAAATATTCACAAGTCTCTGTTTGACATTCTTTTGATGACATCACTTCAATCATTCATTCAACAAATTGCTAGGCTAATTTTTTTTATTGTCTCGATTTAATGCTTGACTAAATTAACAAATTAAACAAATTGTCTGATTGTTTTGGATCTAAAGAAGTAGAGCTCTGATTTTTTCTCCATAGCTTTATTTTCTTTTTCTAGGATTCTTTTAGTCATTTTTCTTACAATAGAATTGCACCGACAAAAGACTGACTGCTGAGTTTTCAAACTCACAGTTTGCAGAATTAAGAAAATTCAGATAGATAGAAAGGATACATTCTGATGGCCTGTGAAATCTGTGATTTGGAAGAATCAAGATTATCTGAGTACTCGATATGAATTAAATCACTTTACAGATATTCTCCAAATTAACCCTCCTACCAACTTTTGAGGTATATATTTTATTTTAAAAGCAAAGAGGGATTAAATAGTTATGATGACACACATAGTAAATGAATTTTTGATGTTTTAAAATAGGTGTGTCTGGATGAAATCACATCAGGACACAATTCCACCAGTGTGAAAACTAATTCTAAAGAGATTCATAACATGTGTTGAGTCGCCTAAGTTACCTCAATGGCTAGAATAGAAGATGAAGAAAGATGCCCAGGAACGATGCCTTTGGAAATGCAATAAATAATTTAAAAAGAATTGGTCCAGTTATATCTCCCACTCAAGTCTGTCTGCTCCACGTTCACATCTTACAGGTAGAATATGAAATGATGTCTTCAACTGCATTAGAATAGATTATTCATGCACAGATATTAATATTTGGGCCATGGATTTGCAGGACAAGTGCCTTAATCTCTCAGAAGTCTCTCAGACAGCTGTAGTCTGTATCCTCAGGGACTCACATTAGATGACCAAAGGCTTTGCTTCTCTGATGCTCATGTTTCATTTGTCTCCTGTTAATTCTTACAGCTAATTTGAGTTTGAAATGGTTTGGCTTACTGCAGAGATTAAAGAATACATTTATTTGTTCTTAATTTAGATGAACCCTGGAGTGGAGTTAGTTGTCTCAAACCTAAGGCTTTGCTCCAGGAAAGAAACAGGAGACAGTTTCCAGACCTTGAAAACCATAAAGCCACAGTTCTGGCGTCCCCCTCCTCCACCCCAGCCTTTCCAGTATTCCTCTTTATATGCAACCATCAGGAACCCAGAAAGACTCACAAGTACTGGCCATTAAAACCGTTCAATTAAGAGTGAGAGAATTTCTTGGAAGGAAGGATTTCAAATCTGCATGGAGGAAAAGGAGACTGGAAAACCTTCAAAACTCAGAACAATACTTGTGCTGTGATCATAATGAAGTCAAGTCTGGTAAGACCAGGCAATACTGATTTTAATAATATACATAGGGTTTCTATATTTATACATTTTTAAAACTAAACATAGGAAAGAACCCAGGCTGAATTGCCCACATGCTAAGATACAAGGAGCATATATTATACAAACAGATCACCCAAATAAAACCACCTTTAAATAAAGGGGAAAATCACAGTGGCAGGCTGACTTCTTATCCCTCCCCTGACGATACAATATTTACTCCGTTACTGTCACTCAAAGGAAGGCTAAGAAAAGGGTTTATTTTTCTTCTTTTTTTAAATATAAGTTTAATGCATAATATCCATTTGGAGCTAAAGTAGGGATGCCCATCTCCTTGTTGTTTCAGTGTTCAGTTGGACAGTTAATCTATGACCTGATGAGTCTTTTCCCTTTTTCAACTTATCACAGTCCTCTCAACAACCCAGAAATCTAAAAAATAATAAAAATAAACAAATAAATGAAACACTTCTAGTAACTCATAACATACTTTATATAAAATATTTTTAGGTTTATTAATGTATTTCTTCTGTTACAGGAAGGGATAGAGAGAGAGATTCCCAACAGGATCTTTCTATAATCCATCATCAGTCTCAGCCTACCAAAATCATAGGTATGTGTACACATATCTGGTGTGTACAGGGAGACCCTAGGACATGAACCTTGGACCTTTCCTGTGGGCCCAGCATTGCAGAGCATTATGTATTCACCACAGCTGACCCCATAAAAATTATTTTATAAAATCTGGTAGCACAGAACGTAATGATGAGAACTGTTTTAACATCTTAGTACGTTCTATTCTGTATAGTCTTCCTTTATCAGGAAGAGCATTTCTGCTCTTTCAAAATTGGATTTATTCATACCTGTGCTATACTTTGCAATTGGAATCCTATTTTTCTTTTTTTTAATTTTATTTAACTTTATTTATTTATTTATTTATTTTAATTCAACCAAAGAGGGACAGAGTGTGTGTGTGAGAGAAGGAAAGTGAGAAAGCAAGTTGCCAGGTTCAGGACTCAAACCACGGTCAGCCACGTGGGAGTCCAGCTCCCTTAACCTCTATGCCACCTGCTGGTCCCAGAATCCTATTTTCCTAAAAAATATTAAGTATGTGTTTTTATTATATTGAAGTTCACTTTGGAATGTTTTTAACCATATTTCTTAGGCAGGCTGTGAGAGAGTAGGAATTCTTTGCCAAAGGAAGGTCTCACTTCAAGCTAATAACTTTAAGTAAGTAAAAAATAATAATAATTATCATGAAAAAGGGACTGCATTAAGCACTTATGGCTAATGCATCTAAAAGGCATAACCACTTTAGCATCACTCAGTCTGTAATTTGGTGCAGAATGTTTGTACAGATCAATATTACTGGATTTATAACTCAGAGAATAGAGACATCGTAGTTCAATCAGCCAGGTGTTCTTTCTATGCAATAAAGAAAATGACCCTTATAACCACGTGTCTGTTACCTTCAATATTTACTGAAATCGAGCAGAAACAGCCAGGCTCCCAGCCTCTAGAGCAGTGTATTCAGAGTTGGAAAAATCTTCTTCAGTTTGAGATAATGTTAGTAGCTATTAAGATGGCAACACTTGAACAATGCACTTCATTATCAGGAAAAAAAGAGCATGCAATGCTAACATATGTAAATTTATTTATTTCTAAATCTTAAATGCATCCTACTATACCAATGGACTACCGAGCAAAGTTAAAAAAATAGCATAAATAAAAATATAAATTAAAATGCTTACATTTTCTTCCAAGACGAGCACTTTGAGCAACTCCCTGGATGAATTTACTTCACTTTATTGTTCTTTGAATATAAAGGATCCAGTTATGCTTGAATATGGTCCCACTGGTTTTCTAGACAGTTCCCCCACCATATCATTGAGTTGAGAAGGTATTGACGTCTAAGGCTCATTGTAAACATGACTCTAGGAACAGCTATAAGATGGAGCCACTTTATTATCTTTGTGAGTTTGTTCTGCCTTCTAAAAGTAGGCCCCTGATCAAGGTAGATCCACGTCAGGTATATGGATTCATAGTGGCTGACGATCTGGTTATTGTGTCAGGAGACCCTAGGTGACCTTTGCCACTTTGGCTCTTAGGCAAGAGGGTATAATAGAGCATAGAAAGCTCACATCTTGAGGAATATCAAACATCTGTGTGTTCCCCCTTACTGCATCATTTCCTCACATGCCGTGGTTTTCTTTTCTAGGAAATAGCCTTTATTGGTTCAAGAAAATCTACTTTGAAGCCCCTTTCCCTCGTCTCCCTGCAACCATTATCCTGTTCCTAGTGGCTTCATGCTCCATGGCCTCCTCCTCAGGCTTCTGTGGAAGAGACTAATCGATGTGGAAGGATTAGAGCATCTTGTGCCTTCCACTGTTTAAGGCAATGGTTTAATTTTTAGTTTCTTTCTTTCAAAAGGAACTGGGATGTTTGAGTTTGAAATATCATAATAGATGATATAATTTTAGTTCACTTATTTTTTCTAACAGGTTAAAAATATCTTTCAAATAATTTTCTTCTCATTGGATTTTCGTACTCTCAGATTCTCTCAGGCTCACATTTGGGGCCTTTATTAGTTGATAGTGTCTCCTTACTATTAATCATGCTCTTTGATATATATTAAATTTGACTTGATTTATTGAGAGATTGATACCAGTGACCTTAGAATGAATAAAAATCATAATGGTATTTAATATTGAAGCCTCATCATCATGCTAGCTGCATATTAATAGCCTGACGGATTTGATGATGCATTTTGAGCTGAAACATTAGAGATCTTTCTTTTCATTTTACTGGACTCAGGAAAAAAATCCATATAAATGTCTATGGCAGACTACTAAACCATGCCTCCAAACATCCTGACTGGTGGTCCTTGTAGAGTAGAAGAGGGCATAGTATAGGTGGAAGGGGCATTGCAGACATTCCTGGGACAATGAATCTAGTTCATTTTATTGTTTTAGCAATTCATGTTCAATAATATCACATATTATTTGACCACTTACTATGTACCAGGCTCCTGTTAGGAGCTGGAAAAAAAGATGGATAAGATATGATGGTTTTCTTGGAAAAACTCACACTCAGAAGAACATGAGAGAGATACACAAATACTCAATACATTCTGAGTTGTTTCAAACAACCCAGGGCACAAGGAGAATGTTATGACACTTCAGAAAAGCATTACCCAACAAGAACGGCAGGGAGTGAGACAAAAAAGGGAAAGAAGGCAGGGGAGGGGAGTAGGACTTACTAGAAAACGAGGTAGAGGGGAAAGTATTAAGGATTCAGGACTCAGCACCTGAAACACCGCCATGTTTCTCCATGCATTCCTTCCCTTTGGCTCTCCTATTAGCCAGCTGTGGGAAGCATGCATGACGAAAGAGCTTACCTAGGCATGCGAATGGTTTCCAGGTTCAGGATCATCTTGTTAGAATAAGTATTATGTTGCGGTCTCACACAACTGCCAAGAGACAAGGGCAAAGTCCGGTTTAATAGCTTAGATTTAGCATTACTGAAAAGGTTCCAGAGAAGAACAGCACAAATTCTCTCCTCATAGTTCACCTCGAAGCTCACTGCAGGCAATGTACAGTCCCTCACACCATTTCCTTGTGCATCCATACCCCAGCTTCAAATGAGGCCTTGAAATATTGGGTCATTGGAAAAACCATGACACATTTTTGCATAGAAAACAGAAAGATATGTCATGACTTTTCTGACAACCCAATATTTTAGTAATTCTTCACTGAATCCTCTGCAGGATGCCTACTGGCGCGGGGGCGGGGTGGGGTGGGGTGGGTACGTGCTATACTTTTTTATTTTCCCATTCTACTTTTCCATTTCTGATTTATCCCTAAGAACAGATCTTCATTTTTCTTCTTTATTGAAAGTTTGCATGTAAAATGCATGGTAAACTATAGTTACTATTCTTTTCCAGATTTTGCTTTCTGAGAAAGGAAGTTTTGAGTCCATGGTGGGCCAGAACTTCATAAAACTCTTGGCCTTTATTTTAAAATTTAAAATCCCGAAATGACTCAGAGTCATACAGTACATCTTAACTTTATCTATTAGATTTAGATACTTTGTATCCTTAGTAATGATGAGACATTTATTTTAATTAAAATACAATAAGATTCCCCTCACTTGCAGAATTTTTTGACACTTTGTGAGAAAATTGAAGACCCTCCAAGGTGTTGAAAACCTGAGAATTTTAGCCCCAAATTTCTCAGTGAGTCTTGGAGTTAAACTGGTTGATTTAGCTGGTCTTCTGTCAGCAAGGTTTGTCTCTCAGTGAGGACCAGTAGGGAGACCTGGCATTGTTTTCAGAAGAGTCAGCTTGCTTTCAGAGCATGGCATTCACATTTACAGCATCTGTATAAGGCCACCAATGGGTTCACACTGTTGTTTTCATATAGAAGCTTGAGACTTTAAGGCCAAGGTATTTGTCCAAAGATAAATAACTCTAATGCAATGTTAGAAAATGATAAATATTTTTTAATCTGAACACTCTGTACTTGTTTGCTTAGTTTTTATTATTGTCACTCTCATAAAAGCACTGTTACATTCTTTCAAAATAAAATTATGATGGTTGCATTTTCACTAGGAAGTGATTATGTGAGATAGGCACATGCTGGGTCTTTGAGGTTGACTCTACCCATTCCACATTCCATGATTAGTCCAAGCCAGTCATGAGGATCAGCATTCTATTACCAATCATCAGTTTAGAAAAACAATGGAAATATGATTTAGTTGGGACCAGCAGTTAGTGTAATGGCTATGTCGCTGAATTCCCATGTAGTCCACCACAGTTCCACTCCTGGACCCAGTGGCTTAAACTTATGCTGTGTGTGTGTGTGTGTGTGTGTGTGTGTGTGTGCCCCAGATCCCAAGAAGAGAATGGAGGAGAAGGGATTGTGGTGTGGTCATCCTCCTGGGGGGTGATTTCTCGCTTTCTGTCTCTCTGTCTCTCTGGCAAGCGCACATGCCCTGTAGCAAAAACCTCTCCAAAAAAAATTTAAAAAGAAAGAAAGAAATACAATTTAGTCTTGGCCTATGAGACACAAAAGAAACTTTCAAAGGACTTCACAGAAACTCTCTTGCTTCTAAGTAGTCACAGTGGTGAGAAACACCCCCCCCCCTTTTCTTTCCTCTGAATATTGTAGTATTTTCACACATTGGCCAGAATTACAAGAGGAGGCCTCTTGTCAATCTGAGGGCAAGGCATATACAGAAAAGTGAGGAGAGCCCAGAATGTTGGCAGCACAGAGCAAAAGCTTTCTCATCTCCCTTTTGAAACTATTCTATTTGTGGACTTGACATGTGAGCTACTCATTTTCTTTCCATTTAAGCTGGTTTAAATGTTCCATTTCTTGCAATTTTGAGAGCACCTTTTCTGGTCAAAATAGAACCCAGATCTTGAATCTGATCTGTAGTTAGCTAGAGGTAACCCTCAATTACCATTACCCGGAAGTATCAAAGGATAGATGTGGGCTAGCCCGTGGCATGGTGGTTAAGGCTACTGGATCCAACATGCCCAACAGTACAGTTCAAATTCCAAAGCATAAGTTTGAAAAACACACTGGGCACATATGTGTGTGCACCCATCTTGAGAAGAAAATGAAGGAGAAGGGATTGCAGTATGCCATTTCCCTTCCCACTCCCCTCCCTTTCTCTGTCTTTCCTAGAGTGCACACACAGCAGATGGTAAATTAAAAAAGAGAGAGAGAGAGACGCAAAGAGAGAATAAGTGTAGGTAGATGCATGCCAGGTGAGCTAAGAAGGAGTATATGGCCGATTCCTTGTGTCTAGGCAAGAGGAACACGTAAACACTGTCCTTTCCTTTCTCCTCTATACCAGAGGTTCTTTAGTGTATTGGTGATACCAACAGATCACATCTGAGATTAATACTGTTAAGTTAATAAAAAAGTATACTTAATCATAAAAGTTATATTACAGAAGTTATCAAAATATGTTTTTAAAACTGAAAGTCTGTGGTTATATTATATGTGCCTCGTCATTAATGTTTTACATAAAAACTTATTCAATACCTAATAGCTACTATAATTTCAAAGGAGTAAATGAAACAATTTTGATATATCTGTAACTATAAAATGATGTTTAAAAATCTCCAGTTTCTAAGGATAATGGTCATGGTTTTGTTACTACTTCTGGAGATTATTATCTTCAATTCTAATTGAAAAAATATTTAATTTCAGTTATAGTTAGTGAAATAGTAATATAATGGTGTCTTTATCCAATTTTATAGGACCTGTGAATTCTGTCCAAGGATTGCTTCCTTAGGAATTACAGTTTTTATTGGTTAAAGAAGAAATCATCTAAGTCACCTTAAGTCAGCCTTGTGTGATTTGCTGATTGGTTTAACTGTGTAACATCAGAACCACAATTGTGTACGTATATCAAATGTAAAGTAAGATTGCAGTCATCTGAAATCTCTCATATTCATGTTTGAAAAAATCTCCTTCTAGTTTTTTTTTTTTTTAAGCTAATTATGATATTGGCTGGGGATTTTCTAGACAGCTACTATGAAAGAACTTTTTATTGTTATTCAGGAAGTGTAATTCTAATTTTCCTAAAGTATTTTCTTTTTTCCTATCATCTCATAATTGGGAGGTTGCATGACTCTTATTTGGAAATAAGCTCTCTGCATAAGTGTAACTACTAATCTTAGCTAGTGCAAAATTAAGAAAGTGAAGTTTGTTATCTGCTAACATGCCCTTCCTAGCTATTCTAATTCCTATTTTGTTGGTATATACCACAAATGTAATTCTCTAAAAACATCTCTTAAGGCTTCACTTCACACTTAATTAACAACCCAGAGAGCAAGCAAACATATTATTTTATGATTTGGTGGATCCCTCTGACAAAACATATTTAGTTTGAAGAAGAGGCGGGGAGTTTATGTTAGGGAGATAGCTCTCCCCTGCCCTCTTCTCCAAACTCCTATTTCCAAAAAATTTCTTTTGAGATATGTCTTTTGACTTATTCTAACAAACTGACAAATATGTATATCTTCTAATTAAAATAGGAGTTTTTGTGCCAAAAAAAAAAAAGATGGCTTTGCTTTATTGAATAGTAGCTCATGAAAATGAGTGCAAGTGTGAAAGGGATTATGTGCTATAAGAATGTAAAGAAAGAGGATGGAGAGTGGCACAGCACGGTGGTGCAGCAGTAACACAATGCTCTGCGGTGCACCCACATGGGAAGGTTCCAGGTTCACATTCAGAGACCTCCTTCAACATGCCTGGTACATGTGCCCATGATCTGGTCAGACTGAAGCTAGGGGTGGATAATGGGGATAGGACTCCATTGTGGGTGTGCCAGTGTCTCTGTCTCTCTCTTGTCTTTCTCACCTATGAAAGGAAAAAAATTTAAAAAGAACATAAAGAGAAATAGATAAATTTTAATGGATAAATAGGTAAATATTAATATGTTGATAGCCCAACTTACCTTGGACAGTCTCCGAAGAGGTAACAGTTCCCCCAGATCCCACTCTTTATAAAAGTAGTTGTCTTTTTAGCAACACAGTTCATTTAAAATGCGCTGTCTAATGTGTTAATGTTACCCACAAATGTAAGTTTTCTATTCATTGAATTCTCATTGGCAGAGGAAGCTATAGGAAACTACTGGAAGATAGTCTCCTTGAGGCTTCCATTTGATCAAGTTTTCATCATTTCCTGAAATGGATAAGCCTCATTAATAGCTACTACTTCAACTTTCTAGAGAAAGTCCCCTGAATCTTCACCTGGAGCTTATCAGACATCAATAATGAATGATGTGAAAGAAACTGCTAGGCATTAGCATTAGAACTATCATTAGACAGGTATTATATCATTGACAGTTATTACAGCCAGAATCAAGATGAGGATAACAGACAAATAAAAAGGTAATAACGTTGGTTAGAAGGACTCATTCAAAATTGGATAAAATGAAAGCCTTAAAGTGTTCAACTTATTATTCAAAAAATATCTGAATTCAATTGATTTTTTTTTTTTTTAGGTTAAGCGTAGTATCTCCTCTATTTTGAGAAGAAAGTCATGAAAACTGATTCAATTAATCATGTATTTATGTTTCTGGTGTTCGTTTTTTAAATATTTTTTTTCTTATTCAAATATGTATTACAGCTTTCTCAACTTAATAAAGGACATCTATGAAAATCCCACAGCTCACATCCTATTTAATGGTAAAAGACTGAATGTTTTTCCCCTAGCACCAGAACAACGCACTCATGCCACTTCTATTAAACATTGCACTACATATTCTAGCCAGAGTAACAAGGAATAAAAAAGATAAAAAGGAATCCAGATTGGAAATTAGGAGGAAAATGATCTCTATTCACAGATAACAGATATTGTATATAAGTAAATCTAAAGAATCCTCTAAAATGTGATTAGAACTAATAAATAAGTTCAGCAAGATTGCAGGATACAAAATATATAGAAACCAATTGTATTTATTTATACTAGCAATAAACATTCTGAAAGTTAAATTAGAAACACAATTCTATTTATACTGGTATGAAAAGAATAAAGACTTAGATATAAATTTAACAAGAGAAATATAAAATGGGAACTCTGAAAACTATAAAGCATTGTTGAAAGAAATGGAAGGAGACCAAATAACTAGGAAGACATCCCGTGTTTACAAATTAGAAGACAATACAGGGCTCTGAAAAATGTTTGTAGGAAAAAAAAAGGAATTAAAAGTATTAGTTTATTTTGGTACAAGACATACACATTGGAAACTGTTGTTTTGTAATTTTACATGAGCTTTTTGAAGACTCCTCATATTAAGATAGCAATACTCTCAATTTTATATACAGATTCAATGTAATCATGATCAAGATTCCAACTAGACTTTCTCAGAAATTCACAAGTTGATTCTATGTTTAAGTAGAAACCCAAGGGACCAAGAAAACCAAACAATCATAAACAAAAGAGAACAAAATAGAACAAAACTTCACAGTTTCCAAATGTAATACAAAACTACAGTAATTATGGCTACAGGATAAATGTGGACATATGTAAATCAATGGAACAGACTTGAGAGTCCAGACGTAAAATTAGTTGTTGACTAATTTGTTTTTTTTTTTTTCTTGGAGAGGTTTTCACTATAGGGCGCATGCGCTCGCCAGAAAGACAGAGAGAGACAGAAAGATAGAAAGCGAGACATCACCCCCTAGGCGGGGATGGCCATGCCGCAATTCCTTCTCCTCCACTCTCTTCTTGGGATCTTGGGCACGCACACACATGCCCCTGGCATGAGTTGAAGCCTCCGGGTCCGGGACTTGAACCTGGTCGACTACATGGGAGTTCAGTGACATAGCCATTATGCTAACTGCTGGTCCCAGTTGTTGACTAATTTTAGTAAGGCTGCAAAAATTATTTAATGAAGAAAAAAATAGTCTTTTAAGCCAATTTTTCTAGAACAACTGTATATGTCTACGGAAAAGAATGACGTTGGACCCCATCATACACAAAACCTAAAGGTAAGAAGTAAAACTTTTGTCTTCTTAGACACAACACTAGGGCTGGGGGATGTGGGGAAGGAAAACGAAAAAAAATTCAGATAAATTTGTCTTCTGCAAAATTAGAACGTATATCATTTAAATAACATCAAGAAAGTAAAAAATATAATACACTGGGAGAAAATATTTACATATGTTTGAGACATATCCAGAATATACTCATAAAATTCAACAATGAAAGGGCAACTCAATTTTAATACAGGCCAAGGATCTGAATAGACATTTCTCCAAAGAAAATATACAATGGTTACTGCACACATAAATCGTTGTTCATCATTAGAGTTAGGTGAAGGAGGATCAAATCCATGATGAGATACTAACTTACATCCACTAAGAAGGCTATGATACAAAAACTTAAAGAAATAACAAATGGCCAAAGTTTAGAAAAAGTGAAATTTCAAGCAGTTCCAATGGAAATGTAGATTGGTTAAGCTGCTTTGGTAAGTAATCTGGCAGCTCCTTAAAGGTATATACCTAGAGTTACCATGTGACCTAGCAATTTTATGCCTAGGAATGAAAAGTAATATCCACACAAACATTTGCACATGAATGTTCATACAGCATTTCTTATAATAGCCAATAAGTAAAACAAAAACTCCAATATTATCAAATGATGAAAGGTTAAATAAAATGTGGTATATCCATTAAGTGCAATATTCTTGGGCAAAAATAGTGATGAAGTACTGATACATTTTTCAACAAGTCTCCTCTTTAAAACTCTATGCAGAGTGAAAGAAACCAGTCACAAAAGATGACATACTTTATTATTCCATTTATATGAAATTTCCATAATAGGCAAAAACACAAAAACTTTAAGATGGGTGATATTTTGAGGAACAATAGATCCTTCAGACAGTAATGGTTATCAGGGAATGTTAGTTTCATGGTGAAACAGCAAAACAAAGTTAAGCAGATTTATTTCCAATAGAATTTCTCCAAGTCCTTAGCAGGCATTGCCTTAGCCCCAGAGGGAAGTAGAACATGCAACATCCTTACTTGGCATAGGAGTTTGAAGGATAATTTCAGAGCATATTTTGAAGATATCCTAGATATTCTTTATGGTCCTGTTTAGCCTGAAATTTCTAAAATTCTGTTATCAGGCCTTCAAAATGTATAATACAGGGAAATACTGCACATAACTAAAAGAAATTACATAATGCAAACGTCAATTGGAGTCACCTGTTTGCTCACTTTAATGTTCATGTCTAGATTTTGGGAGAGTCAAGACCCTCATAACCAGTTCCTAGGGTGCTTACATTCTCATGGTTACCTCAGGATCCAAGATATGGCTTCTCCTGAATTTTTCCTGTTTTAAGGGCTCCCTATTCTCCATTATATTGACAAGAGTAGGAATTTATGTCCCTTCTTTAATCACTGCCATGGAGGTACTTTATAGAGTTATTTGTGTGGTTCTCCACACAAACTACATAAAATGTAGTGTCTGTACCTTTTTATTTTAAAAGTCCTGCAGCTAGGGTCAGAAAGAGGTGTAGTGTTTAAGGCACTGAACTCCCACATGGTCAACCGTGGTTGGGGTCCTGGACAAGAGACTTGAAAGTCATGACAGGCACATGTGCCTGATATCCTGAGAGATGAATGGAAGAGAAGGGATTGTGGCATGGCCTAGCCATGAGGAGTGACTTCTCACTTTCTCTGTTTCTGTCTCTCTCTGTCTCTTCAGCGAGCATACATGTCCTATAACAAAAATCTCTTTAAAAAAAAGTTCTGCAGCCATTTCTGCAGTTTTGGCTTCTGGTTCTGTTATTGACCGAATTGTATCCGTCCAAAATTTATGTGTTAAATTCATAACCCATAGTATCTCAGAATGTGACTGAACTTGGGAATAGTGTCATTACAGATTTAAGTAGTTAAGATGAAGTCATACTGAAGTAGGATGGGCTCCTAATACAAGATGACTTCTGTTATTATAAAAAGGGGGAAATTTGGACACGAATGCACACATAGGAAATACCACTGAAGATGAAGGCAGAGATTGGAGTACTATAAAAGAAGTCATGGATCTCCAGAGAGTTTAACAACCCACCAGATGATAGAAGAGAAGTATGAAAGAGATGCTCCCCCTTTCTTTCTCAGTCCTCAGATGGAACTAACCTTGCCTATACCCTGCTCAAACTTCTATCCTCTACAACTGTGAGAAAATCGTTTCAGTTGCTTAAGTCACCCAGTTATTAGAACATGGTAATGGAAGCCTTAGTAAGCTAATACAACTCCCTATTATTTTTTTCTAGCATCTCCTAGCTTCTTTTCTCTCTCTCTCTCTCTTTCTCTCTCTCTCTCTCTCTTCCCCACCTCTCTCTTTTTTAAATACTTAAGTTTTGCTATTCTTTGGAGACTTTGGCTCCTGCTGATCCAGTCCCTCAGGATCTCACCTCATTTTCCTAGTTTTTTTGTAAAACGTTCTTTTAAGTAAAGACAACTTCTTCCCTGTGAGTAATTCTAATGCCAACAGTTAAATTAATAACATTTTCACTGTCTTACATTTGGCATAAATTTATGTACACTTAATGGTTGAAAAGAAGGTTAAAGTTAAGCTAGGTTATATGTTTATTTTGTTTTTATTTGTTTACTCTCCTAAATTTTTTTTTCTGCCAGAGGACATATATGCTGACAGAGAGAGAGAGAGAGAAAGTAAAAAAATACTCCCCGAGGCAAATTGTCACATTGCAATCTCTTCACTCCCTCCTCCTTTCTGGATTTTGGATACCCCCACCCGTGCACCTGACATGTTTCTCAATTTGCCAGGCCCAAAACTCAAACTGTGAGGTTGACCATGTACCTTTAACTGCCATGTCACAGGCTGACCCTGTTTACTTTTTTTAAACTGAAAATCAGGTATATAAACAAGTGATTTCCCAAGTTTACATTACAACTAAAAAAGATAGCTAAGGCCATACTCAATATGAGGTTTTGTTTTGTTTACAGTTTATTTAATTTGCTGTTGTTTTTGGTTGGATAGTGTTGTTGTTGTTAGTCTTTATTTATTTATTTTTTCCACACCATGATTGTCTCCAGGAAACATTGCTTTAATCTAGAGAAGTTGTAATACAAGGAATATCTTGAACACTATTGATCCAAGTCTGATTTAAGCCAATTTTTTTTTTTGAGAGGTTTTTGCTATAGGGCATGTGCGCTCACCAAAAAGACAGAGAGAGACAGAGAGATAGAAAGTGAGAAATCACCCCCAGGGGGGATGGCCACTCCATAATCCTTTCTCCTCTATTCTCCTCCCAGGATCTTAGGTGTGCATGTACACGCGCCCAGCATGAGTTTAAGTCACTGGGTCCAGAACTTGAACCATGGTCAACCACATGGGAGTTCAGCGACATAGCCATTTTGCCAACTGCTGGTCCCATATTTAAGCCAATTTTTAAGAACACAAAAGATTACTGTTAACTCAGGTCACTAAATAAATTTACAGTACACTAATTTTTTTTTGCTTACTTCTCCTAACTAAAATTTTATATCTTTAGACTAATATGTCCCCAACCTATCTCTTTGCCCCCAACTCCATGGTAAACACTTGCTCTCTACTTCCATAAGTTGCAATTTTTTAGATTCTACATATAAGTGAGTTCATGTAGTGTTTGTCTTTTTCACCTGGCTCAGTTCAAGTGACAATGTCCTTCAGGTTTATCTATGTTGTCAAAAATAACAAGATTTCCTTCTCATTTTTAAAAGGCTGAATAGTATTCTTGTGTGTGTACATATATGATATATATATATTATAATGTTATTTATTTAATATTATATATTTATGTAAGTATGTATCTGTGTATATATATATATATATATATACATATATATGTACATATATATACACACATATATATATATCACCTTTTTTAAATTCATTTATCTGTTGATGGACACAAGTTGTTCCTGGATCTTAGGAATTATGAATAATGCTGTAATGGTTATAAGAGTGCAAACATCACTTTGATATACTGACTTTACTTCCTTTGGGTATATACCCAACAATGATAATTGTTAGATCAGAAGGCACTTCTAATTTTAATTTTTTGAGGCACCTCTATGATATTTTACATAATGACTGTACTAAATAATTTACATTCACACTAACAGAGTAAAAGGGATATTGTTCTCCATATCCTCACCAATGCTTTTTTGCTTATCTTTTCATAGTAGGTATTCTTACAGGTATACAGTGATATCTCATGGTTTTAATGTGAATTGCCCTGATAATAACTTTGAGCATGTTTTCACATACCTGTGGGCCATTTATATTTCTTCTTCTGAGAAATGTCTAGTCAAGTCATTTGCCCCTTTTTGTTTGTTTGTTTTTAAGTTTATTTACGTATTTCTTCAATGTCTGAGAGGAGAGACGGAGGTAGGAGATAGGTATCCCTAACAGAATCTTTACACTATTACCCACTCACAGTCTCAGTGAGCCCAATGAGGGGACACACTCAGCATGCTCAGTGGAGGGAAATCCTGGAACACAACACAGGATGTTTTTCATGTGAATCTAGTTGTGTTACCACTGTGCCATCAACTGCCTTGAATTCGTCTACTTTTTAATTGGGTTATTTGCTTTCTTACCATTGCATTATGTGAATTCCTTAAATATTTTTGAAATTAATTCCTTATAATATTGGTTCCCGAGACCAGCAGTTAGCGTAATGGCTATGTTGCTAGACTCCCATGTAGTCAACTGTGGTTCAAGTCCAGGACCCAGTGGCTTAAACTCACGGCGGGCACGTGTGCATGCATGCCCAAGATCCTGAGAGGAGAATGGAGGAGAAGGGATTGTGACATGGCCATTCCCCCCGGGGGGTGATTTCTCACTTTCTATCTCTCTGTCTCTCTCTGTCTTTCTAGCGAGCGCACATATCCTATAGCAAAAACCTCTCAAAAAAAATAAAAAATGGTTCCTAAGCTTTTTGTCACAGGAACCAGTTTCATGAAAGACAGTTTTTCCATGGATTGGAGTGTGTGTTTTGGAGAGGTGGCAGACGGTTTGGGGATCATTTAAGAACATTACATTTGTTGTGTATTTTATTTCTATTACATTACATTGTAATATACAATGAAATAATTATATAACTCATCATAATACAAAATCAATGGGATATCTGAGCTTGTTTTCCTGCACCAGTCCCATCTGGGAGTGCCTATGAGAATCTAATATCATCACTGCCTGAGAGGAGGCAAAGCTCAGGCAGTAAGTGATGGTGAATGGCTATAAATACAAATAAGCTTCACCTGCTCACCTGCTACTCACTTCCTGCTATGCAGCCCAGTTCTTAACAGACCATGGATCAGTACCAGTCTGTGGGTAAGAGCCTGGGGACCCCTGCTTTATAAAATGCATGATTTGAAAATATTTTCTCCCATTCCATAGGTTGTTTCTTTGCTCTGTTGATTGTTTCTTTTGCTGTGCAAAACTTTTTAGTTTATGTAATCTAATTGGTCTAGTTTTTCTTTTCTTCCCTATGCTTTGGAGATCATACTTTAAAAAAAAAACTACTCAGTTCAGGGGCCAGCAGTTGGCATAATAGCTATGTCACTGGATTCCCATATAGTTGACCATGGTTCACATCCTGGACCCAGTGGCTTAAACTCATTCCAGGCACATGTGTGTGTGTGCCCAAGATCCCAAGAGGAGAATGGAGGAGAAAGTATTGTGGTGTGGCCATCCCCCCTGGGATGTGATTTGTCGCTTTCTGTATCTGTCTGTCTCTGTCTTTCTGGTGAGCACAAGTGCCCTATAGCAAAAACCTTGGGGAGGAGGGAGACTCAGTTCAATGTCATGGAGTTTTTCTCTAAGTTTTCTTCTACAAGTTTTATATTTTCAGGTCTCATATTTAAGTTTTTAATTCCTTTGAGTTGATTTTTATATATGGTGTGAGATCAATGTCTAATTTCATTCTCCTGCATATCCAGTTTTTCCAATACCACTTATTGAGAGAGTATCCTTTTGCCATCCTATGATCTTAATGTCTTGTTAAAATTCAACTGGCTATAAAAATATTAATTTATTCCTGGACTCTCTATTTTTTTCCATTGATCTATGTGTCTGTTTATGTGCCAGTACCATCTGTTTTATTTACTGTAGCTTTGTCATATATTTCAAAGTTAGATAATGAGATGCTTCCTACTCTGGTTTTCTGTTTTGTTTTTGTTTTTGCTTAGTTTTAGATTGCTTTGCCTATTTGGGGTAATTTTGTTCCATGTAAATTATATTTTTGAGGGTAAAGGAAGACATTGTTGTTCCCTGTTTTCGGGTAGAAAGCTGAGGTTTTAGTCGTCAAAGGCCCAGAGTAATCCAGTAAATAGTTAAATTCAGAGACATCTCTGTATCATATACTAGATATTTTTGAGGCAGAAACTTCAATTAAGCACCTAAGAAAATATGACACATTAAACAAGATCTTGTTCATTCTCATCTCCATACTAACCCAAACTGCTGCTAAATGGAATGGATCTTTCTAAAATAAACCCTAAAAACATCATTTCTTTTTACCAAAAATTTTTACAGAGGCTCTACATTGCTCCCAGAGTTTAAAATGATGTTCAAATTCCTCAATTATTTTTCTTCAATCTACTTTCTCAAAAGAATAACTGAATTCATTTACTTCTTCTGACCACATTGTCTAAGGCTGAAAACAAACAACATCAAAAAGAACTGTTACTATTTACTATTCTTTATACATTCTAGATATTTTCATTTTTTAACCTTTGTTAGTGTTCTTATTAGGTTGAAGTGACTTTCTCCACTCTTGGCTTCATATATCCAAGTCTTATTTACACTACAAGTTTCATCTTAAATGCTGCTTCCATCCAAAAGCATTCAAGGAGGGCAGGGTTGGAAGCCACATAGAGAGGGACATTCTCATATCTGAAATCATCCAGTACTTTGTTACCAAATTTATATGACATTTGTTACCTTGTGTTAGACTTCTTTGCAGCCTGGTATATCCATTTCTTACTGTTAGCTCCCAGAGTTTGAAATAGTATCTGAGGGGCTTTATTTTGGCCAAGATCGGCCTATCCCTTCTAATGTTTTCCCATTCACAATTCGTTTTTGTTTATTCTATGAAGGAATATTTTGTGTCATTTCATGTATTTATTCATAGTTTCTGTCAGTTGTTCTGCTGTACCTTTTATTAATTATGTAGTAGTATGTAAATGACTCTCATGTTTTAACCCAACCAAAGCAACAGCAGGATGCAGCCAGCTGAATTTTCTTTGGGAAGCTGTTATTTTGGTCTCAAGGAATCCTGTTGAGGTTTCCTTGAGGTGAGTGCTGGAATATCAAAGAGAAATGTAGAAGTAGGAGAGAAAAGCAGTTCCTCTTTCCCTTTCTTTGGGAAGCTGTTATTTTGGTCTCAAGGAATCCTGTTGAGGTTTCCTTGAGGTGAGTGCTGG
Organism: Tupaia belangeri chinensis; assembly: GCF_000334495.1. Classification (NCBI taxonomy): domain Eukaryota; kingdom Metazoa; phylum Chordata; class Mammalia; order Scandentia; family Tupaiidae; genus Tupaia; species Tupaia belangeri. The sequence continues at coordinate 380,990 of NW_006159787.1, forward strand.
AATATCAAAGAGAAATGTAGAAGTAGGAGAGAAAAGCAGTTCCTCTTTCGCTGTTGTTAAGACTAGGATAAAGAATCACAGAGATGGTTTTCATTTGCTGCTTTCTGAGCTAAGGAATGAGTTGAAAGTATTTGCATACATTAGACAGAGCAGGAGAGTTCCAGCTTCTAGCAGTGCTTCTTCTCAGCTGCAATGAATTCACAAAAAAGTAGGCTGTCTAGTAGCATTTGCATTTCAGATTAACTAACGGATCTACAAAACCTCCTTCAGCTGCTCAGCTATTGCTGAGTGCTTAGGACATCAATACATTGTCAAGGAAGACTTATTGCAATTAAACTCCTGCCCCATTGTATCTAGATTCATGATCATGTTCTGGATTTATAGTTTCAACTTTAGAACTGGGAATAATCTGGCTTCAAATAAAATGTCTAGGCAACTTAAGAAAAATCTTTATTTCTTTCCATTTTACAGTAATATAAAGTTTTCATCCAGCCTCATAAAACTCAAATTCTTATACTGTCGTGCCAACCCATAGTTCAGAAAACTTGAGTTTTAAAGACTGGAAATTTACCAAGTTAGTTTCCCTGACACTGCAATTGGCTGTTCACATGCCCATTAGGTTTACTTCCCCAAAGTACTGTGATTTCAAAATCACTTGTGCCCTATAAATATAATCAGCAAATACCACTGAGGCATAAAAAAGTTTAGGACAACAAAAACTAATATGCTGTAGGCTAGAGAATTTTATTTCGCATTTGTATTCCTTCCCAATGGAGAATATAAACTCCCAGTTAGAAAAGGAAGACTAGCTTGAGAATTTTGACCTACTTCATTCTCTCATGGGATGTTTAAATGCATTAGATGCATTTAATCATGGTGATTGTTGCTGGTTCACGTTGGAGTATAATCTAATGAAGTGGCATTGCAAAGTTTGCAGGTACTGACCAAGAAAACAATGAACCTAAGGGGCCAGTTTTCTGAGGTGGAAAAGGGAGAGGTGGGTGTCAATGCTCAGCTTTCTGCATTTTATTATTTAAATAGTGTAGCAGACTCAGTCATTAAAAGTTGATGCTTTGTTTTTGTGTGTTTTCTTTTTTTTTTCTCTTCTAAAGTTATTATGGAAAAAAAGGAAAGCACTGACAAGATAGCAATAACCAAGAATCTCATTTTGCCTTCATGGACCTAACATAACCTACGTGTTCTTTGTAGCACTGAATTCAAGTTTTATTATGTGGTCACAGGATAACATAATTGGTGCCATATCACAGTGTCGAAATTTGAACTGAGAGTGATACCATTTGGTTAGTTTATGCAAATACCTGGTTGGCCTAATTAAAATAAATAGGGTGGGTAAGTTGCCCAGTGGTTTCCTGTTGGGGCTATCAAAATGTCTTTGAGGGCTTTTTTACTTGTTTGTTTTTTTTTTTTAATTTAAAAAAAATTAAAATTAAAAAAAATTTTGCAGCATACACAATGAGTTTTCCCATCCAGAATACACTGTACATTGGCTCAATCAAAGATATTACCATACCTGTTATCTTCAATAAATAATTTTCCATTTCTTATTTCTTATATATATTTTACTTTTTCCCTCCTTGATTCCTTCCCTCTCACCCTCTGCCATTTCTCATTCTTCTCCCACACTATCTCCGGTATCTACAGTTCCTTTACATATTTTTGTTGTTGTTGTTGTTCACTAGCAAATGCAGTTGACATAAACTTATCTATGAACACATATCTGACTTTCAGCATAAAACTCAGTGGGTAGAATAAACATACTAAAGGGACCAGCAGTTAGCGTAATGGCTATGTTGCTAGACTCCCATGTAGTTGACTGCAGTTCGAGTCCGGGACCCGGTGGCTTAAAACTCACTCAGGGCATGTGTGCGTGCATGCCCAAGATCCCGAGAGGAGAATGGAGAAGGGATTGTGGTATGGCCATCCCCCTGGGGGTGATTTTTCACTTTCTGTCTCTCTGTCTCTCTCTGTCTGGCAAGCACACGTGCCCTATGGCAAAAACCCCTCCCCCCCAAAATAAAAAATAAACATACTATAAAGTAGTACTTAATTGAGGCTACGTGGCTTACTGTGGTAATTAAGTAGGTATTTTTATTTATTTATTTATGTTTGTTTGATTTTTAATGTTTTTTTAAGAGTTCAAGAAAAGCAGTTTTAGCTTTAATAAATCAAAAATTTTAAATGTTAAGAAAAATTTGTTTAATACTTAAAGCCAGTAAAATGGTTAGGATTCTGTTCAAACAGTAGGTAGACACTCAAAAAACATAAGGATAAAGCTAAAATCTAGTAACAAGTGCACTGTAATTTTCTTCTGAAACTTATTTCTCTCTTTCCATATCTCCTTTTACTAAAGAGAGGCATAAACTAACTTATTTGCAAAAAAGAAAAAAAATAAGTTTAGTCTCAATTTGGCCTGTTATTTTTGCGAAGCCCCATAAGAATACTAATTGATTTAGTTGGCTTTCTTGAGACCTTTTATAAGAAACTTCAGATCAGAATCTTTAAAACGCCTACCAACGCTCCAGATCCAAGTTAGGAATTCATCATCTGACTGTGCCTTTAAGTACCATACTTGAAAGTGTTTTGGGCTTGTCTGGAAGTGACATTTTTTACTTACCTGCCAGGCAGAACTGTTTATGGTACTAGGCAATCTTTCCAAGAGCTTCTTCTGACTTTCTTGAGACATACCTTAGTTCCTTAGCTTTCTGGTCATGTCGTCAGATGATATGACATTCAATCAAACCCCTGGCAATAACCAGTATTTCCAATTACTGATGTAAGGCAACAGATATTATTGAACTTACGCAAATAACCATTCTGCCACAAAATAAGAATGCTCACAAATGTTTTCCAATTCCAGAGCGGTCAGGAAATGATAAAAGTGTATGTTTCAATTTCAAAAAACAAAATTTTAACATATTGCTGAACCTATCGACAACTCAAAAGAGAACAAAAATTCTTAAATCTGGAAGATAAACCATAGAAGAAAATCAGTAATGTTTTAGGCAAAAGTTATATAATTTTATTTTACCAGTTCAGTCTCATGTAATAAATCTCTCTTCCATTGAATTTGCAGTGTTACCCTGGTCTAATCTTTCTGTTTAAATCTTCGAAGTTAACATTCAACATTATAATTGATGTTTCCAGACTTGTCGCTTCTTGTTCTCTTATTTCTGTCTGGCTGTCTTCAGTTTTCTTGGTATAGCCCACCCTTAAGAACTTCTTGAAGAGCTGGTCTAGTGTTGGTAAATTCTTTCAGATTTTGTTTATCTGAGAATGTGTTTATCTTTTCTTCCTAGATGAAGGATAATCTTGCTGGGTATTGTATTCTTGTTTCTCATTTAACTCTTTGAACATATTTTCCTTTCTTTCCTTGACCCCATTGTTTCCAATGAGATGTCCAAAGTTAGCCTGACGGGATAATCTTTGTAAGTAACTTGACATTTCTCTCTTGCCAATTTTAGTATCTTGTTTTTGTGGTTTGGGCCAATCTGGCTATGATGTGCCTTGAAGAAGATCTTCTTAGGTTGATTCTATTTGGGGTCCTTTTTATTTCTTAGGTCTGGATAGTTGAATGCCTCTCTATGCTTGGGAAGTTTTTCTTCCAGGATTTCATGGAATAGATTATGAATGTCTTCATTAGTTTCTTTACCTTCTGGGATACCAATTATCAGGATATTTGGGCATTTAATGGTATCTAGTATTTCTTGTATATTTTCTCATTTTGGGGGGTTATTTTCTTAGTCTTTTTGGTGATTTTTCTAGGTCAGAGGTTTTGTCTAGACAGAAGCCCTTGAAATCTGAGCTTTGCACCTCTCCTCTTAGGGACTAGGACAACTTAAGAATCTCTGCTCTAAACCTCACATACCAGACCCCAAAACAAAGTCATAGAAATCCTCAATCTCAGCTGAACCTGCTGCACAAAGGGAAAAACTCTCCTTTATAAATCTGAACTCAAATCTCTTCCTGTGGATACCACGTTGTAAAATTCAGTAGAGGAGAGAAATTGGCACAGAAGTACCTCACAGTAAAGGGAAGCACATGAGCTTACAGTTGCAGAAACTTTCTCCAACAAATTAGCCAAATGTGAATACACCACCAAATGACTGAGAATCAGAAGAGAGACTGCAGGGTGAGCAGCAGGGAGAAGTACAGACCTGCAGAGAGAGCATGGCTCATCTCCTCCCATAAGCCTCTGAACTCTCAGTGGAAACCCTGTAGCTCAGCCCTGGTGCACTTGTTCTCTAGAAACTGGGAGGCCTTTGTAATATCTGGTTCAAACCAGAAAAACACAGGATGCTTGGTGAGCATCAGGAAAATGTAACTGCAAAGAGATTGTGGATCACCTCCTCCCACATGCCTCTAAATGCTCAGTATTAACTCCAATAAACTAGGAAGAAACAATCTATCAGATTACCAGAAGCCACCACAGAGGCACAAGAAATATGAGAAACCAAGGAAATATCTCTCCCCCAAGGTAAAAGAATAACCTTTCATCATCCACAGACAATTCAATGGAACTGGTGGAAATGTCAGATAAAGACTTAGGAATATTCATGGTGACAAAACTAATCATGATGCAAGAGAAGAGAGACAACAAACTCCAGGAGAGGCAAGAGAAAAGAGTCTACAAGTTACAGGAATGAAGAAGTTTTAAACGTTTTGAAAGAAAAAATACACACCATAAAAAAAAGAGTCAAACTGATCTTCTAGAGATGAAGACTGTAATATAGGAAATCAGTACCTCCCTTGAAAGTATTAAAAGCAGATTAGACCATGAAGAAGATCAAATCTCAGATGTTTGTTTGATTTTTTTGAACTTTGACATTTGTATTTTTATTAATATGAAGTATATACAAAATTATGCAGAAACTTCTTAAAAAACACTAATACTGTAGTAAAGAGTTGACATGTAAGTAACAAGTTTAAGGGATTTGACTTTGCAAATGCTAGTGCAAGAGAAACTCTTTGTATACAGAAAATATCAAGTGAAATTTTAAAATTACTTTAAAGAGGTGCAACAATAGATTAGAGGACCAAGATGGAAAAGTGAGAAAAATGAGCTATGTATATATGCAACTGAAAAGAACTGAGGTGAAAATGAATTCAGCTAAAGCTCAGTGTGAACCTATTCTAAATTTTTCTTGCTTTTGAATAACTTCTCTGCCTCTGCTGTAAGCTTGCTACAAGAGAACAAAACATGCCCTCAGATCATGTGGCCAAGTTCTCTAATCCCACGCATATCATACATCATTCCTATGTTACTTCCTTCTGGTGGACAAGAGTCCCTGAACTTGGTCCACTGTGGTTTCTATATTTTTAATTCCTACTAAATGAAAATGCTATGAAACATTACTTTTCTGTATAAATTTTATGAGCTATGGCATTTGACATTATAACTATGTTCTAGTATGATCTTTTAAAAGCTTCAAAATATTTAAGATATGAAACTGAAAAGTTAACTATTGAGAGGTTTTTTTAAAGATATTCAGGTATGCAGGCTTCACCCCAGCCTCAGAGAATCAAAATAACAAAGGATGGGGCCCCTTAATCTGCATGTATGAAAACCACCATCAAAACATTATTTGCTACTAGATCTTAGGACCAATGATATAAATTACCCTTCTTCGACTTCTGGTCCAAGAATATCGAAGAATTACCTAAATGTTTTCATATATCATTACATTTTTATTAGTTTGTTCTTTTTCATGACTGTACAAGAAGTAGAGAGTGATGAGTAAAAATTACGTAGCTCAGTAAAATAAATACTAATCCTATTTCCTAATAATTCACAACACCATCATTTTCTAACATCAAAAATATACACCTTCATTTTGCTATAGTACCATATTTGTACATTTAAAATATTAAAATGCTTCTCTTTCACAATGGTGAATTGCTCAAGATTGGACTATTTTATGCTCTTAGATCATATTTTAGTGTTAAGGAATTTAAATTTAAGAACACATTAAAAAATATGTGATACAATTTTATGTAGTAATAAGCACAATAAGAGTAATAATTCTTAAAAAGCAAGATACGGGGTAGTTTTATCAACTGTACTAGGGAGAAATGTTCACCTGTTGAAACATCCATTTTGTAAGCCAAATAATAATGTGATTGAATGTACAAAAGGAAATGAAATTTAAAAAATTTAAAAATTAAAAAAAAACACTATAGAAGTGATAGCAAGTTTCAAGGAAGAACTTTGCAAGCAAGAGACATTTCCAAGAGAATTCAAGAATTCTCTTCCAGAATTCCTGAAGATAGTGCCTGTTATGTTTTTAGAACCTGAATTAATATTAAATGAATGAAAAGAAGAAAAAAGACCTATGAAAGTCTAGCGGATGAATCTATAAAACAATAAAATCTTGCAATGTTCAAGCCACTGCAAGGTCAATGTGGCTGAAGAGGCATGGGCAAAGTGAATTAGAAAGTCAATGAAGGACATCAGTTTAAGAGAACAGGACTAGAATCCAAAAAACTGAGACCTATAGGTCTTGATTGAGAGTTTGGACTTTATACCGATGAGAACTCACTAGAGAGCTTTAGTCAGTGAGGTGATGCAATTCACTTTATGTTCTGTAAAGATCACTTAGGTTGCTGTGAATAAAAGCAGAGGGATCAGATGAGAGGCCATTGCTGTACTTCAGGAGACTGTGCAAGTTGAAGACCTGGTGAGAAGAATTCAAATTCTGTATATATTTTGAGGGTGAACCAATAGGTTTTGCTAATGGATTGGCTACAGGAGTAAGGAAAAGAGAAGCATCAATGATTAAAACCTATATTTAGTTTCAAAAACGGGATGGACGGTACAATCTTCTGAGGTTGGGAATGCTCATGAGAAGCAGGGTAGGGAAGGAATCAAGAGTTCTGTCTCGGACTTAGAAAACACACAAGATCAAGATACCTGCCAGACCTCAAGTAAAGAAGTCAAATGGGCCATTGGATATGCAAATCTGAAGCTCAGGCCCTTGGTTGGACAACGAGGCTTGGGAGTTATTGACCTAATGCACATTTGGATTTGGTCCTGCTGCTTCCAGCTTGCCTTTCTGCTTTCTCTCCTTTCTTCTATATAATAACTCCCAGCTTCCCTATCCTACCACCTCCTCCCCTCTTCTATCTCCTCCTCTGCCATAAGTGCACACTTTTAGAATCCATTGCACTCATATTTTTTCTCTCTATAGTTTTTCATCATTAAATTTGTTATTTCTGGCCTATAAATCTATATTTACACCAAAATGTTTAAATTCTCTGGGCCTCAGTTTTCTCACTTGTGTAATCTGTAGTCAAGTTACGTCAGTGGGTGGCAATCAGTGGGATGCTGGAAACCTGTCCTGCTTCAAACCTGTTAGATCAGATTTCCTGCCAGCATTGTTGTTGTAAATGATAAGATCTCATTAAACAAGTGTCCATGAGCAGAAATTAAAGTTTTAAAGCCACAGGCTTAAAATGATAAATGATTCTTAAGTTGTGTTCTATCACTGAACTCAATTGTTCATGTGACTTATGTGGGTTTAGGAAATTCAGTTGAAAGTGGTTGGGGTTTGAGGACTACAATTAAGGCTCAATATTATGTCCAGACCTGACATTTCATAAAACCAGTAGGGCTTCAAAGACCTAATCTTAAATGCCCCTCCCTACTCTGCTCCAACAGATAAGGTCCTCTAGCCAACAACCATTCTTATCAAAGGGACCAGGGAAAGTCCTGCTTATCCCTGAATAGCAGGTTGTAATTCCAGTCTATGGAATTATTCAAAGAAGTCAATCACATCCTCCTGCATGAACCAGGGAGTACCTCATCCTCTTGACACTACCATATCTGCCTTCTACAGTCTCTGCTTGTCCACTATGTCTCTGAGTACAAACCCCATGAGGCCTTCCATCATGTGAAGTGTCATCCTCTCCAAGGCTGTGAGTATATGTGACCTATGAACTGCTGTCAGTTGCATCCATCTAGTGTCAGATGACATAGATATCACAATCTCTTTAACCATAGGAGAGAATCCCTCCCTTGCCAATGAGGTGGACAGGGAGCAATTAAAACAGTGATAGAGTATGTATCTGCATGGAAGTTTCAAAAGGCAGCATGCAGCTTTGCCCTCTCTTTCTCATCTGACATCATAATGCCTCACACAAAGGCTGCTCCTTCAGCACCAACCTGTTTGAAAAACTGACAGGCAGTTGCAAATGTGAGAAACCAACATTGGCTGGTATAAGCCCCTGAGATTTTGGAGTTGTTTGTTACCTCAGAAAAATTTAGAATAACTCAGTCTAAACTAAGGTAAAAACAGATTTGGGCCCAGCCTTAGTGGTGCAGTCAGTAGAGTATTGAACTGCAATGCTGGAAACCAAATGACTAAAGAAGTCTCAGATCCCCAGACCACCTGAAAACACTCAGGGTGCATGTGTGCACACCATCCTGATAAGTGGGAAGGCTGTGAGAAAGGGGTTGGCACATGGTGTGACCCTGTCAAGGGTGCCTATCTGTCATCTGTCTCTCTCTCCCTCACATGAATGTGCATGTACTCTCTCATGAATTAAAAAAAAAGAAAGAAAGAAAACAGAAAAACCAGATTTGTACGGGGGAGCAGAGGGCAAGGGCAAGTAGAGAGCTTGCAGGTACTAGGATATAAAAGGGAATATGGAGGCAGTTTTCTTGGTCCAGTCCCTAATATTGGTTGTTTTTATTTTTATTTTTAAGTAAAATAATTTATTTCTTCCATAAGTGAGAAAGAGAGGAAGACAGAACCCTCAAGAGGGTCTTGATATTATAATTCACTCCCAGCCTCAGCCAGTCCCAGATCATGGATATGAACATGCCTGGTATACTCATGGAGGTTTCTAGTGGAGACCTGAAGCTTTTTATGTCTTGCAAAGCATCTTGTTTTTACTACCACCATCCAGCCTTGTAATGTGCTTACTCACTATTCTTTTTTTTTTTTTTTTTTTTTTTTTTTTTACTTTTATCTTATCCCTACCCTACAGGATCAATAAGTACTGCTCATGTTAGAAGAGGTTAAGAAACTTGGTTAGTAACAACCAGTAAAGTGGGGCTTTTTGACATCAGCTCTACTTACATTCTGAGATAGATAATTATCTGTGTAGGGAGGGAACAGAGGGAAGGACAATCTTGTGTACTGTAGGATTTTTAATCATATCCATGTTCTCTTCCCAGTAGATACACCCTCATCTCCAGTCAAGACCATCAAAAATATCTCTAAACACTGACAGATGTCTCCTGGGGAACCAAAAAGACCCCTCGAAAACCACTATCATAGATACCTGAAATGAAATACAAGTTTACTCTGCTAAAATGTCTATGCCCTTTCTACCACACCCAGTAGACAGAATTAAGGGCATGGAAAGGAGGGAGAATGGGCTCTTTCTTGACTCAGCTTGGGACCTACCTGGTCTGTTCAGTGGATCACAGAGAAGAACGTCTTACTTTTTTCACTGACTTAGCAGAACTGTCATCTGGCCCTAAGCAGCACAGCTCAATGTGTAAAAGCTCCATATTCTATTACCAAGTTATTGAGCCATTTTTCCCCACAGAGGATGTTCCTAATAAATTATAGGTCTGAGTGAGAGAATGATGAGCCTGAAGAAGGGTCATGATGAGTCTCTACTGTTATTAAGAAAAAATAAAACTGTGGTTAACCACATAGACCATATGGGGAGTGAATCAAGGAAAATTAAATATGTAATAGGAAGAATTTCTGAGACCAGAAAATACAGCACATGCTTACTTTTCTGCCAATCGATGAAGACTCATACTTGACTCATGGTAAACTGTGTCCTGTGTCCTGTGGCCAGTAGCCAGGAGATTTCTGGTGAGGCCATGGACATGGAAGGAACACATATCCACTGAGCCAACTCTAGCCTCCTCTTTGAAAGGCAGAAATAAAAATTCAGCTATTTGGACCTTGGAAAGGCAGACTAACGCCCTGAACACCTCAGTTACCATAAAATCAGATGGCTAAATATTCCTTACTTTCTGAGAAGCAGTAGGAAACTACCAGCCCTTGGAACCAAAGGTTATTTAGTTTTATACATAAAAGGAGAGATTCCCCTTCCCTATTGCTTTCTAGAAGGTGTGCCTGCCTCTCTCTTTTAAGAAGATGGAATATTCAGTGTTTGCTGAAACCCTGATACCTTCAGAGCAAATGTTTATGTGAAAGGAAAACTCCATAGTCCTTGAGGACTGAGAGAAAAGAGGCCCACCATATCCCCTACTAGGTCTCTATGCTTCCTTGTCAATCCAAGTGTCCCAGCTCCCATTCCAATTTTTCCCTCCAGTCAACCAACCAGCAAACATCCTCAAGTCAAACACCATTGGAACAGAGACCACAAGGAGCCACCAATGCTCTACACCTCAACAACCCAGTTATTCAAGCTTGTATATTCTTTAGTATTAGTGAGAATTACCTTGGCTATGATTATTAACCTACAGATAAAAAGCATGTGTTGGAACTTCTATCCCCATTTTTCAGAATACTCCTTTCTAGTTTCTGAATTGAATGCTCTTTCTTTTCAGGTTTCCATAGTCTTATTTCACTTTAATTCATTTAGTTGAAAAAGTTGGTGAGGAAAACAGTGCATAGTGTATGACTTGCTTTTCTATGTACTTTGAAGAATAATTTGAATTCATTATGACATGCGTGAGGGGAGAGGACATGCCCAATTTTTAAGTCTAACATATAATCATGTATCATGGTTTTATTTTTCCAAAAGAGAAAGTTAACATTCTCCTTGTGAGTTGTTCACTGTTTGATGAAGGCCTTTGGATAAGCAGAGTCAAGACAGGGTACATATAATATGAGGTTCCTACTGCAACATCATAGCTGGCAGAAAAATTCCTAGGTTGCTCCATCATGTGTTTCTGATAGTTTGCATTATGGTTAACGGTTATTGCTTAGATGTATGCATGCAAATGAACAGAATTGGAGCTGTCTTGAGCCCTCTGCTTTGAGGATATGTTTAATCCTCTTTAAGGATAAGTAATTTTTATTATTTTAGAGCCGGTCTTCTATAGTGTAATAGTTTCTGTTCATGTGTGAGGTATTTTCTATGGATGAGCAACATGGGTTCCAGGATATACTTGGGTTGAAAGGGAATTTTTGAAAGGGTCTTTTTTCTTGAGCAACCTCCTTCCTCAGATTCTCAGGCATTGGAAATTTATCTTTGTTTAGAGCAATTGCACCAAACATATGGGTCTTTAAAAGACGCCTGAGGACCTAATTACATATCTAAATGTTGAATATGGATGTGGTATGTTCTTATGAGCCCTAGGTTTTGGAGGGTTCATATTTTTTTTTCCTAGTAGTTGTAAAATTTGATTGAATGATTCTTCTACTTTTTTGTTTGCTTTCTTTTTGCCTTTTTAAAAATTCTTTGTGTTTTTTTGTATGTTTTGTTGTTCATTCTCTGTTTTTGAATGATTTCCTCCTCTACCCTTAAAAAAGTATTGTGTGTTTGAATTTCCTGGCACAACTGTTTGAATAAAATAAATGAATAGCAAGAAGGGCCTTGAATTTGCTTCCTTGGATTGAATTAAGTGGGGGTAAATGGAAGCACTTAAAATTATTGATCTATAATATTATATTTCATTTTCTTCATGTCTACATAGCAAAAGTCCTTTAATAAAGAGAAACCAATCCATTGTCTTTTTGTTTTGAGTTAATATTTCTTTTGATTGTATTTTACCAATCTTAATGCCAATCTCAGGTATACACATATCATATCAATTATATGGAAACTAATCATTTAGATGACTTAAGAATTGTTTTCATATAACTGGACCAGCAGTTAGCGTAATGGCTATGTCACTGGACTCCCACGTAGTCGACCGCGGTTCGAGTCCCGGACCTGGTGGCTTAAACTCGCTCCGGGCACATGTGTGTGCATGCCCAAGATCCCAAGAGGAGAATGGAGGAGAAGGGATTGCGGCATGGCCATCCCCTTTAGGTGATGATTTCTCGCTTTCTATCTCTCTGTCTCTCTCTGTTTGTCTGGCGAGCACATGCACCCTATAGCAAAAAAAACTCTCAAAAAAAAAAAGAATTTTTTTCATATGGAATTACTTTATTTTTCAGTATGTCCCAATTTATTTTATTCAAAACTATTTTATTATAATATATGATGGCTAAATATACTTATTTATTTTTAAAAAGAATTATATACTTATTTAATTCCATTTGTCACTATTATTTTTTAACTTGACCACAGACAGAGAAAAAGGAAAAGTGAAGACAGAGAAAGAGAAAGCAAGCCTCCAGGTCTGGGACTTGAACAACAGTTGGCCATGTAGGAATCTAGCGCCTTTAGCCATCATACAACTTGCCAGACTTGGCTAAATATATTTAAAGCAAAATTTCATCCCAAATTTCATTCTTTCTGCCTCCTACTTTCTGGAACAAATAAAAATGTAGCTTTAGGGAAATCACTTGCCAACTGAATTTTCTTTATTCAAATAAAACAAATTTTTGTTATTGTTAAGTTTCTTTATAAGATAAATTTTCATAGTTCTGAGTTACATGTAATGGTTCTTCTGAAGCATCTGCAATAGCATTCAAGTATACACAACTAAGAACAGTGTCTGGAATAAACTAGGTGCTCAATAAATATCAGTTGAATAAATGATATCTAGCTGACACAATTACAAAGCTTCTCTAGCCATAAGAACAAAATTGGATTTTCTGAAACACTCCTGGATAAGTTTGGATGTATAGAAATTAATGACCTTGAGAAAAAATGAACAATTCAAAAGCCTAACTTTTAATAACTAGCTTCTAACATTATCAACTTCCCTCTACTCTTTTCATCATCTTAATTTCAACTTTATCATCTTAATCATCTCAGGAAGTCATCTCAGGATCAAGGACAGGTGGAAATTCATTGTACATTAGCCATTACTTTTCATTTAAATGGTCTGAAATGCCATCACTAGTCTCTCCATGTAATATTTTCAGTTTACTTGCAGATGTTAAAATAGCAGGAAAAAAATTTCAGACATTTATTGTGACCACATACCTCTTACTCTAGTATCCCTTTAAGGTTTTAAATTATTCAGCATTAGATCATCATACTGCAAACAGGTTTAAAAAGCAACACAATGAAATGAATATACAATTTGGTGAACAATTGTAAATTTATGGATTTACTATTGTCAAAATGCAAATGAAATATTTTCACCAAAAGCACTCAAGGATTATGGTTCCTATTACCTGAAAAATCATATAACATCATCACCAAGCTGAGCAGTTGTTCTAATACATAAAAACAGACTAAATTAGAAGTGGAATTTTTTTCCTTCCAGGTTAAGTCAACAACAAAAGTCAGCCTTGTGACATAGTATGCCCTTGAATAATTCTTTGAGCTAATATTGATTGTAATAATGATTATTTTTCAACAAGTCAAACTTGCCTTCACAATACAAGTGTTGTGTGTGTTTTTGAGAAGCAGGACTTTGAACAAAGGTTCATAATATCTTGCTGTATGTTGAATATTCTTAGTATGAATTAACTAAAGAGTGATTGTATCCATTAGAAATCTTTTTTTGCTTGAAGAGTCAGAGAATACTTTTTTAAATGACATACCTTCTGCCTAGTAGGTTCAAATATTCATTCAACAAATAGTTATTAAATGTTATTAAAACATAACTGTAAAGTCATGGAACAGATCATACAGAGCTTTGGAAGTCATCATAGGAGCTCTCGCCTTGCATGCAATGGAAAACTGTGGGAGACTTTGAGAGAGGAGTAACATGACTTAATGTTTTCAAAAAATGACTTTGCTGAGTGGAAAATATATATGCTGAGGTAGGACACAGAAGGGAGAAAAGTTAGGATGCCATTGCATAAATCCATCCAAAGAAAATCATGGATTAGTTTAGAAGGTTAATAGTGGATATAGGGTAATGTGGTTAAATTCTGAATAAACAGAATTTTGAAAGTAAAACCAATTGACTTTGATGGTAAAATAGACATGCAATAAGAAAGAGAGAAGTCAAAGATGACCCAAAGGATTTAGGGATAAGAAATAGAAAAGACTAAATTGCCATTAACCAAAGTGAAAAGACTACAGGAAAAGGATTTCGAAGGGAGGATTGAGAGCTCAGGTTGGAATTTGTTATGCTCAAGATGCTTGTTGGACAAAAAATACTATACAGCAAGACTTTTCTCATTTATTAATTCACCAAAAAAATATTGGTTGATTTCTCATGTGCTAGACACTGGGCATGGAATGAGGAACAAAAATATATATGCTTTCTGCCAATGCTTTGAACTGAAGGCTAGGCTGCATATCTGTCATTAAACAAGGAGTTATACAGATCTATGTAAAGTTACAAGTGAGAAAAGTGAAGCGAAAGAAGATTATGTTATAGATAGTGGGGCTTTGATTTAGATCAGGAAGCTTGAAAGGGATTTTCTGAAGAAGTGAAGGTTGAGACGAGATCTTAAGAACAATAACTGGGACCAGCAGAGTAATGGTAATGTCGCTGGACTCCTACATAGTCAACAGTGGTTCAAGTCCCAGATCTGGCAGCTTAAAAGTCACACCAGGCACATGTGTGTGTTTGCCTGAAGTCCCTAGAGAATAATGGAAGAGAAGGAATTGAGGCATTGCCATCCCCCTTGGGGGGTGATTTCTCACTTTTTCTCCAATGAGCACATGCACGCCCAAAAAAACCCCAAAACACTATTTTTTTATTTTGTAAATAAAAACATGTTTGTGTGATGAATGAATGCTTAATTAAAGACAGTGTGCAGAATGTGGTAAAAATTCAGGAATTTAGGACTATATAAGTTCCTAGCAAAGAAAAGTGGAAATAAATGGAAAAAGGAATAAAGTGAAAGAAAAACCCCATTGAATGAGAAATCTGAGAAATAAGGTCCTTCATAGTGAAATTTTAGACTATTCTTCAATTCCATTTTGATGACAGGAAATGGTCACCCTTAACAGAGTACAACAAAAAGATGTTATTAGACCATTCACCAACAGCTGAATGTAGAGTGTTTGCATGAATTTAGAATTATAACATCACTAAGTCTTAAATTTTGCACGCTTATTGGCAGTTTGTCTTAAATTTCCTTCCCTGTCACCTTTTATTACAGAAGATCGCACTTACATTCTATTTGACACCCTGAAAATGTAAGACAACTCTTCACAAGAATTTGTTTTCTAAAAAAAATGCCAAAGTCAGCTTGTTTAGTGATTATTATTTTATTGCAACCACATTTCACTGAGATTTCTTGTCTTTGCAAAATTGAATTCTGACACACACACGAAAAAAAAAAAAAGAAAGTTGAGGGTGAGGATCTCGAAGAGGAACACCTTTCCTATCTATTAATGTCAAGTATATGGTTATGAAGAGAGTGAATAATCTTGAGGAACTCCAGACTGAGTCTACCAGTTTCTCTATTCTACCAGTTTCTCTATTCGTTTTGAGTTCGAATAGTTTGTTTTAAAAGAGAATGATACATTATTGGATCGAGAAAAAGCATTTACATTATTATCACAATTTCTTGTCAACTGCCCAAACTGATTTCAGATAACTCAAGTATATAAAGAAAACGTAACTGGGACCAGCAGTTAGCATAATGGCTGTCACTGGACTCCCACATAGTCGACCGTGGTTGGAGTCCCGGACCTGGTGACTTAAACTCACACTGGGCACGTGTGCATGCATGCCCAAGATCCCAAGAGAAGAATGGAGGAGAAGGGATTGCAGTGTGGCCATCCCCCCTGGGGGGATGATTTCTCGCTTTCTGTCTCTCTGTCTCTGTCTTTCTGGCGAGCACAGGCACCTTATAACAAAAACCTCTCCAAAAAAAGTTGTTTAGTGATTATTATTTTATTGCAACCACATTTCACTGAGATTTCTTGTCTTTGCAAAATTGAATTCTGACACACACACGAAAAAAAAAAAAAGAAAGTTGAGGGTGAGGATCTCGAAGAGGAACACCTTTCCTATCTATTAATGTCAAGTATATGGTTATGAAGAGAGTGAATAATCTTGAGGAACTCCAGACTGAGTCTACCAGTTTCTCTATTCTACCAGTTTCTCTATTCGTTTTGAGTTCGAATAGTTTGTTTTAAAAGAGAATGATACATTATTGGATCGAGAAAAAGCATTTACATTATTATCACAATTTCTTGTCAACTGCCCAAACTGATTTCAGATAACTCAAGTATATAAAGAAAACGTAACTGGGACCAGCAGTTAGCATAATGGCTGTCACTGGACTCCCACATAGTCGACCGTGGTTGGAGTCCCGGACCTGGTGACTTAAACTCACACTGGGCACGTGTGCATGCATGCCCAAGATCCCAAGAGAAGAATGGAGGAGAAGGGATTGCAGTGTGGCCATCCCCCCTGGGGGGATGATTTCTCGCTTTCTGTCTCTCTGTCTCTGTCTTTCTGGCGAGCACAGGCACCTTATAACAAAAACCTCTCCAAAAAAAGAAAAAAAAAAAAGAAAATGTAACTGATTCAGTCACTGATTATCAATCACCATGAGTTTCAAACTTAAAGAGCCTATTGGTTCCTTAAAGTCATAGCTTCTGAACATAACTAGTGGATTGGATGCCAGTTTAAGGAGAAATGGACTCCATAATGGCAAAACCTTCTGCTGTTTTGGGCCTGTTTGCCCACACTTCTCTTCATGGCCCCTCATCTCTGTACTGCTGCAAGATTGACCATGGCCTGCCTCCTTCCAGAATAAGGTGTCTCAGGCTTCTCTGACCTGGTCCTTGTTATGGTGAGATCACCCATTAGTTATTTCCACTTGCCTCTTTCCTCCCACTTTGGAATTATATTTAAATAATAAGAAATACTAAAATGTGTACAAGCAAAATCAAATGTATGCTTTAGGCTTATGCAGTTGTTCCACACTTTTTCTGTTTTACATTTGTTAATACAGAAACCTTTGAAATAAGTCACAGGTCATTTGTTGGCCTTAACCTCAAGGAATGAAGGATAAAA
This sequence comes from Tupaia belangeri chinensis, assembly GCF_000334495.1. NCBI lineage: Eukaryota > Metazoa > Chordata > Mammalia > Scandentia > Tupaiidae > Tupaia > Tupaia belangeri. Next base: position 397,995 of record NW_006159787.1, read on the forward strand.
GTGGCTCAATGTTTACATATCTGAGTACCAGGAAAACCCAGAGTCAGTAGATTTACTAAGGCTCTTGAAAGGAACACACAGGATTAATTTAGCAGAAGTTGAAATTTAACTTGAAGATTTTCATTTCTTCTTTGATTTTGAAAAAATATGCAAAGAAAAATATATACTACTGTAATGACCACTTAATTATCCTTCTATAATTCTTCATCATTTTCAAATTACAATCCATAATGTTTACACAGAGTTGAAAGTGCCTTCATACATTGCCATGAGTCTTAAATTCAAAGTTCTGATACAATTGCAAATGTCTTATTTTTGAAATTAATGGAACACTTTATTATGGTTTCTTTTCTTTAGAAAAATACATACAACTTGGAAGAACTTAGAAAGTCTCCAATGAGGGAGTTTTATAAGCTGTGTAGTCACTGCTAAAGACTTTTGCACATGGTAACTATTTATTTAAATTTCTTCCATCACTTACCTACTCCATTGGTAATACTTTGCCACCAGTAAAGACTTATTCTTAAAGAGTTCTTGTATGCCGAGCACTCTCGTTATCAGAACAGAGGATAGTTCAATAGACAATGTCATGGCTGCATGATGACATAGATATTCAGAAAGCCACGTTTTAGGGAGCAGTGCTTCCAGAAGTGAGCTCCCAAGTATTGAAAGCTTGTGATATATTTGTGTTGAGACAGCTAGCATAATCTTAGTTCTTCAACATTCCAAGGCATTTTGGGATATTTTATTAGATTTTTATATGGTAAGAGAGTTATCTCTGCTCATTTCCTGATCATCAGTAGACAGAAACAAGCTCAAATCATGATTTCAGTACTTTATTTTATATAAATAATTTCTTTTTTATTTTTAAATATTTACTGTAATTTATCATTTACATATAACCATTACACATCTTTTTAGGGTACAGAATGTTTTTTAAAAGCATGTATATGGTATGTAATAAGCAAATCAAAGATATAAATGTATTCACCATCTTCAGCATTTAACATTATGTTGTGAACATTTGAAACCCACTCCAAGATTTATTCTGCAAGTATGTACTGTATTGTCTATGACATTCTTTACTTTGGGGTACAGTTCTAAAGGAAAGCATATTGATTAAAAATCAGTCAATAAACCATCTCATAAATTAACAAAGATAATCTTAACATAGCCAATGAAAGAAGAATTATAATTTCCATGTAGAGGACTGTGGGAGATAAGAGTTTATAATCTGAAAAAAATCTATGGGTATCAATCATTGGTCTAGTTAGTGATAGGTAAAATTATGCATAACAATAGCTCACTAGGAAGAGAAAGAAAAAGTGAATGTAGAGTGTTTGCATGAATTTAGAATTATAACATCACTAAGTCTTAAATTTTGCACGCTTATTGGCAGTTTGTCTTAAATTTCCTTCCCTGTCACCTTTTATTACAGAAGATCGCACTTACATTCTATTTGACACCCTGAAAATGTAAGACAACTCTTCACAAGAATTTGTTTTCTAAAAAAAATGCCAAAGTCAGCTTGTTTAGTGATTATTATTTTATTGCAACCACATTTCACTGAGATTTCTTGTCTTTGCAAAATTGAATTCTGACACACACACGAAAAAAAAAAAAAGAAAGTTGAGGGTGAGGATCTCGAAGAGGAACACCTTTCCTATCTATTAATGTCAAGTATATGGTTATGAAGAGAGTGAATAATCTTGAGGAACTCCAGACTGAGTCTACCAGTTTCTCTATTCTACCAGTTTCTCTATTCGTTTTGAGTTCGAATAGTTTGTTTTAAAAGAGAATGATACATTATTGGATCGAGAAAAAGCATTTACATTATTATCACAATTTCTTGTCAACTGCCCAAACTGATTTCAGATAACTCAAGTATATAAAGAAAACGTAACTGGGACCAGCAGTTAGCATAATGGCTGTCACTGGACTCCCACATAGTCGACCGTGGTTGGAGTCCCGGACCTGGTGACTTAAACTCACACTGGGCACGTGTGCATGCATGCCCAAGATCCCAAGAGAAGAATGGAGGAGAAGGGATTGCAGTGTGGCCATCCCCCCTGGGGGGATGATTTCTCGCTTTCTGTCTCTCTGTCTCTGTCTTTCTGGCGAGCACAGGCACCTTATAACAAAAACCTCTCCAAAAAAAGAAAAAAAAAAAAGAAAATGTAACTGATTCAGTCACTGATTATCAATCACCATGAGTTTCAAACTTAAAGAGCCTATTGGTTCCTTAAAGTCATAGCTTCTGAACATAACTAGTGGATTGGATGCCAGTTTAAGGAGAAATGGACTCCATAATGGCAAAACCTTCTGCTGTTTTGGGCCTGTTTGCCCACACTTCTCTTCATGGCCCCTCATCTCTGTACTGCTGCAAGATTGACCATGGCCTGCCTCCTTCCAGAATAAGGTGTCTCAGGCTTCTCTGACCTGGTCCTTGTTATGGTGAGATCACCCATTAGTTATTTCCACTTGCCTCTTTCCTCCCACTTTGGAATTATATTTAAATAATAAGAAATACTAAAATGTGTACAAGCAAAATCAAATGTATGCTTTAGGCTTATGCAGTTGTTCCACACTTTTTCTGTTTTACATTTGTTAATACAGAAACCTTTGAAATAAGTCACAGGTCATTTGTTGGCCTTAACCTCAAGGAATGAAGGATAAAAGTGGCTCAATGTTTACATATCTGAGTACCAGGAAAACCCAGAGTCAGTAGATTTACTAAGGCTCTTGAAAGGAACACACAGGATTAATTTAGCAGAAGTTGAAATTTAACTTGAAGATTTTCATTTCTTCTTTGATTTTGAAAAAATATGCAAAGAAAAATATATACTACTGTAATGACCACTTAATTATCCTTCTATAATTCTTCATCATTTTCAAATTACAATCCATAATGTTTACACAGAGTTGAAAGTGCCTTCATACATTGCCATGAGTCTTAAATTCAAAGTTCTGATACAATTGCAAATGTCTTATTTTTGAAATTAATGGAACACTTTATTATGGTTTCTTTTCTTTAGAAAAATACATACAACTTGGAAGAACTTAGAAAGTCTCCAATGAGGGAGTTTTATAAGCTGTGTAGTCACTGCTAAAGACTTTTGCACATGGTAACTATTTATTTAAATTTCTTCCATCACTTACCTACTCCATTGGTAATACTTTGCCACCAGTAAAGACTTATTCTTAAAGAGTTCTTGTATGCCGAGCACTCTCGTTATCAGAACAGAGGATAGTTCAATAGACAATGTCATGGCTGCATGATGACATAGATATTCAGAAAGCCACGTTTTAGGGAGCAGTGCTTCCAGAAGTGAGCTCCCAAGTATTGAAAGCTTGTGATATATTTGTGTTGAGACAGCTAGCATAATCTTAGTTCTTCAACATTCCAAGGCATTTTGGGATATTTTATTAGATTTTTATATGGTAAGAGAGTTATCTCTGCTCATTTCCTGATCATCAGTAGACAGAAACAAGCTCAAATCATGATTTCAGTACTTTATTTTATATAAATAATTTCTTTTTTATTTTTAAATATTTACTGTAATTTATCATTTACATATAACCATTACACATCTTTTTAGGGTACAGAATGTTTTTTAAAAGCATGTATATGGTATGTAATAAGCAAATCAAAGATATAAATGTATTCACCATCTTCAGCATTTAACATTATGTTGTGAACATTTGAAACCCACTCCAAGATTTATTCTGCAAGTATGTACTGTATTGTCTATGACATTCTTTACTTTGGGGTACAGTTCTAAAGGAAAGCATATTGATTAAAAATCAGTCAATAAACCATCTCATAAATTAACAAAGATAATCTTAACATAGCCAATGAAAGAAGAATTATAATTTCCATGTAGAGGACTGTGGGAGATAAGAGTTTATAATCTGAAAAAAATCTATGGGTATCAATCATTGGTCTAGTTAGTGATAGGTAAAATTATGCATAACAATAGCTCACTAGGAAGAGAAAGAAAAAGAAAGCCTCTACTCACACACTGTGAGTCCTTATAAGACCATAATACTACACTGTTCATAAAGTCTTTGAAAAAGCAAAGATAAAACAAATCAGAAAGAGATGTTTAAAAGTGAAGATGTGATAAAGTCAGTGATTTGGTGATTTATAGGCTTTACAAGTTCTTGATCTGAACCTTTTTTTAAAAAATCATTCCAAAGAAAGACTCAGCTGTAACATTTTGGACTATTTCTCTATTATTTAGCTTTATACAATTAGTAATTGTTATAATAAATATAATACATAAATTGAAACCTATGGAAACAACTGTCCATAAAATATTTGGTAGATTTGCATTTAAATCTGCTTGTACATAAAATTGCTGAATCTACATTTATTCCCAACATGCAATGTTATTATCAATATGTGTGGACTTATTCTTTTTTTCCTTGTATTTTGTGTTCTCTATTTATCTCTCTTTAGTTTACCTGGTATAGTAGTCCCTTAAATATTTCCCAAAGAGTAGGTTTTGTTTTGGTAAATTCTTTCAGCATTTGTTTATCTGGGAATTATTTTATTTCTCTTTCCCATGCGAAGGATGATCTTACTGGGTATAGTACTGTTGGCTAAAACTGCTTTTCTTTCAGAGTTTCAAATATATCTTCCCATTCTTTCTTTGACTGCATTGTTTCTGTTCAGCGATCCAATGTTAGTCTAATAGGGTAACCCTTGTAAGTAATGGCATTTCTCTTTTGTGATTTTTAGAATTTTGCTTTGTCCTTGATTTTTAACAATTTGATGGAGATATGCCTTCATGAGGATGTTCTTACATTATATCTACTTGGTGTTCTTATATCTCCTTGATTTGGATGTCCACATGCAGCTCTAAATTTGGAAAGTTTTCAGTTAATCTATTATGAAAAATGTTTTCTATGCTTTTACCTGCCTCTTCACCTTCTGGAATACCTATCATGCTGATATTTGGTCATTTAATGGTGTCTAAAAATTACCATACGTTGTCCTCAGTTTGTTTGTTTGTTTGTTTTTGAGAGATTTTTGCTATTGGGCATGTCCACTCACCAGAGAGACAGAAGGCAAGAAATCCCTTCCCGTACCCAGGGCAGGGAGAATGGCTACACTGCAATCCCTTCTCTTCCATTCTCCTCTCAGGATTTTGGGCACACATGCACACACACTCAGCATGAGTTTTAAGCCACTGGATCCTGGACTTGAACTGCAGTCAACTCTGTAGGAGTCTAGTGACTTAACCATTATGCCATCTACTGGTCCCTATTGTCCTCATTTTTAGTGGCTATTATTTTACCCTTTTCAGGTAGTTGGACTAAATTGGAGGTACTGTCTTCAAGGTCAGAGATTCTTTATTCTGAGTGGTCTAATCTGCTATTGATGCTTTCAAGGAAGGTTTTGATTTCCTACAATGTATGTTTTATTTCCAGAAGCTCTGTTTATTCTTTTTCAGTGTATCTGTATCTTTGTGGAGTTCCTCCTTCATGTCAAGGAAGGCTTTTCTCATCTCCTACAATTGGTTCTCTGTTTTCTCTTGCATCTTGTTGAGTTACAATGAACAGTCTGAATTATTTTTTCTGACATTTCTACAATCTCTTATGTTTTTATCCATTGTTGGTGAGGAGTGGTGATCCTTTGAAGTGCTCTTATACTTATTAATGATATGTGTAAGCTCTGTGCCAATTTCTGTTTCCTACTGTGAGAGTGAGTGTGGAATTTGAAGTAGAAGTTCAGAGGGGAGTTTCTCTCCTATTGCTGCTAAAGAAGAGCAAATGGGGAAAGAATTCCTCCAGAGTCTTCTATTTCCAGGTGTTTGGTTCTTATATACTCAAACCTAACTGCTCCCAGATGGATGGAGATTGCACTGACAGGTCGATGTAGGGTGGTACCAGTGCACAAGTACACCATCTAGGCTAGAGCCCCTCCTCCACCACAGCAGGTGGGGCAGAGGTCCCTGCTGATGAGCTCAAACCAAGTGGCTTGGTTTATTCCTGCCTTTGGTCCTGGATGGAGAGGCAGAATGGTGTCAGCACATGTGAAAGCTCCTACCTTCTGTCTCAGGGATTGTAGGGTCTCCGTGTTGCTGTTTCTTTCTGTGCTATACAAATAATTTAAAAAGTAAAGCCAGGAACCAGTAGTTGATACCAGAAGGAAAAGATCATGTGTGGGTTGGTTCCACAGAGGAGAATGTCAAAACTTTAGAAATTAAATTATAAGGTGAAATTCATAGAAGCAAAATTTAAAAAAAAAATCCTTTGAAGGTTCCTTTGATTTATTGAGTGATCAGATTCTATAAACAGAAATACTATTTTATGTGGTAAGCATATGGAAGAAGATCATTCCAGTTCAAAAGAGGAAAGATTTTTAAAGCTACATTCTGAATCCCTGGGTTTCTATGGTATGTGTTCCCTGGCTACTTTTATTTTCCCTTTACTAAATTGCTCTTATTTTCTTTAATTCTCTGTCATGTCAATCATCGAAAAGAATATCTGAGTTTAATTATCATAAGAGTTAAGACTGATCTCAGATCTCATTATTTATACTGCTATATGAATTGGAAAGTTAAGCTGTTCTTCTGTTTTGCCCTTGGGCATAGACCATGTAGGAAAATCACCTAATGTCATCTAGAGGCTGTTTAGAATATCAAAACTTAAGATGTCAGCACTGAAAGATACAAAAAAAAAAAAAAATCACTTCCATCTTGAAAAGGAGCAAGTGAATTGTCTGGGCCACTCCATAAAGGTTGGGCTTTCTTTCTCTCATATAAAATGTACATGTTTTATGTACCCTTCATTCGACATGTTTAACCTGATGAATATTCTCCTTTATCTGTATTCCTCATTCTTCCAGCTACAAAATAAGTTCCTCCAGGGCCAAAACTGTTATACTCAACTCTGTCCTAAGTTGGGTTTTTAATAGGCTTAACTCTCATTCCCACAGCTTATATGTTACTTAGGGCTAGTTACCCAAGTTACATTTCTAAATTTGATTTCCACTCAGGCAAATCAGAGATAAAAATAACTAGCTCCATGGGTGACAGTCTGGGATTAAATAAGATAATGTAATAGGAAAAGAACTTTACAAACAAATGTATAGGTGATAAGTGATAATATTATCACTGAATGTTGACGAACATTCATTTATGAAGGGCTAGAGGGCATAAACAACTTCAAAGGAGGTGTTATGACACAGGGATCAAAGCCTTGGACAAGAGATTGGCCATTTGATGTGCAGTGTCTATACTAAATGCTGACTCTGCCCTTCAATTTAACCAGTATTTCAACTCTAAATCGTGATGGAGTTTTTTTTGTTGTTGTTGGCAGCAAAACCTACTCCTGCTGCTACAGCTGGAATGGAAACAACTCAGCTTCCATTACGTTTATTATTGGAATGAAAGAGTTTATTTTGTGATTCCTTTTCACTCACTTTGCCAAAATGACGCCAGAATTCAATGTGAATGACCAAACCAGAAAGGGCATTTCAAGATGTTCAGAGACTCTTTGGGCTTTGCCAATTCTCTACTGATAGATTTATTTTACCAGTATATTTAGAGCTGGGTCATTTGTAGTTTTGATTATTTGGCATAATAATACTAATGTCTAACCATTAAAAAATGATGAAATATAAAATAAGAGCATAAAATGTTTTAGCATATTTTCAAAGATCACATTTAATTATTTTTTATCATAAGATAATATGATGCTATAAAATTGTTATTCCTTAGATAATTATTGGATTAATTTTTTTAATCCTTGCTGGTACTTGGTTTAAGATAATTTGTTATATTTTTTATCCAGTGACATGGTAGAGTGAGAGAGATGGGAGTTTCTTATTCTTTAAAAGAAATACAAGAAAAAGATATTTTCCTTTTCCGCCATTGAATGTTGACCTCAACACAGAGTATTGAAATGTTTAGGGAATCCAGCCTGAGGAGGAAAGTCATCCTTCCCTGAGAATTGCAGAAAGACAAAATATTATTTGTCCTTAATCATCATTAAACTGCTGATATATCCAATTTCCCCAGATACTTTATGTTGGTACTTAGCCCCATTCCAATCTTTCTGGCTTTTTCTCTTTGTGGAAATAGGCATGAGACGGGAGTGAGTCTCTATAGTTCTATTGCAGCCTTCTGGAGGACATAGACTCTGTTTTCATCCATATTTATCATTTATTACTCTAGATAGTGACTTGCCCAGAGCAGGTAAAGTTTATTTACATATATTATGAAACTAACCCAAAGGCATGATGCATACCTTCCTCTCTCCACTGTTCTGAAGGACTTCATGTTTCTTTTCATACTTTCCAGATTCATTAGCAGTCAAAGTAAATTAGCAACTGCAGTTCTGCCTAAGCCCATGTGAAATCTCTGAAGTCTTTTATCTGTAGGTTTTTTAAAAATTTATTTATTTATTTATTTAATCGAGAGAGAGAGAGAGAGAGAGAGGCAGAGAGGCAGGCAGACCCAGGGGGGTTTTCTCCTCCAGTCTCAGCTATTCTGGACCATCAGTACACAATATGCATGCAACCACACTGTTCAGGGAGGTCCTAGAATGTGAACCCAGGCCCTTTCCCATGTGGGTTCAGTTGCAGTGTCATTGAGTCACTACCTGGCCACTCTGGAGATTACTTTGACATAAGCAATGTAATATCAGTTTCTGAGGCAAAAACTGAAAATCTATGTATCAAACTCTAAATTGTTGAACCTGGCTAAACACAATAGTTCTTTTAATCAATTCAGCTTTTCTTTTTCTTTTTCTTTCTCTTTTTCTTTTTCTTTAATGAGTCCTCATTAAGCACTCTCCATGCTTTCCAAATGTTCCAAATGAATGAAGTAAAACCAAACCAGTACAATGGCCAGTTTCCTTTTGGGCAGTCTCTGTATCCTCACCCTTCTCACACTTGCCAAATCCCACTAGGCAGCCTGCTGTGGTCAAAACCTGGTCACCAGTGAGGAGTGGGTGATGAATTTCAAAGAACTCTAAGTCAGCAGAGGGGAAGTGTTAATGCTTCAGAAAATAAGCCATCTGGTCATGGAATAAGAATGCCAGGAAGATTCAGAAGGGAAATCAAGAAAAGAGAGAAGAAAGGCACTGCTGTGACTCTGGGGAGCAGGGCACAGGCAGAGGGAGAAGGGACTCTAATGTGATTCCAGATAGGAAATGAAGGGGAGGCAGGCACTGCTGAGCAGGAAGGATGGAAGTGAGAGGAGAGTGCTCAGAGCAGGTTTTAGCTGCTTATGGAGGAGGTTAGTAAGGATTCCTACTCTTGGAGGAAGCCCTTGTAGAGTGGACTGAGCTTGAAATTGACTTCCTTCACTACCTAAAAACAGGAGGGATTAAAATAAAAGTGTAAATGGAATGTTTATATTTTTCACCTTAATTGAAATGAAGGTTTGTGATAGAAAATGAATAAAATTAAAAAGAAGAAACCAGTTGTCTCACCACCTAATCCTGTCATCCCACCTCCCAAACTGTCGTGGCCATTGGCAACATGAGGGTACATGTTCTTATGTTCTTTTGTTGTTTTCGTATAACAGTTTGCATTTCACAACAGTGATGATGCTATCTGTACAACCCCATAATGCTTTTGTTTTGAGCCAATACTATGTATTTTGAAAGTATTTTCCCATTATATCATATTGTGATTTGCATTATTGTATTTTTATATTACATCAAACATACGAAATTCCTAACACACCCATTTTTCTATAGTGATGCTGTCTCTCAAATTTATTGTTATAAATAATATTATCATGAAAAGCTGGATGGAAAGTTTATCTGGTGTTTCAGATTATTTTTTAGGATAGGTTCATACAAGTAGTGATGGAGGGAGTAAACAGTCTGTTAAATCTGTGGGCACATTAAGTGAATATTTTAGACTGAAAAACTTGTGCATAACTTTTCAAATGTAAGACTTCATTTTCATTCAGTACATCACCCTTCTTCAATCCTCTTCTTCCTGGCATGGTATAGAATAATGTTACTTAGGTTTACAAAACTCTATGCCTCTCTCTCCAGAAAGTGAAATAGAGATATAGATTATAGCCTGTTATCACTTGAGTATGTGCCAAATATTTCCAGGTTTTCATAGTGAATAATGGCATTTCTGACCCCGGTGCCAAAAGTCAAACTATTCAATAGGACTGCAGTTTATTATGGCGAGATTGAACAGTAAATGTCAAATGTGCCAGAAGAAAGCACCTGAGAGCTCCTTAATAAGACCAATGGTTCACCAAAGGTAGCTGCTACCAGGTGAACAGTGTTTGGCAGGTACCTACAGGTAAGCATTACAGAGATAGCAGAGAAGCAGAATTAACAGATCATAATAATCTGATTACAACTCCCCAAATTTAGTTAACTGCCCCCAAATTTCAATAACTTCCAAGTATAATAAAAATTTCATGAGTCAAATCACAAAAAGCAACATTTTCAAAACAAATGCAGACTTTTTCCTCCTTTGACTAAATCGCCAGTATGTCACATCACTTTTTTCTAGTAAGTTTTAACAGTTTGAGAATATCCATTAAAGTCAAAAACCTGTAATGATTTGGCTTAAATATGAGGAGTCTTCAAAATTTTCACAGAAAATTCATATTCTAAAAAACTATACATAGATTAAAAATATTTTGCACCAATATATACTTATATTTAATTTTAATTTTTTTCACGAACACTTTGAAGTACCCTCATATTATTGGAGTAGTAAAACATTAAAATTTCCACTTTTATCTCTTCCATTTATTTTTTTCTTTCTGGAGATCTTGCCCCTCATCCCCTCCCAGAGGGCTGGGGAGCTTTCAGAGTATTCAGTCTTAATCTCTCATTTTACTTGTAGGGAGGTTATAGTCTAGCTAAAGGAAGGGAATTAATTCAGAAATAGAAATTTTAAAAAAAATCGCCTCTTATTTCTTAGCCTAATCCCCCTACCTCTCTAGCCATCAAGAAACATTATTCATACAAAGTATGTTCTTTCTTCTCCCTTTATTTTTTGCCTTTTGAATGTTTATGAAAAAGACTTTCATATATAGATAAGTAGATTTTTTTAAGAAATATTTTTACTATAGAATGCATGTGCTCACTGGAGAGACAAAGACAGAGACAGAAAGCAAGAAATCACACCCCAAGGAAGTTGGCCATGCTGCAATCCCTTCTCCATTCTTCTTTCAGGAATTTGGGCATATATAGCCACCCAGCATGAGTTTCAAGCTACCGGGTCCAGGACTCTAACCACTATCTGCCATGTGGGAGTCCAGTGATATAACCATTAAGCCATCTACTGGTCTCTGTATATAAATTTTAATGAGGAAGTTACTAACACCCTAAAAATCCAACCCAAATAACTCATGGTCCTTATAGGTCTACACTTGAAATGATAGAGTAAATTTATTACACTGACAGCAGTATATATAGATAGAAAATGGTAACCTCAATTCTATTGGTCTTAAGTTGAATATAGCTCTAAATTGTTGGATGTAGGTTTCACATGTGAAACCTACATATGCATATATATATATATATATTTACACCAGAATTTGCCTTAAAAAAAAGCAGTCATTTAAATCAATAAATACAGGGCCAACAAGTGCCATTGGTGGTGGTTAAGGCATCAGACTCCCTTAAGGTCAATTGTAATTTGAGTCCTGGACCTGGCAGCTTGAAACTCACACCAGGTACAAGTACCTGAGTGTCCAGGATCCTGAGAGAAGAGTGGAGGAGGCAGGATTGTGGCATTTCTCACTTTCTCTCTCTCTCTCTCTCTCTCTCTCTTTCTCTCTGGCAAGCACACTTGTCCTATGGCAAAAACCTTTTTTTAAAAAATAAGTCAATACATTAATGATGAGAAAATTTTAAAAGCACAAAAATTGCACAACAGCGAATAAAGTCATTTTAATTATTATATTACATTTCTATGAACAATTTCATAAAAGGAGGAGGAGAATATACTTGTGAAGTCTCTTATTAACTCAGTTTTAACAAGAAGTACAAAATGGAAAGCAATCAGCCTTTGTACATAGCATCATGATGATGGTAATCGAAACCATGCAATCACATAGATATTTTGCTCTCTGTAACAGGCTGTGAATAATCAGTGATTTTCAATGGCAGAAAAGTGGCTATTCCAAATTGCAACACTAGCAAAGCATTGTGATGTTTACATTTAACCCAGAAATATTCTTTTTTGATGGTATTTATAAGGAACAAAATTTACATGGGAGGGAAGAGAACAAAGGTTTTTAATCTTTCAAATTAATTGGGTGCTTGGTTCAGAATTGTAAAAAAAATATATCACTGCATGTATTTTTATACAGTTTTCCAGATTACTTTTTTACATTGCTACCTTAAGAATAGAATAACTCTGAGCTGAATTCAGCGGTAGTGTGCTGGTAAAGAGACTCCCCAGCGCTGTCAGTCTGAAACACACTGGGTACACAGTTGAGTGCCAAAAGTCCAACAGGCTGGAGAAGTGGAGGAAGGAAATTGCAGCATGATCAGAATGTAAAGAATGTTCATATCTTTCTGTCACTCTCATGTGCATGCCCGCATACTTATCATGAATAAAGAAAAACAGAAAAAATAATAACAACTCAGGTCAACTTGGTGGCTCAGCAGTAATGCAATGCTTAAGTGAAGTTAGAAGATCATGGGTTCAGTTCCCCAGTCAACTTGGGCATGCCACATGCATGTGTTCGTGATCCTGGCTGACTGGGAAGGCTGAATGGGGATCACAATGTAAGTTCTGTTGGGGGGGTACAAGTTTCTCTCTCTTAATCAAGAAATAAATAAACTAAGTAAACTTTTTTAAAAAGAATAAGATAACCCTGAAATATTGATTTAGCTATTTCATATTTAGTATGGCTAGAAACAGGTTGATTGCCAGACATGGATACAAAAGTTCCAATCTCCTTCAGTATAGGATGGTGCAGACTGGCTTCAGTTTACCATTTCAAGAAGACAATGTGTTTATAGTGTTCATATTTATATTTATGCTACGATTTGCAACATCTTGCCTTTATCAGACATTGTCCACTTAAGGGACTAGAGCACTTATCTCAGTGGTCTGAGGGTAGAAACATGTGATAAGAAGGGTAGTGAGAGTGATTTTATGGAGAAAGAGTTGAGAATACTAACTAAATTTTCAGAGATATAAAAACTTGAGTTATGCTACAGATTCCAGATTTGCTAAGGGTTTTTTTCAGTCAGATTCTTTCTAGCTCTCTGAGTCCTACATCCAAGACCTTTAAAAATTATGTCTCCCTCATGGACTATCCCAAGATCTCCTGATGTATCAAAACAGGCAATATTGGTCTCTCTAAAGATTAACTTTCTAAAGATTAAAGTAAGCTTTAGTCTTTCTTCCTGGAAAATTACTGAAAGACCCCAGACTACATAAAGTCCCTTTCTAAAATTCCCATTTCTACCATCAGATTTTTAAAACACCCATAAGCTCCCAAGGATAGGGGATATATATTTGATTAAAGATTAGCTGACATTCTTTAGGGGGTTTCAAATGGAATGGGGAGAAAAAAGTAATAAAATCTTGGAAATTCTGAATGAGCATTTTTAGGCCATGGGAAAAAAAAATAAAACAATGAGGGATGCTTCTAAAATATATGAAAGACAATCATTGGAAAGAAGATCAGAAAACAGTCTTACTGCAATTGATATGCAGATGCCAGTGTGTGGGGCCAAGTAGAAAACAGAGGGAGCTCCCAAGAATATTCACTGAGGAAAGGACAGTCTCTTCAGTAAATGGTGCTTGGAAAATTGCACATCCCCATGTAGAAGAAAGTAGACTCCCCATCTCTCAGCATATGCAAAAATTAATTCCAAATGCAGTAAAGTCTTAAACCTAAGATCTGAAAACATAAAGTTACTAGAACACATGGGAGAAATGTTTGGGGACATTGTTCTAGGCACAAGCACAGATTTTTAAAATAACCTCAAAAGCATAGGAAACAGCAGCAAAACTAGACAATGAGTTACATGTAACTAAAAAGCAAAGGGAACAATCACCAAATTGAAGAGACCACTTCTAGTATAGGAAAAAATGTTTCCAAGTTATACATCTGACAAGGGATTAAAACCAGAATATAAACTCAATCGGTTTGCCAACAAAAGAAAATCACAGATAACTCCATTTAAAAATGAACAATCTGAACATATATTTCTTAAAATATACAAACTGCCAATAAATACGTAAAAGTTGTTCAACATCATTAATCTTTAGAGAAATGCAAATCAAAACCACAATTAAGTATCACCTCACTCCAGTTAGAATGACTATTACCAACTCCTTTTCTCCCCCCCAAAAAAAGTCAAATAAAAAAACAGAAACAGAAGTGAGAATAACAAGAATTTATGAGACTATGAAGAAGGGGAACATTTTTGCACCATTTGTGGCAATGTAAATTAGTACAGTCATTATGGGGGAAAAAGAGTGGTATTCCCTCAAAAAGCTAAAAATGGCACTGCCTTATTTTCCAACAATCCTACTGCTGAGTATATAACCAAAGGAAAGCAAAATAATCAAAGAGATAGCTGCACTCCCACATTTATTTCAGTACTATCCACAATAGCTAAGAAATGGAACCAACCTACATGCCCAACAATTGACGAATGGATAGAGAAAATGTGACATGTATACATAAAGGAATATTATTCAGCCATGAAAAGGAATAAAATCCTAACATTTGCAGCATTGTGGACAAACCTGGAGAAAATTATGCTAACTGAAATAAGTCAGACCCTGACAGACAAATAACATATGTTTTTACTCATTTGTAGAAGCTAAAAGACTTTATTGCAAAGAAGTAGAGAGTGACTCAGTGGATGCTGAAAGCTGGGAAGCGAAGGAGAGAAGGGCTAGGAAGAATTTGGTTAAGAAATGAAAGAAGGGGGACCAGCAGATGACATTATGGTTACATCGCTGGAGTCCCACGTGGTCGACCAGGCTTGAGCATAGCCAACCAGGATAGCATCCATTCACTCAGCTGGAGAAGACCCATCAAGAACTTGCCAGACACATTTCCTTGGGTGGTAACCTTATTACCTTTTCACCTTTAAGGCCCCTCAGTGAAAAACAAGTAGAAGAATATTGAATTTAAAAATAAATCTAAACATTTTTCTTAAAAAAAAAAAAAAAAAAGAACAAGTAAAGAGGCATGACATTTGTGGAACACAGACATGGTTTATGACCTGTTGATAACATGTATAGTATGGGACCAGCAGTTAGCGTAATGGCTATGTCGCTGGACTCCCACGTAGTCGAGCGCGGTTCGTGTCCCAGACCCGGTGGCTTAAAACTCACGCTGGACACATGTGCGTGCGTGCCCAAGATCTCAAGAGGAGAATGGAGGAGAAGGGATTGCGGCGTGGCCATCCCCCCTGGGGGGTGA
>NW_006159787.1:432249-437664 GCF_000334495.1 Tupaia belangeri chinensis
TATATATATATATATACACATACATATATCAGGCATCTTTTTGGGTATGCCGAAAATTTTGACAGGATAGAGAAAAAAGGATTGTAGTATGACCCAATTGGAAGATGTGCATGATGTCTCTCTCTCTCTCTCTCTCTCTCTTTCTCTCTTCCTGGAAACTCATGCACCCTCTGGTAATAATTAAAATAAATAAATAGACTTTTAACAACATTTATTTTATAATGCTGTATAAGGGTTAAATGGCATAAAACCTGTAAAGCATGTAAAACAGTGCCGAGAACATGATACACTCTTTACTAACTGTTGTAATCCTCGTCATTATCACCACTGCTGGGAGTAAGCTGACCAACTTTAAGGAGCTAGGAGAGGGGTTGTATATTGTCAGGTAACATCCTCCCAATTCTAATGCCTGAAACTTAAGATTTTACGATTAGAGGTTCAAACCCTCTCAAAAAATGTTCCTGATCAATTTATGACAATTTCTTCTAATGGCTAGACACCCATCAACAGGGCAAGCCTTCTTTTAGTCACTTAGAGACCCTGGTTAATAGAAATTCCATGTTGTCACATGCTTCCATGACTGATGAGAGGAAATAAAGGCCATGGAGAATCACACATGGTACTTAAAGCATCAACAAAACTATCACTAAGTTCATTCTGTTCACATTTCATTGGTTAAAGCAAGTCACATTTTTATGTTCACCTTCTACTGGGGCCAGGCACAGTAGCCCTTCCTTGTCTTATTAGTCTCTGCTGATAACTCAGTACCTGTATTGTTCTTTACTTGACATCCTACCACATTTTTATCATACATCACTTCTGACCAGCTTTTCTTTTTTTTTTCTTTTTGCGGAGGTTTTTTCTTATTCAGTGCGTGCGCTTGCCAAAAAGACAGAGAGACAGAGAGACAAAAAGCAAGAAATCACCCCCTGAGGGGGTGGCCATGCCGCAATCCCTTTTCCTCCATTCTCCTCTTGGGATCTTGGGCATGCATGCACACGCACCCGGTGTGAGTTTAAGCCACCGGGTCTGGGTCTTGAACCACAGTCGACTACATGGGAGTCCAACGACATAGCCATTACGCTAACTGCTGGTCCCTGACTGGCTTTTCTGAAATGGGAAGGTTTAATGAAAATTGTCCCTTCTGACTTTAATATTTTAAGACCATGTGACCTCTAAAAGATTTTTAGTCCTAAAATAGTTTGACTCTAAGTATTTCCATTGTATGTTTTAGGCCACAACATGCTCCTTCATTTATCTGTAGAAAGATCATTAGCGTCAACTCTTATTTTATAAAATAATGGCTATGGAAGAAGGAATGTGGGTAAAACAGTGCTGAACTATAAAGCAGGAGTTTTAAAAAACAGAGTAAGATTTTTTTTTTATTATAACAAAGAAGTAAATCAGAACAAAATAAATAATACAAACAAATAAAATACTGCACAATCCCTTCCTCCCCACCAAAGAGGTAAAACCATGACTGTCAGAGTAGGATTTGTCTTCCCACAGTACACAGCAGACTTTATAGAAGATGATTCACGCTGCGGTGCTGGCTAAAAATACAGATTCCTAGTTGCTACATCAGATCTCTTGGATTGCAGGAAAAATCATGTCATATTTTTTCTTCTGTGTTTTTCTGTGCAAAAACTGTGTCAGGACTTTTCCAATGACTCAATGTATTGGTTTTGATGCTGTTAGCATCAAAGTGTCTGAAACATAGGAGGGATGTTCAAAACATTCATGAAAAATATGTATTGTAAAAAAAACTATGCATGGATTTCAGATTTTGCAGGGCAGCATAATAGGCTTGTGCCTTAATAATATTTTTCTACGAACTTTGTGAAGTTCCTTTTGTATTAGATATTAAATAAATAGTCATATTTTTTATTAACAGGTAAAATGATTAAGCTCATTATGTCTTAAAGCAGTACAAAGGTGACCCATGGAAAGATTTTTTCCTTAGATGCCAAAGGTAATAGCTAGGCAGCTATAAAAGAAACTCAGGAATGAAGAATCAGATGACGGTGGTAATAATTATAATAAAGAGAGAAAGAACCTTGGTAATCTGAGTTAAAAGAAGGAAGGGTAAAGGAGAGGGTCAAAGCCAACTCCAAGTTCTTAGCATAGGTGAGTAAGAAGCAGGTCATTATGTTTTCAGAAGAATGGTGTAGGCAACAAATGTTTTAAAAGTCCAGGAGTTAGCAGAGCCATGTGGTTGACTCAGAGCATTTGGACTACCCTTGGGAAAGGAATAATGGGACTAATGTTTCACAGAAAAAAAAAAAAATTGATGGCCATTCATAAAAAACCATGATATGAGAAGAGATAGAAACTGAAACCAAACTAAAAGTAACCTTCAAATTTCAGAGCAATGTGATAAGAATGAATGGTGTTTAATTTGCAGGGGGGGAATGAGTAGAAGTGGGTTAAAATTTACTTTTCTAGTGGTCGAATTGCTTCAAATCTACTTCAAACTACTTCAAACTGCTGTTTCTGTCTCATTCTGTTTCAAAAGAAGTTTGCACTCTAACTTATTCAAAAAGCCAGAGATTTAATACTACACACAGTTAGTTAAAGTCAGAAAACCCCAGCTAGCTGGAAGTACTTCTACATGTTCCATGACACTTCCTTTGCCTCCTCCTCTGCCTCTTTGACTTAATACCCAACTCTACTTCATGATTCACTTGGGTTTTGCAACAAATCCCTCCTGACAATCCCACAAATCCTCCCAGACTTAGTGCAAAGTCATGGAACTGAACTAACCTCCTCAATTCTTGTTTTGACTTCGGTTGTTCTTTCAGGTGTGCAGAAAGGAGGTGTACTGAGCAACAGGATTAGAATTGTAGAGGGAAAAGTTGTGGCAGGCTAGCGGGTCCTGCCTCAGGGCTGGGAGAACTATTCACAACCACAAGAATGACAACTGCAGATTGTCAGCTGCAAACCTGCAGTTGTCTCTAAGAGTTCCTGGGGGGGAGACACACAGCAGAAAGCTCACAGCTTGATCTGCAGATGCCAATTTGAGCTTGCAGCCTGGTATGTGTTTTGATTTGAGGACTCAGCAAATTGGATGAAAAGTCATAAGTGGGCAATGAATATGGAACACAAAGCATTCTGTTTGTAATAAACGAAGCTATCATTAAAGAGGCACAATTTTAAAGAGGTGAAATGTGACAGAAGTAGGAAGTTGCAAATTTGCAAAAGTTTGCATATAGTGCTTTGGGCACATGAGTGGTTGGAGAAAACTAGTCCTAAGAATGGAGGGGGTCTCTATCTATCTTATTCTGACTTTGATAGTTTTCTTGAAGAAGCTGCTATGGAAACGAAAACCTCACCTCTAGACAGGATCTGGGGTCATGTCAAGCAGCCAGGTGTGTCCTCATGGAAAAAAGGAACTGACAGCTGGAGCATTCTGCTTCAGAAATTCCCAGCAGCGTTAATGAGGAGGTCAGCCTCACACCTGCTGCAAGGAGGCAAGCTTCCTCCCATCAGGTGCATTGTCCATGCAGGTTGGAGAAGTGTCTTTGATAGAATTCAAAGAGGCTTAAGAATTATCATTAAAAAAGAGCACCAATTCAAAAATTTCACAAGCCTGAGATCCACCCTGGAAGCTTATTAAAGAAACATACTCTCAGCAACTAAGATTTTTTATTTCACTAGATGGGGAAAGCCTTAGGATTTTGCAATTTTTAAGGTTTTTGCCATAGGGCACATGCGCTCACTGGAGAGAAACAGAGAGGGATAGAAACAGAGAAAGTGGAAAATCACCCCCCCACACTCCCCACATACACACATATGGGGATGGCCATGCTGCAATCCCTTCTCCTCTATTCTCCTCTCAGAATTTTAGGCATCCATACACAAGCACCTGGTGTGATATTCAAGCTCCCTGGTTTGGGATTCAAACTGTTGTTGGCCATGTGGGAATCCAGTGCCTTCACCACACTCCCTGCTGACACCTGGAATCTGCATTTTTAATAAGCACCCAGGTAATTCTGAAAGAGTGAGCTCCAAGAATTAACACTCAGAGAAAGACTGACTTAGAAAAAGATGTAGAACAAGGGGAAGAACAGGCCTACCTTCCTTCCTCCCACAGATATTTAGCGAACCATTGCTGTGAGCTAAGTACTTCTCTGCGTAAGAGAGATATAATAGTGTATACATTTCCTAGGGTGGACATAACCATTACGACAAACTGAATGGCTTAAAACAACTGAAATTTATTCTGTCAAGATCAGAAGTCCAGAAATCCAAAAAGATGGTGTCAGCAGGTTGGTTCTTGCAGGAGGCTCTGAGGAAAAACCTGTTTCATACCTCACTCCTGGCTCTTGGTGGTTGCTAAGAATCTTTGGTGTTCATTGGCTACTAGATGCTTTCCTCCAGTCTCTGATCCATCTTCAGATTACCTTCTTTGTGTTTTCCTTTTCTATTTCTTACAAAGATGCTCTCATGGCATGTAAGACTCACTCTCATCCAATATGACTCATCTCAATTTCTACTTTAAGTACATCTCCAAAGACCCAATTTCCAAATAAGATCAATTTCCAAGGTTCTGAATGTATTTGTTGGGGGGGGACACTATTCAACCCACTTAAAAATAAAAGTAAGCAGAAACAGAGCTAATCTTTGCCCTTATGGATCATATAATGCAATTGGACATATAGATCTTAATCAAGTAGTCACACGAAGAAATATAGAAGTTCAATTAAGAAAATGCTGTGAAGAGGACCAGCAGATGGCATAAAGGTTATGTTGCCGGTCTCCCACTTAGTCAACTGTAGTTCAAGTCCTGGATCCAGAGGCTTAAAACTCACACTGACCTTGTGTGCGTGCATGCCCAAAATCCGGAGAGGAAACTGGAGGAGAAGGGATTGCCACACGGCCGTCCTCCCTGGGATATGGTTTCTCGCTTTCCATCTCTCTATCTCTCTGGAGAGTGAACACGCCCTATAGCAAAAATTTCTCTGAAATAATAAATAAATAATGCTGTAAAGCAAAGGCACATAATGTGAAGAGAGCAGCCATGTATAATTCATCAATCAAAAGCTTCTTAACTTGCTCTTCCTATCTATGTTTCTAAATATTATTTTAGTTATCAGGAAGCCAAATATAGAATGGATAAGGGATGATCTCCTGCCTTCAAGGAGTAGACAATCTATTTTGGGATGATAGAACAACTACATATTAATCAAATAAAAATAATAACATGTTAGCCAGTGAAGTACTAACGGACATGATATTGTAAATACAATGATAATGTAAATACAATGTGAAAAGAACCGGGTACTGAAAGGTGGGTAGACAGATTTTATTTGGGAAGAAGGGAGAAGATTCTGGTAGAAGTATGTATTTCACTTTCTCCCTGATGTGACTCTCTTTTTTTTGGGGGGGGGGGGGGGCCTGATGTGATTCCACCAG
>NW_006159787.1:438254-467080 GCF_000334495.1 Tupaia belangeri chinensis
TCTTTTTTTTTGGGGGGGGGGGGAGCCTGATGTGACTTCACCAGATGCATACTTCCCAGGACACAACAAACACCCAGACACAACAAACACATTAGGCCACACACAGGGGTAGGTACTAGAGCAGCCCCTCGAAAAGCTCATTTTCACTGACACCAACCTCACAGCTTTCTAAGGCAGTCATTTCCATGCCTGCAGCTGTGCTCTAAGTAACATTACACTGACGTTAATTAGGGGGCTTACATACTTGATTTAGTTCAAGACTAGCCCTCTTTGGTCTGTGAAAAGGACTAAAAGAGTCCTTCATGTATAGTAGGAGCTTAATAATAAACTGCTGAACTATTTAAATAAAACCATGTCTGCTTAGGCAAAGCCGTGCATATGTCTCTTAGCAATCAAAATAAGAAGAAAAGGCTATTGACGTTGGAGAACAGGAAAAATTCTGCTTTCAGTATTCCCATCTTTTGTTAAAGCACTTTTATGTTTGAAATATTTAAATCTACCCATCACTTATTGAGCACTTACTATGTCTCAGACATTGTGGTAATGCTTTCCACTTATTATCCTATAAGCATCCTGCCTAAAGATGTTATCCTCATTTTTATCCCAAAAATCATTCTAGAATTCTATGCCTAGTCCATCCTGCAGTCTCCAGAATTCATGGACGATCTCTAGGCATCTGTATCTGGGGAGAGGCACAACTTTTAACATGTTGGTAGTAACTATGTCGAAATCAAGGACAGTATTTATGCCCAAAGGCAAAATAAACCTACTTGCTATTTCAGCTCTAGTTTGAGAAGCTTATTGTTTACTCTTCCTTTCTTGTTTTCTATAATTAGATTCCTTTTATGTTTCTTACCTTTGACTTCTGGTCTACCTTCCCTTCCCTTTGGGCCTGTCTTCTAAGACTTTCAACTGTACGAATTCTCCTCTTTTAGAAGCCTCTTTCAGACCATGTTTGTCAGTCCTGGGATAAACCTGGCACAATCCTCTTCTGATCTTCAAGTGGTAATTTGTAATCCCAGGGCCCCAGATCCCTTAGTGATGAATAGTGGGTGGGTTTGAATCCAGAGTACTAGGGAACCTATAAAGGAATTGTTTCTTAAATAGATTTAGGGACACAAGGGCAGACCACATATGCTGAGAGCACTAAATAACCCAGAGGCAACAAAGGTCTCATTCTGAGCACTGCTTTTAGAAATAGCAGAGTCTTGGTTACCATGAATTGCTTTTCAGTGAGCCAGACTGACCAACGTTTTGCCAGAATGTCTCACTGGAAGGCTGCCTATGGCGACTGAGAAGTCTGCCTCTGAAACTCAGCTGACAATTTCTCTCCTGGGCAGTTTAATGTGGCCTATTATTGTTATGCTAATGTAGCCTCTGTTAGTATTGAGGGGACTTCTTAGAATGCTAAAATGTGTGGGAGCAGCATTCTATAAACCAATTAATAATATTTGCTGGAGTGGAGAAACCATCAATCTCTGTGGCAACTCACCAATCTTAAGCACATCATGGACTAAGAAAAGATGAATAGTGGGAGTTAGACTTTTGGGAGGAAAAAGTGCAGCATTTGAGCATAGCTAGCTTCCTACCAATCACCTAAGGAAATTAACTTTTCATGAAATTATATGGTCAGCATGTCTGTTGTCATCTTCTTTTTCTTCTTCCTTTTCTTCTTCCTCTTCTTCTTCCTCTTCTTCTTCCTCTTCTTCCCCTTCTTCCTCTCCTTCCTCTTCTTCCTCTCCTTCTTCTCCTTCTTCTCCTTCTTCTTCTTTCTTCTTCTTCTTTTCTTTTCTTCTTCTTTTTCCAGAGATTTTTGCTGTAGGGTTTGTGTGTGCACCAGAAAGACAGAGAGAGAAAGTGAGAAGTCACCCCCTAGGGGGCATGGCCACACTGCAATCCCATCTCCATTCTCCTCTTGGGATTTGGGACATGCACGTGTACACAATTGTCTGACATGAATTTCAAGCTGCCTGGTCTAGAACTCAAACCATAGTTGACCACGTGGGAGTCCAGCACCTTAATCACTACCTAGTGACTCTAGCATTATCCAGGGTAAAGGGATTTCTAACCAACTGATTTCAGAATTCTGCTGAGAAGCAATATCTTATATATGTATACAAAGAGAAAGAGAATAACAGACCTAAGGGCATTTTCAGACATTTTGGACACTTTTATTACTACGATATCAAGCATATTCTTATTAAATTTGAGGGAGTGCTTTAAAATGTTCATGGAAAAATCTATTCTATAAAAAACTATGCAATGAGTTTTTAGAATTTTTGCACCAAAATAAACATCTATTTTAATTCTATTTTCCCACAAACTTTTTGAAGTACCATCTTATATGCTTTGGGGGGGTTATAAACTTCAGGAAATTAAATTAGTTCTAATTTTGCTTTCAAAAATATATTCCATTTATGCATCAGATGAGGTCCCTCATTTATCATTGATTTTAATTTCTGAAAAATTATTGTATATTTTCTGGGAGATTTACACATTGTTTTCAACCATAGCAAAATATGTTAATGAGTGACATTGACATGTTTTATTTTGTAGCTGTGTAAATACACATCTAAGAATTTTGATGTTGCAATTTTGTTTTTGTATTCAGAGCCAACATTTTTATTTCAGGATTTAATCACTTTAGTAAGACCTTGAGAAGGTCCTAGCCCCAGGCAATGTGTCTATAGGATGCAATAGACAAAATAGCCTTGGATGGGTGCCCTGGTTTCTCTTAGCTTGATGACTGTAGTCATTATGATTTTCTGCTAAATGGTCTTGCTCCTATTTAATATTTTCTGAACAGCCTTCTGGTTGTAACTTGACTACTCAATAAGTTTCCCACACAAAAAAGTGTGCTGAGCAATCATGTCTATTTAATAATGTGTTTGCACATAAACAATTACTAAATGAAATTTATTGAATGGTAACGATATGTTGGGTAGAAATATATACATGAAACTATGTATTTGTTTCCTTCTATATATCTTTATGTCTTTAAAAAAATTGAATATGGGGAAAAGAGAAAACCAAGCAGAGGAGATAAAAATTGGAAAAATAAGAAACAAAAGAGTAAAATGGCTCAGTGCTAGATTTCTACAGAGAGATTGCAGAATTCTTTTTTTTTAATAGAGGTTTTTGCTTTAGGGTGCATACACTCACTGGATAGCGAGAAAGAGACAGAGAGACAGACACTGTGAGAGAGAAAATGAGAAATCACTCCCTAGGGGGATGACCACACCATAATCTCTTCTCTTCCTCTCCTCCTGCGATCTTAGACACTCACACACATGTATCCAGCATGATTTTTCAAGCTACCCAGTCCTGGACTCAAACTGAGGTCAGCCATGTGGGAGTCCAGCAACATAATCACTATGCCATCTGCTGGTCCTGAGAGTCTAGGATACTACAATACTACCAGATTCTCCCTTTTAATTGCAGTACAATTTGGGGAAACATACTTATCTCTGGATTTTGGTTTCACCAATCACAAAATAGAACTAAAAATAGTACTTACTTTAGATACTTTTTGTGAAATTGAAAGGATTACATATACTAAGAATAGTACCCAGTACATATTAACTATTTAATGAACTTTAATTATTATTATGAAATCTGATTGATTTTGAATCTCTTGCACTATAGCACTGAACAGCATTCCTGGGCCAAGATTTGTCCAGGATGTTGTAATTCAACTCAATCTATGATGAAGAGAATTTTGAAAAGTTTAGTACATGGGCAGAATGTTTGCATTTTTCACTATTTCAATATTTCCTTTTGTTTCTGTTGCTTTGAAGCCAAGACATTTTAAGGTATCATTTTTCTTATGCTTCTGAAGATATTAAACACTGAACCCAGGAGGGAAAAGAGCCTCCATGGTTTAGACATCCTAGAGGTCCCAGAATCTTCGAAGTTTCTAAATTGTGGGCTAGCTGCTCTTCCATTTCCCAACACTAAACAGATTTTCAGCCTAGAGTTCACAACATTCCTTTCATGTCCTTCCTTAAAGGATTTTTGCATGATAGCAACTCCAGCTTCATTTCTCTTCTTTCTCTTTTGGCCAGTATCTTATCTGGCAGCTTTATCAGTTAAATATTCATTGGTCAAATTAGAATTCGGCCAAATGCCTTCCTGTTTAGAATGGCTGGGCGAATATAGTGATCATTTGTCAATGTCCCCTTCTGAATTGTTAGGGAGATAGACCTACACACATTATTTGAGACAGCAAATGAATAGTTTCAGTTGCTATGGTTACAGCTAGGGTATGAGAGAGTTGTTTACAACTTCTCTTTGTTTTTAGGCTCTATTCCTCTATACATGGTGCACATATACATATGCTGGCGTACTCCTGCTGTGTACTGAAGTCTGAAATATTCCAGTAATGTGCCCATTTCAAATATTCTGTCCCAGTGTTTCTATTAATCATCTTATCATTGTTAGATTATTTATCGTGATTTTTCTCTTCAGTAGTTACAATTCAATGTGTATCACAAAAAGGATATCAAAGATATAGCATAGTTATTATCCTTTAATGAATTAGTCTGAGAATGAACAGATGTTTGTCTATGATAAAAATTCATCTCTCAATATTACAGTTTTTTTTCCTTATTCCCAAAGTGTATCTGTTGAAACAACAAAATAATCCCACAACAGAAAGTTACCTTAGGGGGATAGTATAGGAGTTTATCATTTTGTTAGGATCCTTAAACTCTGTATTAAACAGAGTTGTTAATTGTAAGCAACAAAAATTGAGTGTAGCAGATTAAAGAGGAAAAGATCACATGAAAATATGAGTAGCCTTCCTAGACTCATTGGGAGGGCTAGACAGTTAGATGTAATCTTATGTTTCCAGAGAAAATTTCCTAAGTCAATCCACAGGATCAATTTAATGAGAAATCTGCCTTCAACAAGCTTTAGGTGCTCTAGTTTGAGTCTCTACTTCCTTTTTATTTTGGAGAGGTTTTTGCTATAGAGCGTGCGCGCTCTCCAGAAAGACAGAGAGACGGAAAGTGAGAAATCACTTCCCAGGGGGGATGGCCACACCGCAGTCCCTTGTCCTCCATTCTCCTCTTGGGATCTTGGGCACACACACACACATATGCACATGGCGTGAATTTAAGCCCCGGGTCCGGGACTCGAACCACAGTCAGCTACGTGGGAGTTCAGCGACATAGCCATTACGCCAACTTCTGGTCCCCATGTCTCTACCTCTTGAATACTAGGAACTCAGCATTAATGCATCCACCATTGTTTGCCACTCCAGTGCCAAAATTCCTGCATAAGGCATCGGTCTTATAATCAAGGCAATCACAATTGATGCCATCTTTGTCAGAAAGTGAAGTCTGCCCACCATGTTGATCACTTCTAATTTTTGTGTCTCATGTGGGTTTGTCTGCTTGGAGGAGCTGGGTCACATCATTATGCCCTAGCTGGGAAGGAGACTGGGTCATGAGTTGTCTGGCTTTAATCAGGATAAAGTAGATTAAAGACAAAACAAAACAAAGAACTTGTAAAAAAGCATTGGACTTCAAAAGGTGCTGGAAAGCAGGAAAATGTAGTAAACAACCATTATCCATTATAAATGCAATCCAATATGTATATCATGATCTTTTAGTGATAAGAGTCAGGCCAATCAACCAGTTAATCAATTCAAACAAGGAAGAAACTCTCTACACTTTTATCTAAAGCCAATTTTTCTTGTCTACTATGTCCATCTCCTTTCAAGTTCCTATAAGTATTGCTCCAAAAACACATCAAGAAGCAAAAATTTTCTTCCAAAAATCATTCTGAAATGTTTTTCCAAACATTTTGTGTTTCCTCTCATCTCAGAAACAACCCAATATCTATTTTTCCTCTGTCCCTCTCTCTAAGTACTACTCCCAGCTATTACAGTGCTCTGACATTCTTTGTAGAAAACTCCCAGATAGGTTTGTTTAAACCTGCTGTTGCCCATTCAGCTATCTCTTTTGTTCTATCTCTGCCCTACTCTAATTTGTTTTGGTCTTCACCATTCTACAGAAATCATCCTTGTCCAGTTCATGTATTACTTCTCATTGCTTAATCTCATTGATAGTCAACTCTCCGTCAAAATATGTAAACTAGCAGAAGCGTTCACTCCCTCCTTGTTGAACAACATTATTAATTTGGCTTCTATGTCATCACACTTTTCTGATTTTTTCGTTTGTTTGTTAGCTTTGTGTTTTACTTACATCTCATTGGCCACTTTTTCTGTTTTCTTCTCCATTTCTTTTCAAAACCCTAATATCCAATTGTTGAAATGTCTTAGTCTTCTTCTCTTGACTACATAGTATCTTATCCAGACTGGTAGGGTGTATTTATGTAAATACTATCTACATACTGAAAACTCCAAAGTTATAGCCTCAGAATTTTCTTACCTTAATGTTAGACACATATACAGGGATCCCATGTTATTATACTTAGAAGTCTAAAAGCAACAACAACGCTTGATTCCTACTTTTTCTTACTATACTTCTTTTTGAAAGATCTTTAAGCAATTCATCCAATTGCTCAGGTCTAAAAATGTAATCATCTTGATTCCTCCCCTTTTCCTTGCCGTCTGTTTAATCATTAGCTGCACCTATTTGTTCTACCATTAACAGAATCCTAGAATCCAACCTTTTCTTATCAACTTAAAACTACCAAGTCCAAACCATCATCGCTGTTCACACTGATTAGTATTAGTGCAATAGCCTCTAAACTTACTTTTTTGCTCCTGTAAAACGTTCCCTGTAGTGCATTTTTCATGTAGCAATGAGAATGCTATTTTGAAAATATAAATCATCACATTTTGAATAATTACCAAAGCCCTAATCCGAAGAGAGAAATCCCTGATGCTGTGGCTTTGGGTCCTCTCAAACCTCATTTTCTATCATTTTTCCCCACACTCAATTTCTTGTAGACTCACATTACCATAGGGTAAAATGAAGAGAATAGCATACAAAATGAGCAACAAGTAAAATAGAAAGTGATAAATTTAAGAGTAATGTCTCAGATCTCAATATCGCCATTTTTCCCTTATCCCTAAAGTGTATCTGCTGACTAAGTGTATCTGTTGGTGAGCATCACAGAGCGAGAAAATCATGGAAGTGAACTAGGAGAGGCTGACATTTGTGTCATGCTTAGGGATAGATACAATGTTGAAAGGCAGAGATAAGATAAAGGACATAGTTAGACGTGTGCTAGCAATATAAAAACAATTTTAAAGAAAACAAACACCCATTATGTCCTGAATATGAGGAAGTATTTAAAATGAGTACAGATAGGAGAGGCTGTGTATAGCTGGAGTATGTGTGCTTGGGATTCTGGGAATCTTTAAGGCAGATAGACTATTGTCTGTACAGTTAAAGAAAAGAAAACAACACAATAGCTGGTAAGTGTACTAGCTAATGTTGATGCATAGTTACTCTTTTTCATTTTGTTTTCTTCTACCTTCCTCCATCCCCACAACATATCCAGTATACAACAAATCAAATAAATTCTTTTTTTTTCTTTCGGAGAGGTTTTGCTATAGGGCATGTGCATTCACCAGAAAGACAGAGACAGAGAGACAGAAAGTGAGAAATCACCCCACAGGGGGGATGGCCATGCCGCAATCCCTTTTCCTCCATTCTCCTATTGGGATCTTGGGCATGCACGCACATACACCCAGAGTGAGTTTAAGCCACCAGGTTGGGGATTCAAACTGCAATGGACTACGTAGGAGTCCAGTGACGTAGCCATTATGCCATCTGCTGGTCCCCATCAAATAAATTCTTAAGTGATTGCAGTAATTAATGCATACCTAACATGTCAAGTACAAAGTAGGTGCTGGGATCCAGTTAATGTTAGGATTATTAATCAATCAAACTCTTCAATATCTTAATCAGTTTGCTTAGTCAGGATAATAGGCCTATAATTCTAGAAATAGAGACTGCAGTAGAAAAGGCTTATTGTGGGTAAAAGATCTCCTTACTATTTCTTGCCTTCTGCAAACACTGGTCACCAATGCTGCCTTCCAACTGTCTAAATTAGGATGTTTTACAGCTCTGATGACCTCTAGGTCTCCTTGCTGAGTCATCATTACAAGTGTTTTTTCCTCATGGGATACATGAAAATATTAACACCAAATATGTATTAGGGCAAATAGAGTATTTAAAACAATAAAAATATGTCACACTTGTATGGATTGTTGAATATCAATTATAAGGAGTTATAGAACATAACATATCCTAAATTCGGAAAGAGAAACAAGACAGACAGACTTTGGTATGCTTTTGTATATTTTCCAAAATTTCCAAAGTATATAATCAATTTTTAAGAGATCTGTAGATATTTGCCTATTATAAGAGTGAAAACCATAACTATGCAAAATGTAGGAACTCTAAAACACATCATATATAGAAGAAGAAAATAATTGCTCCTTTCTAGTCAGTGCTTTTTGCCAGACAGTAGGCTGAGCATTTTATATAAGCATGCCTAATTAGTCTTTCAATAACACAGGCTATAAAAATGAAGCTCAAGCTATGATTTGCCTTCAGACAATGCAGCCGAGCAGAGGCAGTGGAGGAAATGTGATTCTGGGGCCCTCCTAGCCAGTTATTGCCCAAGTCAGGCTTTCACTAGACAAAGTTTGGAAGATATGTAAGAGGGCAACATGGAACCCTCAGTGATCAGGAGCCCTTCACTGTATGCAGGATGTTGAGTCAGGGAGAAAAATCTGGAGAGGATTGTGGGAAGTCCTGCCGTTCAAATCATCTGGGAAGCCAGTGAGGAGAACCTCCCCCAGAGCCAATCCAATACCATCTTCTTTTGTGGTATAGGGGAGGGGAAAAAAAGGGGTAGGTTTCTGGGACCTGGCTGAGCACGTAATACTTTCCTTTTAATGGGTCTATCAGATGATCTTTTAAGGGGTCAAAAACAATACATACTTCATCAAGTAAGGGAAACACCCCTTTCTCTTATTTGGTCAAATAAATTATATATTTTTTCAGAAATGCAAATTTTTTTCTAATGGGAAAGGAGAAGGAAGGGGAATAGTCTTCAGTTTATTCTACAACATTCTTATAAACTGTCTCTTTCCTAGTGCTTTATGTAGGAGAGACTTCATTGTCTATTTATCCTGATTAAGAAATGTCGAATGTATTCATGCTGGGAAAATTCATTTTGCATGCTGTAATGATACACAGTGATTGAATGTACAAAAAAAAAGTAAACTATATTAATAAAAAAAGAGAAGCGTTTGATTAATATGACATTGATTATTTAACTCTCCTGGATTTCCAAAAAGCTTTTCCATGTAAAGATGTTAAAAAATAAGGAGAAGAATTACCTCAAGACATACAAGCATTTTTTTTTTAATTATAGAAGTTCAGTTAGATTAATCTCTCTCTAAATGAAAATCCTGGTTCTCTCTTCTTGCTATCCCTGTTACATCTTTGTAGCTTCATTTGTTTCTGGGCTCTGAAATTGTAGCAGATATCAGATTAGAGAGAAGCACCTTTTGACATTGTGCCCAAAGTGGAAAGTAATAACGGTTATGCTCTTTGTCTCCAGTGGAGGCCCCTTGATAAATGTCAATGAAGTGATCTTTTCCTTCCCAGGGAGGAGGTGATATTGTGAACCTGCTACTGTGATCATTAATACTTAACAAGACCTTCTCTTCCTTTACCAAAGATAGCCCTGGGGACCATTCACTAGGCTTTGTAATGGAGAATGAAATTAACCTTTTGTAGAGAAGCTCACGGGTCTATTAGAAAATTCATTATGCAGGGACTGGCTAGAGAAGGGGTCTCTATAATCTCTTTGGCAAACAGGGTGGCTTAGTTCAATATTTGAGATGTTAACATATCTTCTCACAATTGTAGTTTAATTGAACTTATCCCTGTTCCAAATGACACATGGACAGGAAGACCAGAGGGTCTGTAAACTTGTCTACACTGACCAATCTCGAAGGGCAAGCCACGATCAGAGACACTGGCTGAGTATTCAGGTAAGGCAGTAGGTGCTTGGGGAATACAGAGCTGAGCGATGCCTGGCAGGAGTGCCCTTGTTCTCCTGTGACAGCCTTCATGAAAAATACCAGTATCCAGAATGAACTATCCCTTTTCAGACACTAAAATATATGGATCATGAGTTCCCTTCGAAATATCCAGGAATGTAGAGGGGAGTAAAAGCTTCCCTCCAACTCTTCAGAGACTTGCAGAAGCTTAGATCTTGTTACAATTAGAGCAAATACATTCTTTTT
Organism: Tupaia belangeri chinensis; assembly: GCF_000334495.1. NCBI lineage: Eukaryota > Metazoa > Chordata > Mammalia > Scandentia > Tupaiidae > Tupaia > Tupaia belangeri. The sequence continues at coordinate 448,498 of NW_006159787.1, forward strand.
CTAATTGGCTAATTCAGCCATGGCTACTGCATATCCTAGGGAAGAAGAAAACTAGTAAATATCAAATATCTATCTTGTACTGGGATTTCACAGAGGTATTTTATATATCAAACATCATAATACAATGAGGTGTTATTCTTATCTCCATTTCATAAATAAAAGAACTGAGAAAGCTATGTGGCCCTTGCCCCAAACCTTCCCTTTCTCCGTAGAAACCATTTCTACATTGTTTAGCTTTTTTGCTATTCACCTTCATATTACTATGTAACATGGTTTACTACCCTCTTTTTTATGATTTGAGGACATTATGTACTGAGCATGATACCAATACACATTTGGGTATCTAATACACCCCCTACACACACACACACACACTTTCAGTATCCCTAAATTTAAACATTAATTTACTTAAGGAAAATTACTGAGATGTATTAAGCACTCAGCAGAGTTTTAGGCAATGTGTAGACATAGTAGTGGCCAAAATAGATGAAGTCCTTGCCACATGGGGCTTATATTTTAATGCTAGAAACAAATGAAAACAAACATATGCACACAGAGACACACACACACCACACCACACACTATTAGGTGGACAACAGATTGGAAAGTCAGAGAATAGTAGAGGAGAAGTAATGGTTTAGGTAAGGTAATTTTTGTTTAAATCCACATTCACTTTTTACCTTACTTTAACTCTAGGTGTTTGTTGGTGTTTTTTTGTTTGTTTGCTTGCTTGTTTGAGAGGGTTTTTTTGTTTGTTTTTTTTTTGCTATAGGGCACGTGCACTTGCCAGAAAGAGAGAGACAGAAAGCAAGAAATCACCCTCCAGGGGAGATGGCCATGCCACAATTCCTTCTCCTCCATTCTTTCAGGATCTTGGGCACGTGCACACACACACCCAAGCATGAGTTTAAGCCACCGAGTACAGGACTCGAACTGCAGTCAGCTACATGGTAGTCCAGCTACATAGCCATTAGCCATTATGCCAACTGCTGGTCCTAACTCTAGATGTTTTTTATACTGAGACATTTGTATTAGGATTATATTTTTTTTCTTATAAAATTTCTGTTTGTCCTGGAATGAATCACTGCTTTGGCCGGAGAGCTTGATGAGGCATTGGCTTGTCTCTCTATCACTAAATCATCAGCAGAGTCTTTCAGGATGTGTCAGGCACTTCTCACAAGAGTCAAACAGGACAAGAAACCACTTGTTCCACATCCTGTTCAGCATCTCTTACCTCTGCTTGATCCACAGTTGTTACTTGACAGCTCTCCTTCACCATCACCTTGAGAAATCCCCTCATTCATTCTCCCTCATCTTCTTTCTTACTTTAGACCCTCTTGAGGATGGAACGTATCTCCAACAGTTTCTAAGGAGAAGTTGCAGGGGTGGTAAATTTCTTTGAAATATTTCATTTGGAAACATCTTTATTCTACCTTTACACCAGAGTGTTCATTTGTGTGAGTGAAGTATCTTAAATAGAAAAATATTCTCCTCTAGAATTTTGAAGACATTGCTCTGTTATCTTACAGTTTCTAATGTTGCGCTTGAGAAGTCAAATGCCACTCTGAATTTTTAATCTTTACTATACCCACTGTATTTTTTTTCTTCACTCAGACTCGAGGGATTTTTTTTTTTTCACTTACTTTTGTCTTTGTTTTAGTATTGGTTTTGCAATGTTTAGAAAGGGTGCTTGGTGTAGCTATTTTATCACCAGATACTACGTTCTCAAAATCTATCTATCATCTATCTATCTATATCTATACATGTATATGTATATCCATATCTATATCTATATATATACATATATATCATAGCCTTTGATTCTGTAATGTTTTCATTATATCACTTCACAATTTTCCCCATTGTTTTTCCTTGCTTCTCTTTCTAGAATGCCTATTAGTCAGTCATTGACCTCCTCAGTTGATTGCTTAAATTTCTTGTTTTCTCAGGCTGGCCCTATGCCTAGTGGTTAGGGGGCCAGATCACACATGGCCAGCAGTTGTGTGGGTCCCATGCCTGTGGCTTGAAAAACATGCTGGGTATCAATATGTGTGCCTAAAGTCCCAACGGAATGGAGAAACGGAGAAGAAAAGGTTGTGGTATGATGCTGCTCCATGGAGGGATGCTTTTCCATCTCCCTCTCTGTCTCTTTCTGATGAGGGCTTGTGCCCTCTGGCAATAATAATAGTAGAAAAAAATACTTCTTCTCTCTTTTTTTCCCTTCTTTTTTGTTATTTGGGGAAATTTCTTCAACTTTTACACTTCAGCTCTTAAATCAAATTGTTTCCATCCATTCAAATAAAAATTTTCGGTTTTATAGTAAATCATCCAAAAACATCATAAATAATGGAAATATATGGAGAATTCTATTTCTGGTAAAATTAGAAAACAAATTCCAAAATTTTAGCTTATTTTCAAAACATTACTAGTTTTTAAAAGCAGCCCAAAATAGCTGACTTTGCACGGAAGCCCCCTAAGAGTAAGTAAAAACAAAATGAGAGAAAATTTCAGTGGAAAAGAAAACCTACCAAGAAACTGGCCACAAAAAAAATATTATTTCTCTTTGGTGAACAGAATATGCTGAGACACCAAAATTATATTTCTTGCTTTTTAGAGGGCACAGCAGTTGAGGGGAGCAAGTTGAGAACATGTCCCCCTCCTCCAGCCATTTTTCACAGAGAGATCATGGAAGCAGAGCTACCTGAGGTGTCACCAAAATACCATTTTTGAAGGATTCAGACTATCTTTTGGATAACTGAGAGGCTGAGAGTCTTTTGTTCTAAAAGCCTGCTAGCCTAGAAAGCTGCTTCCGTTCGTCCAGACTCCTGCAAGTTACTAGTGTGGGCAAGCCAACATCTTCCAAGATTTTTTATGTATTTTCAGAAAATATATGTAAATCTAATTTGTTCTAATTTTATACACACACACAAAGATACTACACTAAAAAATAGGAAGGAAAACAAAATTTACTGACAGATTAAAAAATGTTGCCATGGAGAAGGTGAGAATACTGAACACCCTGGACCCATGTGAGACAGCAATCCTGGTAACGTGTGTTTTGTGGAATCACACGTCCTTTCGGTTAGCTGTCTCTAGGACTTGACTGGGAGCCAAAGAATAGGGCAGGGACTAGTAACACGATTTTTTTGGTCATTGAGATAAACCATGGTCTCTAGTCAACTTGTCAATACTGAAAAGATGACATTTTTATCTCCATCTGTCACTTTTTCATGTCCTACTTCTTAATTAATTTGGACTGTGGAGGAGAAGGTAGTTATTGATTGTAAGTAGATAAGAGTGAAACAATGTGTACTGCAGTCATATTGGAGGGATGTGAGGAAGAGTCTAGCTCCTCATATGAGCAGGGTTGAATCCTAGTTGAGTGTCATCACTGCTGTGGTTCACCTCCTGCTCAGTAGTATAAGATACTGAGATCCGATTTGGCCCCTGTTCACAGCATCTACCACCTGTGTAGTCCCATGGCCACAAACAGGCCCACACCACAAACAGGTGGTCAGCCCCTGGGAATAGGCTAGAGACAGAGTGAATCAGGAAGGTGCTGGAAGTATTGATACCTGAATACTAATACCAAGCACTCCATTGGGAAGGAAAGGGCTGACAAGGTTGTTAATCAATGGGAGGCATGAAAGAAGGTTGCTGAAGGATAGGAAAGGGCCTAAAGTGGCCAACAGAGCCCAATTTTAGGAGGAATGGGGACTAGGGGAGAATAGAGAAAGGAGCAATAAAACACAGCTGGCAGCAGTGGAAACGTGTTGCCAAGGCCGGCCGCAGACATTAAGCCTTTCCAGCACACATTGTGCTAACAGCTGGGTTCACTTAATGTGCAAGGATGAAGAGGCATTGCATGGCTCCATTTCCTTAGCACAACCCCAGAGGAATGGGAGAGACAGAAAACATCCAGAGGCTGGGAACCGACGGATGGCTGGAGAAGCAAGCTTCACCGGAAGCACTCGCTTACATTCCTCCCAGCTCAGCTCAGTGCTCACCCTTATCATGCCCTGTAGATCAGTGGGACGAATGCTTGACTGTCCTGTAACATGATCAAGGGGACATGTTTATACCTCTGTCAGCCCTTTCTGGATAGAGGCCTCCCAAACAGAATCTGCAGCATGAGTATTTTCTCCAGCCTTGTCCTTATCCTTTGGCTTAGTGGACCAAAAGTGGGATTCTGCCCTTGGCTCAGCTCCTTTGGATTATGCCTCATTAGAAGTACCTAAGCTGGGGACCAGCAGTTGGCGTAATAGCTATGTCGCTGGACTCCCATGTAGTTGACCACAGTACGAATCCCAGACCTGGTGGCTTAAACTCATGCTGGGCTTGTGCATGTGCGTGCCCAAGATCCTGAGAGAAGAATGGAGGAGAAGGGATTGTGCTGTGGCCATCCCCTGGGGGATGATTTCTCGCTTTCTGTCTCTCTCTTTCTGGTGAGCATATCCACCCTATAGCAAAAATCTCTCCCCACAGTTCTCCCCCCCCCCCCCCCAAAAAAAGAGAAGTACTCAAGCTGCCCTTCACAGGTTCAGTCTCTTAAATCAGCTCAGATCGAATAAGACTGATGTATTTATTTTTATACGTACAGTCTCCCCACCAACTAGATTATAAATTCCTTTAGTGAGGGAAACCATGTCTTGTTTACCATGTATCTCTAGCACCAGCATAGTGTCTGACACATAGAAGGAAGATAACAATTTGTTCATGTAGGAACGCACTGGGCTTCATGCTTTGCAGATCTGCAGTGCCTTCTCCCCCACTCAGAATCTGAAAATCCCAATATCACTTCAGTGCCCCAATTCCTTTTGTGTGGGAAATGAAATAACCAGAATTGCTCCCATCCTTTTCTTCCTAGAGAAAACTAAGTTAAATAAAATTATTTTAGTATTTTAAGGAACTTCCACATCAATATTTTTTGGGGGGGCATGTGGAGACAGATTTTAGCAACAGGGTGCGGTCACTCACCAGAAAGACAGAGACAGAGAGATAGAAAGGGAGAAATCACCCCCCACGGGAAATGGCCATGTTGCAAGCCCTTCTTCTCCATTCTCCTCTTGGGATCTTGGGCACACATGCAAATGTCCCCAGCATGAGTTTAAGCTACTTGTTCGGGGACTTGAACTGCAGTCGACTACATGGAAGTTCAGTGACATAGCTATTACTCCAACTACTGGTCCCATGGCTTTTAATTACTCCCAAAATTCATGAGTTGAGATCTGGTTGTAACAAGAGTAAGAGAGCAAAAACTTAATTTGATTATGGTGCTGACAGTGGAAACTTTGGGAGTAATTAGACATCAGAGTGAGGCCTCTGTGATTGTGTTCAGGCAAGGTTAAAAAACAGGATGTGAGCCCAGAATGGAGATGGCGGGCACGGATGTGTGTGCTCCGTCTCTCACTACATGATGCCCTCGAGACCCCACCAGCAGGAGGACCCTCGCCACATGCTGTCCCTGAGCCTTGGACCTCCACACTGTAAGCCAAATAAGCCTTTATTCTTATAAATCACCAAGTTTCAGACATTTTCTGCTACTAGCAACAAACGAGCTAGAACTCCTTTTCTCCTTCCCATTGAAGGAAGATCACATTAATTACTTGGTTTACTTTATAGATAGTGTGCAGGAAGGGTCCCCCACCCCTAGGTTGTGGACCAGTGCAGGTACATGGCCTGCTGGACCCCTCTCTGCACCCGTGCTGCAGGGGATGGACAGTGAGCAAGTGACTGAGACAGTGGGCCAGTGTTCATAACTGCTCCCGTCCCTCACACTGCTGCCTGGGCTCTGTTTCCTGTCAGATCAGAAGTAATACTGGATTCTCATGGGAGCATGAACCCTACTGTTGTTTGCATTGTTTATTTTAGTGTGGTAGTGGTGGAAATGGATTGCACAGTGGATGTAATATGCTTGAGTCACCCCCGGACCAACCTCTCTCTGGTGGAGGGATTGTCTTCCATAAGGCCATGCCCTGGTTCTGCGAAGGCTGAGGCTTCTGATGTACAGGCTGTATCAGACCATAGACTTTGGGGTGTAGGTAACTCATGCTCTGAATCACAGGAAGGCCATCACGTGCCCATGCTAGTACCACTGCCCCTGAGAGTCAGGGTCGCATCAGATCCCCCATGAGAAGCTATCCACATCTCTGGAGTTTTCTTTCAGGTCAGTGCTACCTCCGCTTTAGACAGGATCCAGGCAGACCTGCCATGTGACTAAGCTTGGAAGCACAGGGCTCGGCCAGACTTGGAGACCATTTGTTTCCTTAATGCCCAGCTATAAGCAACAGAGTTTATAGTTGCAGATGAATTTTTCCTCTTATTGCAAATGGCTTTGATTTAATAATAACATTTTCCAAGCCATTGGCCCATAATGAGGATTATTGCCTGTGGGTATTTAATACAGGAAAAAAGAAATGGGCCCACTTCACCGTGCAAATGGCTGCCACAAACCCCGCAGGGGGAAGGCTCAAGTGACAATTGTACTGCAACGACACCGTGGTGGTGTAAAGATGCAGGCAGTTTAAGTATCACTCTTTTTTAAAATTTATTATTATGATTATTTCCCATTTTGATCAGAGAGAGATAAAGAAAGAGAGAAAGGGAAAGGGAGAAAGCAAGCCACCAGGTCCAAGACTGGAACCACAGTCAACCATGTGCCTTTAATCACCACACCACCTGCTGGCCCCAAAGTATCACTCTTTCATTGAGCCAAAGCTTCATCAAGTCTCAAAGGATAATGTTGCTGGGAGATGGCTTTCAAAAAACCAAAGTCCATTTAATTCTAGTGTTTAAAATAGGGCTTAAAAAAGGTTGGTGAGTTTGCATATTCAATCAGTAGTGAGTAAAAGGCAAGGATGGGTGGTGATGAAGGCTGGGAAGGACAACGAGGTGGAGGCGACTGTGCTAAATTTTGGAGATGAAGGAAAGGACAGCATCAAATGCTAGATGCAGTACTAGAGATTTTTCTGATCTGTTGTCATTTAATCCTTATATCAGCTCTGTGTGATAGCTACTACTATTATGCCTATTTGATGAGAAAACGGATGCCTTCAAGATAGAGAAGAACATTTCTCAGGGCACACATAAGAAGCAGAGCATGAAATGCGGCACAGGTTTGTCTGGCACGCAAGCCTCAGGTCTTCCGTGCAGTGTGGGCTGTGAGGATCGTGTTTGCTACTTAAGGACAAGGCAGCCTGAGGCACTAACCTGAAGCTTTTCCTCTGTGCTGCTTTCGTGCCTCCCTTTTCTCAGCTCTCCCTTTCACAAAGCCTGAGGCCAATCCCTCAGCTGTCCCATCTAATGCTCCCGTCTGCAAGGGGCTGGCTCCAGTCATTTGCTCACTGGCGAGCGTTTGTCAGTCTCCTCCCTATGAAGGTACCAGCAGTTAGGCGTTCTCTAAGTCTGTGAGGAGAGCCCTTTCACTCCCTGAATAGGACGGAATAGCAGAGAGGCACTTGGGGAGGCAAGATGCATTTCCAGGTGTCCTAGAGCTGCGATCCTGTGTTAGGTCAGCGATCTCCAGTCTCTGTGACACGAGAGACTAGTTTTGTGGAAGACAATTTTCCTGTGGGCTGGGAGCTGGTTTTGAGATGATTCAAGCACATTACATTTATTACATACTTTTAAAATTATTATATTGTACTATAATTAAATAATTATACAACTCACCATAATGCAGAATCCGTGAGAGTCCTGAGATTGTTTTCTGGCAGCTAGCCAGTTCTATCAGGGGGTGGTGGGAGACAGTGACACCCGGAGCGTGTTGCTTATGTCCAGTCTACTCTGTAATCATGTTTTGGTTGCTGTCACTGCAGAAAACCCTGCTTCATAAACATAGGGTGTTGGAAATGGAATCAGGCTTTTCAGTGCTTTTGTAACAATCTCAGGATATTTTACCTTGACTTTAACTTAGAACATATGGACATTTGAAGTTGTCTCACACATATTTTAAGACCACTGTCATTTATAATCTCAAGCAGTTGATCCTCTTCTAGCATAAAGTTGATTCACCTGGCTTTTTCACAAACGGGTGACCAGTTTATTCCTTCCCCGTTCAAGGGTTGGGGGGAAGTGTTGTAGTCAGGAAGTGATGCTCAAACCTAGATCCCTTGCACATACAGTTCACAATAGTGTTCCTGTGAGAACTTTAATCTGATGGGAGGCAGAGCTCAGGCAGTAATGGGAGTGATAAGGAAAGGCTGTAAATACAGATGCAGCTTAGACTGCTCCCTCTCCCTTCACCTCTGGCTGCGCTCCTGCTGTGTGGCCTGATTTCTAACAGACCACAAACTATTAATGTTCAGTGGCCTGGGGTTTGGGGAATCCCCTCTAATGTGATTAGCCTCCAGTTTGCTGGTAGTGGATGCAGCTCATGATAGGAGTTGGATTGGAGAGGAGAGGGTTAGAGAGCAAGAAATATAAAATTGAGGGCCAGCCCTGAAGCCTAGAGGTTAAGGAAGGTGGATCCCATATTGCTAACCCAATTTTAATTCCAGTGCCTATGTTTTGAAAATTCATACCAAGTGCACATTCATACATACTCAAAATCCTTACAGGATGGAGACATGGAGAAGGGATTACAGGGTGCTTGCTTCCTCTCTTTGTCTCTGTTGGGAGAGTTCATATGCTCTCTGACAATTAAATAAAAAAAAAGATAAGAAATTGAAACCTTAACATCTTGAGGCAATTGCTATGTTTCTATCCAGACACTAGTGCAAGGTCTCTGTCTCTGCCCCACCAATCTCCACTCCCTACCTTTCCCTTTGGGTCAAACATTATGGCAAGTCTTTTACAGACATCCACTCGTCTGATCTGTCTCAACCCTATGGATAGACCTCATTATTATTTTCCTGTTTGCTTGTAGGCAAGCATATTAAAACAAAGAGGCTAAGTATCTTGCCCCAGATTACCAGCTAGTCAGTGGCAGAGTTGGGATCCTAAACAGGTAGTCTGACTCCTGAGGTAAGGTCTCCCCAGGTTCACAACACTTCCTCTCATGATTAGGTTTTCTGAGACTCAGGAATCCTTCCATGGTACAAAGCTTTTGAATCGCAGCAGTTTCCCAGTGTTTGTGCTCACGTGTCCTACATGCTCGTCTGTCGTCTTCACACACAGATTCTTTGTCTTGGGTTACTTCTGTCACTGTAACTCAGAAATCTGGGGGAATTAAACCCATGTGGTGGCTTCTTAAGTGGTTTCAAAGTGTTATTTAAAATTCAAAAAGAGATAATTGAAAGAGTCGTATTAAAAAAGATAATATTTTCTGAACCTGGTCATAAGTAACTGATGGTAGAGTCTGTGTAATCTGTAGCTGACAACATGTTGGTACTTTTTTTTTACTTTTTTTGGTTATTTTCCCCATTTTGATTTTCATTTTTGTGGTTTTGTTCCTTTCTTTTATTTATTCATTATTTTCATACATTCAATCGCTATACATCATTTAGACTGTAAAGAGACTTGTAGATGTTTTTAAATGGTTTCTTTTTTATTTATAGTGGTAATACCACCCTTCGATGGGCACCAGCTCCAGGGTTCTGATATCTGACTCTAGTTCCAAGAAGAAGTACTGGCTAGGTAGCCTATGCTTAAGTTTGGACAGGATACTTATACTGGTGACCAGAGTGAGAGGAGCCAGAGCAAAAAGTCAAATATGTGCTAGAATTGTGGATGACTCATAGTCTAGTAGCCAAAGCAGTTATTGAGTTTAGGAGAACAAAGGAAGGTGGTAAAAGGAGGTTCCAGCGCCAGGATATGAAGGGAAAGAACTGCCAGGTATGGAGTAGAAGAATATTTGAAGAGCACAGGCAGACAGAATCCACAATAATTACCATACATTAAGCATGGGACTCATTCTCAATGACAGTCACACATGCAAGCATACACATATACACATAAACACACATACACGCATAGGTTTGGGTCTGGAGGCACAGGTTTAAGAGGAACACTAACCATCTAAAGTCCAGCTTCAAACAAAAAAACATCTGAGTGGACTCTATCTTTATGCATCAAGATGATTGGAGAAACTTTCAACTACAGGTCTCCCTTGATATCTGCAGGGCATTGGTTCCAGAATCCCAGCACATACCAAGGCCAAGCTGTGTGGAAGTATGATGTCAACTAGATAGAGAATGGTATCTCCTGCCCATGGTAGTACCAGGAAGAAGGGAGGCTGTAGGCCAGAGGTGCCATTTTCCTGGCTATGCTGAGAAATTTTAGTCAGTCTATGCTTCTGGTCCTGACTCTCAGTACCCAAGTACAAATAAGCATGTGAAGAGCTTTATTTCTGGAAAGTTCCTTCTATGCTATCTTGATCAGAAGAGGGAGAAATAAAGTCTCCTTTTCACCTTTGGAGAAAGATTGAATACAACTACTAGGAAGGCCTCAGATTCTGAGGCTTACGAGGAAAAGTGAGGATGCAGAGGTTTGCAGTAGCAACTACCAAATTGGGAAGGTGCTGTCACACAATCACTCAAATGTTCCAAAGGCCAAAGAAGTCAGGAGAAACAAGGAACACATGACAGAATCTTCCTCTTGACCTTCAAATCTTTTCCCAGATCAGATTATCATTTATTTCTGAAACTTCCCTTTATCTATCACATTCTTATATTATATTAAGTTGTCTGTATTGCTGGATAATGATTGAAGTATGCCTCATTTCTTTTATTCTGCCAAGGTGGTTTCCTCTTCGTAGCACCTTAATCTTTTTTATGTAACCTACATGTCAGCTGGAGCCCTTTCCTTACTGGATTTCTAGACTTACTTGATTAAAGTTCCAGGTTAGAAAGAATCCAATGTCTTCTCAAGACTTTCTAGTGAGCCCCAAGAGCATTCATGACAAAAAGTCTAGAGAGTTTCCCTTCCTGCCCAGTTTTAACATTAATTATATGGCCCTGAAGATGTGAGCACATGTTTTCCATCTCTAAGAGAGAAACCTATTCAAAGGTTTTTGATTCCCCATCCCGTTGATCGTTGCTTTTATTTTTGGCTTAAGAGAATATTAAGTAATACTAAGGTACTTCTCATCTTGACCTGTCAGGTCTCTGTTAGGGAGGTTTCTGTCTTTGTTTCCAAACTCAAATAACCAGTGCTTATCTCTCCCATATTAGAAGAAGCAGACAAAAAGGGATTAATCAACAACTAAGCTCTGAGCAATATATAATCAATGGAAAAAGCTCTACTTCCAAGGTGAGAGGACTTCATTTTTAAGTCAAGAATATTGATAGGGGTGACATCCAATTACAGTTGTTTTTTCGTGTTGGCAGGAGATTATTTCCAAGAACTTGGGTAGATGTTCATGGTTCTTATGAAAATGGTATAGTATTTGCATATAACCTAGACACATACTCCTGTATCCTTTATAAAGTCTTTAGATACCTAGTACAATGAAAATGCAATATAAATATTTGTTATAATGTCTCATTTAGGGATTCAACATTTTCTTTTGGTGACCTTGTTGGAATTTGATTTTTAATATTTTCAAGATGCAGTTGGTTAAATCCACAGATCTGAAACTGACATCAATAGATAGAGGGCTGACTACAATTCTCTTGTACTATCGAAGTCCCTGAAACAGAGACTTTCTATTTTTTTAAGAAAAATATTATATTACAAAATAATTATGATATTATTTCATACAATAAAAGATTTTTTAAAAAAATAAGGTCATGAGATATCATGTGTATCTTTCTTTTTTTTCTGTGTTGTAAGACATGTAAGTGTACTTTTCCATGCTCCAAACACACCTTTTCAGATTAAGGCATGTTTTTCACATAGCTATGTTCCTTGCCTTGGAGGCAAAATTTGTCCAGGCTCCTGGTGTCTTTCTTTTTGGCTCTGGTATCTATACATGTTGAATCTCCTTCTTTCATTTCCAACTGAGGGTTAAAAATTTAGACTGTCCCTACATTTCCATAAGAAATATTTTTTCTTTTTTTTCTTTTTCTTTTTCTTTTTTTTTTTTTTTGAGAGTTTTTCGCTGTAGGGTGCATGCGCTCGCCAGACAGACAGACAGAGACATAGAGACAGAAAGCAAGAAATCACCCCCCAGGGAGGATGGTCACGCCACAATCCCTTCTCCTCCATTCTCCTCTAGGGATCTTGGGCACGCATGCACATGCACCCGGCGTGAGTTCTAAGCCACTGGGTCCGGGACGCGAACCGCGGTCAACTACATGGGAATCCAGGCTCTGGTATCTATACATGTTGAATCTCCTTCTTTCATTTCCAACTGAGGGTTAAAAATTTAGACTGTCCCTACATTTCCATAAGAAATATTTTTTCTTTTTTTTCTTTTTCTTTTTCTTTTTTTTTTTTTTTGAGAGTTTTTCGCTGTAGGGTGCATGCGCTCGCCAGACAGACAGACAGAGACATAGAGACAGAAAGCAAGAAATCACCCCCCAGGGAGGATGGTCACGCCACAATCCCTTCTCCTCCATTCTCCTCTAGGGATCTTGGGCACGCATGCACATGCACCCGGCGTGAGTTCTAAGCCACTGGGTCCGGGACGCGAACCGCGGTCAACTACATGGGAATCCAGCGACATAGCTGTTATGCTAACTGCTGGTTCCGTCCATAAGAAGTTTTGTCACATGACCGAAAACATGGCTTTCCACCACTTGCTAACCTTTTCTTCTTCAAAGTGGATTGCTAGAAGCTCTACTTCCCTCTCTTTTATGCAAAGTATTTGAGGTTTCCTCAGTTCTTACTTGTAACTCTAGTATTCAATCTATCAACATCCTCAGCAGATGCAGCCCGGGAGTTAGTACTGCTCACCCTCCTAGGGGTTGATCAGAGTTCCAATCAGCAGCATTTGTATATCACTGTAACTTTCCTCCTGAATCTTCCAAATTCTTACTCTCTTACATCAGCTTTTAAAATGAGTCTTCCCATTGATCTGCAGGACCTAGAACTTGCTGTGGAATTTTCCAGGGGACTTTGCTTGCTTCAGGAGATACTCCTCTTGCTTGAGCTCAGAGTCTTAGTATAATTACATGATCTCTTCCAGCAAGGCACAGCAACTGTGTCATTTTTGTCAGAGTGTTATCGCATCCTACATAAACTCAGAGCCTCTCTGTTGTCTTTGTAACTACAACTTTTCTTAGTTTAGAAAAAAAGTCTCTCAGTGCTTATCTGACACAGTTGAATGCAAGAAGTTGCTAATGGACTAGCAACTGCCTCAAATATATTTTATTAAAACCATTTCCAAGAAGCCATGTGCAACAAAGATAAGAATATGAAAGAAGTCCAGAAGCTGGAAGGAGGTGAAAGACAACACAAAAGGGGTCTTGTAGAGCAATGAAGGTAGACTTTAAGGGCAGATGAGTTTCTCTCTTGCTGTTTGCTTTGTGTCTGAATCATTCATTTATTATAAACCAACCTATATCAAGCTATTTGGTGAACAAGTGCCATGTTGGACACTGTTATTTGTATAAGGATGAATAATCCCATCCTTAACCTATAACCTAAGCTTACAGTCTAGATGATAGTTAGCTAGTGAGGTAACTAATTAACTAAAAATTAAGACATAATGAAGTAGATAGGATAATAGATTCTATAGTTATAAAGATTAGGTAATAATTATTACCAAGGAAATCAGGAGAACTTAACAGAAGTGCCTTTTCAGCCAAACTTTAAAAAGTGTATTTGAAAATGCTTATAGGGGTGAGAATGTCATTCAAGAGAAAGAGCTCTGAAAGTATGAAAGGGAAAAGTTCTTTGGGAAGGACTAAGGCATTGGATATGCAAAAGCAAAAGGTGTGCAGAAGGATCATATGAGATAAGTTTGTAAAGGTATTTTGGAACTTGATGAAGGTCTAAGGAGTTCAGACTTCTCTCTTTAAGCAATGAGAGGGCCATCCAAGGTGTTGAGGCTGACCACGATAAGAACTGCTAGAAGCTATCTCACTGGTAGCAGGGTGCACGGAATTGGGTTGTAACACAGGCAGAGAGACCAGTGGAGAGGCTATTTCAGTCACCAAATAAAAAATACAAAGGTTGTACAAGAGTTGATGAGGACCTGAGCAGAGATTGTCATGGGGAATAGAGAAGGGTGCAATTAAAAGTATATTGTTTGAATAAACTGGTGGGACTCAAGAATATAGTAGAATATAGAAAATAAAGAATTGCTGTACTCTCCAGAAAAGCCTTCATCACAGGGGTAATGGAGACTAACTTTCCTTATATTGTATATCCCTCAGTAATGACTCAAATATCTATGTTTCATAAATTTTAGGGCTACGTTCAGTTCTTAGACTTTTGTAGAGCCAATCAGTGCCTGTGTCCTCAGTGTTCATGCATAGTCTTTGCAAAGGAAAAGGAAGCACAATTAGAAATATTTCCTCCTTTCTGATGCTCAGATACTTTGCATTGTTAAATGCTGTGTATGTGCAATGCTTCATGTGACACAAAATTAATTTCATACAACTCACAGAAATGAGAATGAGTACAGAGTAGGAAGAGGAGAGATTGGAGGACAGGGAGAAAGATATACAATTCTCTTTCTTAATGAATAGTTCTGGTAGGTAGAGGAAATAACCAATTTGGACCATCAGCCAAGCCTAAAATATCCTCCTGCCCAGCACCTGGTCTCCTTGGCTCTTTTCAACTGTTACTGGGAATTTTGGAAGCATAATTTGGCTGTTATATCCTTTGGAGAGCTCTGCCTGGGGTCAGGTCCCAGCCGTCATCACTGGCTAAAATGGAATGTGGAAGGATAATAGCCACAGTGGAAAATACCAGCAGGCATTTTCATGACAGTTTTTAGCTATTTTTTTCCCTTAAGAATAAATTAAAGCAAGGAGACCTCCAGTTCCATCTCTATGCTCCTGGCCAGCAAGGGAAACGGAGGCAGGGGCACCACTGCCTCCTGCCCCACTTCCGGGCTCCCAAGATCAGGACCCCACACCCAGAGAGGTAGGCAGGTATTTTTCTTTTGTTAGTACTCTGCTCTCCTCTGTCCCACAGAGTGGCCTTTGCTCTGCAGGAGATCTCCGGTTCCACCTCTAGTCCCCTGGCGAAATTTATTTTTATATTTTATATTTTTATTCTCCTTGGTATTCTTTTCTTTTCTCTTACATTATCTTCTCTTCCTCATCTTCTACCTTGCCAGAGGGACTAGGCAGGTCTAGAATCAGAGATCTGATATTTTCTAGTAATATAAGTTTCTTTGGGATCCTCCCTTATCCTGAACCAGCTGTGAAAAAGGAGATACTGCTCTTTGTACACCTGAATAGAGTATCTTTCTTGAGACCACATTATTAAAAACAATAGAAGAGAGACTTCAGCACATGTCAATTTGCAGCAAAAGGGAAACATACTCCTAGTCAGAGAAACATTCTCCTAAGAGGTATTTAAAAGTGAGTACTTCTTCCAATGGCTAGAAGTAGAAGAGCCTAAGATCTGAATCAACAAGGAAATATGTCTTCATCAAAGGAACAGAGTAACTCCCCTCCATCTTTTGTGAAAATGGAGGATGTTACCAAAATGTCAGAGAAAGAATTTCAAACATTCATGGTGACAAAATTCTGAGTTGGAACAGAAAAGAGACAATGAACTCCAGGAGATTAGGAAGTCCTTCCATGATAGGAAAGAAGAAATGGACACTCTAAGAAAGAATCAGATGGAACTATTAGAGATGAAGTCTGTAATAGAGGAAATAAAAAACTCTCTTGAAAGTATTAAAAGTTGATTAGACCATGCTGAAGATTGAATCCCCGATATAGAAGATAAAACCTCTGACCTAGAAAAAAACACCAAAAGGATAGAAAATAACAACAACAACAAAAAAAAACCCACAAAGATAGTATACGAGAAATACTAGACTCCATTAGATGCCGAAACATCAGAATAATTGGCATCCCAGAAGGTGAAGAAAGAAACTAATAATGGCATGGAGAATCTATTCCATGAAATCCTGGAAGAAAATTTCCCAAGTCTAGAGAGACACTCAAGCATCCAGACCCAAGAAATACAAAGGACCCCAAGTAGACTCAACCCCAGAAGATCTTCCCCAAGGTACATCTTAGCCAGACTGTCCAAGACCACAGACAAAGACATGATACTAAAACTGGCAAGAGAGAAACAAAAAGTGACTTACAAAGGTCATCCCATCAGGCTAACAGCGGACCTCTCAACAGAAACAATGCAAGCAAGAAAATAAGGGGAAGATGTATTGAAAGTGTTCAAAGAGAAACAATTTCAACCAAGATTATTATATCCTGCAAGATTATCTTTTATATGGAAAAAAAAATATTAAAATCTTCTCAGACAAACAAAACCTGAAAGAATTTGCGAACACCAGACCAACTCTTCAAGAAACCCTGAAGAAAATACTGTTCCAGGAAAACTAAAGAACTAAAAGACAGAAACAAAGGAATAAAAGGCAACTAAGACAATGGCCAACTACATGGATAAAGACAGACAAAGACTGAAAGTGAAGGGTTGAAAAAAAGTTTTCCACACAAATGAGAACCAAAAAAGAGCTGGAGTTTCTATACTAATTTCTGACAAAATAGGCTTTAAAACAAAAACTGTTCAAAGAGACAAAGAAGGGCACTATATTGTAGTAAAAAGGATCAATAGATCAAGAAGATATAATGCTTATAAATATCTATGTGCTTAACACAGGAGCACCCAAATATGTGAAGGAAAGACTGTTAGATCTAAATTAGGAGATAGTCTGCAATACACTAATTGTTGGAGACCTCAACACTGCACTATCCCCTCTGGACAGATCATCTAGACAAAAAATAGATACAGAGATAAAGGATCTGAACAATACCATAAATCAAATGGACTTAACCAGACATCTATAGAACTTTCATCCAAAAACCACGAGATACTCTTTTTTCTCACCCCTACATGGAACCTTTCGAAGACTGACTACATCATAGGGCACAAAGCAAGCCTCTGCAAATTCAAAGGCATAGAAACTATATCCAGCATCTTCTCCCACCAGGATGGAATTAAACTTGAGTTTAATTTCTTGTACCTGTTTTTAGTGGGAAAGCTTTCAGCTTTTCTCCATTCAGGATGATGTTCGTGATGGTTTTTTCATAGACAGCTTTTATTGTGTTGAGAAATGACCCTTGTATGCTGATTTTGCTGAGAGTTTTGCTCATAAAGGGATGTTGTTTCTTATCAAATGCCTTTTCTGCATCAATTGATATGACCATATGGTCTTTGTCTTTTTTCCTGTTAATATGGTGTATTACATTTATGATTTTGTGTATGTTGAACCAACCTTGCATTCCTGGAATAAAGCCTTCCTGATCATGATGTATAATCTTTTTTTATAAGTTGTTGGATATGGTTTGCAAGTATCTTGTTGAGAATCTTTGTATCTATATTCATCAGAGATATTGTTGGTCAGTTGTTTTCCTTCCTTGTCCTGTCCTTATCTGTTTTGAGGATAAGGGTGATAGAGGCTTCATAGAATGAATTAGGGAGAGATTCACCCTTTTGGATCTTTAGAAATAATATGAGCAGAATGGGGATTAACTCTTCTTTGAAAGTTTTATAGAAATTAGAGCTAAAGCCATCAGGGCCAGGGCTTTTCTTTGTTGGGAGGATATGTATTACTGATTCAATCTCCTGGATTGTTCTCCACTCCTTTTCAGGAGTGGAAGTTCTCGCCAATCCAAACAGAAGAGGAAAAAATTAAAGGCATCCAAATAGGAAAAGAAGAGGTGAAACACTCTCTATTCGCAGATGACATGATTGTGTACATAGAAGACCCAATGATTTCCATGAAAAAATTTCTGAAAGTAATGCACGAATACGGTAAACTTTCAGGATACAAGATTAATATACAGAAGTCTATAGCATTTCTATATACAAACAACAGGCAGACGGAGATAGAACTGAAAAAAGTTATTCCATTTACCATAGCCACCAAAAGTATAAGATACTTAGGGATAAATCTAACCAAAGAAGTTAAAGATCTCCACAAGGAAAACTATGAGAAGCTAAAAAAATGAATTGAAAATGACACAAAATATTGGAAGGACATCCCATGATCCTGGATTGGAAGAATTAATTTAACCAAAATGGCAATTTTACCCAAATTAACCTACCTATTTAATGCAATGCCA
Source organism: Tupaia belangeri chinensis (assembly GCF_000334495.1). Taxonomy (NCBI): domain Eukaryota; kingdom Metazoa; phylum Chordata; class Mammalia; order Scandentia; family Tupaiidae; genus Tupaia; species Tupaia belangeri. The sequence goes on from NW_006159787.1 coordinate 466,593, forward strand.
ATCAAAGTACCAGACACAATCTTCACAGATCTAGAAAAGACAATCATAAAATTCATCTGGAATAATAAAAGATCCCATATTGCCAAAGCAATTCTACACAAAAAGAGTGGAGTGGGTGGCATCTCACTCCCTGACCCAAAAGTATACTACAAAGCTGTGGTCATCAAAACAGCATGGTACTGGCACAGGAACAGACATGTGGACCAATGGAACAGAATTGAGTCCACAGGAATAAATTCCCAATCATTCACTCAACTGTTTTTTGACAACGGGTACCAGTCAATCCAGTGGGAAACGGAAAACCTCTTCAGCAAATGGTGCTGGAAAAACTGGATTTCCACTTGTAGAAAGATAAATCTGAACCCCTACCTCTCACCTTTGACAAAAATCAAGTCAAGGTGGATCAAGAATCTTAATCTAAGACACCAAACTATTAAACTGCTTCTAGAAAACACTGGGGAAACTCTGGGAAACATTGGGGTAGGGAA
>NW_006159787.1:475809-483925 GCF_000334495.1 Tupaia belangeri chinensis
AAAGTCAAATATGTGCTAGAATTGTGGATGACTCATAGTCTAGTAGCCAAAGCAGTTATTGAGTTTAGGAGAACAAAGGAAGGTGGTAAAAGGAGGTTCCAGCGCCAGGATATGAAGGGAAAGAACTGCCAGGTATGGAGTAGAAGAATATTTGAAGAGCACAGGCAGACAGAATCCACAATAATTACCATACATTAAGCATGGGACTCATTCTCAATGACAGTCACACATGCAAGCATACACATATACACATAAACACACATACACGCATAGGTTTGGGTCTGGAGGCACAGGTTTAAGAGGAACACTAACCATCTAAAGTCCAGCTTCAAACAAAAAAACATCTGAGTGGACTCTATCTTTATGCATCAAGATGATTGGAGAAACTTTCAACTACAGGTCTCCCTTGATATCTGCAGGGCATTGGTTCCAGAATCCCAGCACATACCAAGGCCAAGCTGTGTGGAAGTATGATGTCAACTAGATAGAGAATGGTATCTCCTGCCCATGGTAGTACCAGGAAGAAGGGAGGCTGTAGGCCAGAGGTGCCATTTTCCTGGCTATGCTGAGAAATTTTAGTCAGTCTATGCTTCTGGTCCTGACTCTCAGTACCCAAGTACAAATAAGCATGTGAAGAGCTTTATTTCTGGAAAGTTCCTTCTATGCTATCTTGATCAGAAGAGGGAGAAATAAAGTCTCCTTTTCACCTTTGGAGAAAGATTGAATACAACTACTAGGAAGGCCTCAGATTCTGAGGCTTACGAGGAAAAGTGAGGATGCAGAGGTTTGCAGTAGCAACTACCAAATTGGGAAGGTGCTGTCACACAATCACTCAAATGTTCCAAAGGCCAAAGAAGTCAGGAGAAACAAGGAACACATGACAGAATCTTCCTCTTGACCTTCAAATCTTTTCCCAGATCAGATTATCATTTATTTCTGAAACTTCCCTTTATCTATCACATTCTTATATTATATTAAGTTGTCTGTATTGCTGGATAATGATTGAAGTATGCCTCATTTCTTTTATTCTGCCAAGGTGGTTTCCTCTTCGTAGCACCTTAATCTTTTTTATGTAACCTACATGTCAGCTGGAGCCCTTTCCTTACTGGATTTCTAGACTTACTTGATTAAAGTTCCAGGTTAGAAAGAATCCAATGTCTTCTCAAGACTTTCTAGTGAGCCCCAAGAGCATTCATGACAAAAAGTCTAGAGAGTTTCCCTTCCTGCCCAGTTTTAACATTAATTATATGGCCCTGAAGATGTGAGCACATGTTTTCCATCTCTAAGAGAGAAACCTATTCAAAGGTTTTTGATTCCCCATCCCGTTGATCGTTGCTTTTATTTTTGGCTTAAGAGAATATTAAGTAATACTAAGGTACTTCTCATCTTGACCTGTCAGGTCTCTGTTAGGGAGGTTTCTGTCTTTGTTTCCAAACTCAAATAACCAGTGCTTATCTCTCCCATATTAGAAGAAGCAGACAAAAAGGGATTAATCAACAACTAAGCTCTGAGCAATATATAATCAATGGAAAAAGCTCTACTTCCAAGGTGAGAGGACTTCATTTTTAAGTCAAGAATATTGATAGGGGTGACATCCAATTACAGTTGTTTTTTCGTGTTGGCAGGAGATTATTTCCAAGAACTTGGGTAGATGTTCATGGTTCTTATGAAAATGGTATAGTATTTGCATATAACCTAGACACATACTCCTGTATCCTTTATAAAGTCTTTAGATACCTAGTACAATGAAAATGCAATATAAATATTTGTTATAATGTCTCATTTAGGGATTCAACATTTTCTTTTGGTGACCTTGTTGGAATTTGATTTTTAATATTTTCAAGATGCAGTTGGTTAAATCCACAGATCTGAAACTGACATCAATAGATAGAGGGCTGACTACAATTCTCTTGTACTATCGAAGTCCCTGAAACAGAGACTTTCTATTTTTTTAAGAAAAATATTATATTACAAAATAATTATGATATTATTTCATACAATAAAAGATTTTTTAAAAAAATAAGGTCATGAGATATCATGTGTATCTTTCTTTTTTTTCTGTGTTGTAAGACATGTAAGTGTACTTTTCCATGCTCCAAACACACCTTTTCAGATTAAGGCATGTTTTTCACATAGCTATGTTCCTTGCCTTGGAGGCAAAATTTGTCCAGGCTCCTGGTGTCTTTCTTTTTGGCTCTGGTATCTATACATGTTGAATCTCCTTCTTTCATTTCCAACTGAGGGTTAAAAATTTAGACTGTCCCTACATTTCCATAAGAAATATTTTTTCTTTTTTTTCTTTTTCTTTTTCTTTTTTTTTTTTTTTGAGAGTTTTTCGCTGTAGGGTGCATGCGCTCGCCAGACAGACAGACAGAGACATAGAGACAGAAAGCAAGAAATCACCCCCCAGGGAGGATGGTCACGCCACAATCCCTTCTCCTCCATTCTCCTCTAGGGATCTTGGGCACGCATGCACATGCACCCGGCGTGAGTTCTAAGCCACTGGGTCCGGGACGCGAACCGCGGTCAACTACATGGGAATCCAGCGACATAGCTGTTATGCTAACTGCTGGTTCCGTCCATAAGAAGTTTTGTCACATGACCGAAAACATGGCTTTCCACCACTTGCTAACCTTTTCTTCTTCAAAGTGGATTGCTAGAAGCTCTACTTCCCTCTCTTTTATGCAAAGTATTTGAGGTTTCCTCAGTTCTTACTTGTAACTCTAGTATTCAATCTATCAACATCCTCAGCAGATGCAGCCCGGGAGTTAGTACTGCTCACCCTCCTAGGGGTTGATCAGAGTTCCAATCAGCAGCATTTGTATATCACTGTAACTTTCCTCCTGAATCTTCCAAATTCTTACTCTCTTACATCAGCTTTTAAAATGAGTCTTCCCATTGATCTGCAGGACCTAGAACTTGCTGTGGAATTTTCCAGGGGACTTTGCTTGCTTCAGGAGATACTCCTCTTGCTTGAGCTCAGAGTCTTAGTATAATTACATGATCTCTTCCAGCAAGGCACAGCAACTGTGTCATTTTTGTCAGAGTGTTATCGCATCCTACATAAACTCAGAGCCTCTCTGTTGTCTTTGTAACTACAACTTTTCTTAGTTTAGAAAAAAAGTCTCTCAGTGCTTATCTGACACAGTTGAATGCAAGAAGTTGCTAATGGACTAGCAACTGCCTCAAATATATTTTATTAAAACCATTTCCAAGAAGCCATGTGCAACAAAGATAAGAATATGAAAGAAGTCCAGAAGCTGGAAGGAGGTGAAAGACAACACAAAAGGGGTCTTGTAGAGCAATGAAGGTAGACTTTAAGGGCAGATGAGTTTCTCTCTTGCTGTTTGCTTTGTGTCTGAATCATTCATTTATTATAAACCAACCTATATCAAGCTATTTGGTGAACAAGTGCCATGTTGGACACTGTTATTTGTATAAGGATGAATAATCCCATCCTTAACCTATAACCTAAGCTTACAGTCTAGATGATAGTTAGCTAGTGAGGTAACTAATTAACTAAAAATTAAGACATAATGAAGTAGATAGGATAATAGATTCTATAGTTATAAAGATTAGGTAATAATTATACCAAGGAAATCAGGAGAACTTAACAGAAGTGCCTTTTCAGCCAAACTTTAAAAAGTGTATTTGAAAATGCTTATAGGGGTGAGAATGTCATTCAAGAGAAAGAGCTCTGAAAGTATGAAAGGGAAAAGTTCTTTGGGAAGGACTAAGGCATTGGATATGCAAAAGCAAAAGGTGTGCAGAAGGATCATATGAGATAAGTTTGTAAAGGTATTTTGGAACTTGATGAAGGTCTAAGGAGTTCAGACTTCTCTCTTTAAGCAATGAGAGGGCCATCCAAGGTGTTGAGGCTGACCACGATAAGAACTGCTAGAAGCTATCTCACTGGTAGCAGGGTGCACGGAATTGGGTTGTAACACAGGCAGAGAGACCAGTGGAGAGGCTATTTCAGTCACCAAATAAAAAATACAAAGGTTGTACAAGAGTTGATGAGGACCTGAGCAGAGATTGTCATGGGGAATAGAGAAGGGTGCAATTAAAAGTATATTGTTTGAATAAACTGGTGGGACTCAAGAATATAGTAGAATATAGAAAATAAAGAATTGCTGTACTCTCCAGAAAAGCCTTCATCACAGGGGTAATGGAGACTAACTTTCCTTATATTGTATATCCCTCAGTAATGACTCAAATATCTATGTTTCATAAATTTTAGGGCTACGTTCAGTTCTTAGACTTTTGTAGAGCCAATCAGTGCCTGTGTCCTCAGTGTTCATGCATAGTCTTTGCAAAGGAAAAGGAAGCACAATTAGAAATATTTCCTCCTTTCTGATGCTCAGATACTTTGCATTGTTAAATGCTGTGTATGTGCAATGCTTCATGTGACACAAAATTAATTTCATACAACTCACAGAAATGAGAATGAGTACAGAGTAGGAAGAGGAGAGATTGGAGGACAGGGAGAAAGATATACAATTCTCTTTCTTAATGAATAGTTCTGGTAGGTAGAGGAAATAACCAATTTGGACCATCAGCCAAGCCTAAAATATCCTCCTGCCCAGCACCTGGTCTCCTTGGCTCTTTTCAACTGTTACTGGGAATTTTGGAAGCATAATTTGGCTGTTATATCCTTTGGAGAGCTCTGCCTGGGGTCAGGTCCCAGCCGTCATCACTGGCTAAAATGGAATGTGGAAGGATAATAGCCACAGTGGAAAATACCAGCAGGCATTTTCATGACAGTTTTTAGCTATTTTTTTCCCTTAAGAATAAATTAAAGCAAGGAGACCTCCAGTTCCATCTCTATGCTCCTGGCCAGCAAGGGAAACGGAGGCAGGGGCACCACTGCCTCCTGCCCCACTTCCGGGCTCCCAAGATCAGGACCCCACACCCAGAGAGGTAGGCAGGTATTTTTCTTTTGTTAGTACTCTGCTCTCCTCTGTCCCACAGAGTGGCCTTTGCTCTGCAGGAGATCTCCGGTTCCACCTCTAGTCCCCTGGCGAAATTTATTTTTATATTTTATATTTTTATTCTCCTTGGTATTCTTTTCTTTTCTCTTACATTATCTTCTCTTCCTCATCTTCTACCTTGCCAGAGGGACTAGGCAGGTCTAGAATCAGAGATCTGATATTTTCTAGTAATATAAGTTTCTTTGGGATCCTCCCTTATCCTGAACCAGCTGTGAAAAAGGAGATACTGCTCTTTGTACACCTGAATAGAGTATCTTTCTTGAGACCACATTATTAAAAACAATAGAAGAGAGACTTCAGCACATGTCAATTTGCAGCAAAAGGGAAACATACTCCTAGTCAGAGAAACATTCTCCTAAGAGGTATTTAAAAGTGAGTACTTCTTCCAATGGCTAGAAGTAGAAGAGCCTAAGATCTGAATCAACAAGGAAATATGTCTTCATCAAAGGAACAGAGTAACTCCCCTCCATCTTTTGTGAAAATGGAGGATGTTACCAAAATGTCAGAGAAAGAATTTCAAACATTCATGGTGACAAAATTCTGAGTTGGAACAGAAAAGAGACAATGAACTCCAGGAGATTAGGAAGTCCTTCCATGATAGGAAAGAAGAAATGGACACTCTAAGAAAGAATCAGATGGAACTATTAGAGATGAAGTCTGTAATAGAGGAAATAAAAAACTCTCTTGAAAGTATTAAAAGTTGATTAGACCATGCTGAAGATTGAATCCCCGATATAGAAGATAAAACCTCTGACCTAGAAAAAAACACCAAAAGGATAGAAAATAACAACAACAACAAAAAAAAACCCACAAAGATAGTATACGAGAAATACTAGACTCCATTAGATGCCGAAACATCAGAATAATTGGCATCCCAGAAGGTGAAGAAAGAAACTAATAATGGCATGGAGAATCTATTCCATGAAATCCTGGAAGAAAATTTCCCAAGTCTAGAGAGACACTCAAGCATCCAGACCCAAGAAATACAAAGGACCCCAAGTAGACTCAACCCCAGAAGATCTTCCCCAAGGTACATCTTAGCCAGACTGTCCAAGACCACAGACAAAGACATGATACTAAAACTGGCAAGAGAGAAACAAAAAGTGACTTACAAAGGTCATCCCATCAGGCTAACAGCGGACCTCTCAACAGAAACAATGCAAGCAAGAAAATAAGGGGAAGATGTATTGAAAGTGTTCAAAGAGAAACAATTTCAACCAAGATTATTATATCCTGCAAGATTATCTTTTATATGGAAAAAAAAATATTAAAATCTTCTCAGACAAACAAAACCTGAAAGAATTTGCGAACACCAGACCAACTCTTCAAGAAACCCTGAAGAAAATACTGTTCCAGGAAAACTAAAGAACTAAAAGACAGAAACAAAGGAATAAAAGGCAACTAAGACAATGGCCAACTACATGGATAAAGACAGACAAAGACTGAAAGTGAAGGGTTGAAAAAAAGTTTTCCACACAAATGAGAACCAAAAAAGAGCTGGAGTTTCTATACTAATTTCTGACAAAATAGGCTTTAAAACAAAAACTGTTCAAAGAGACAAAGAAGGGCACTATATTGTAGTAAAAAGGATCAATAGATCAAGAAGATATAATGCTTATAAATATCTATGTGCTTAACACAGGAGCACCCAAATATGTGAAGGAAAGACTGTTAGATCTAAATTAGGAGATAGTCTGCAATACACTAATTGTTGGAGACCTCAACACTGCACTATCCCCTCTGGACAGATCATCTAGACAAAAAATAGATACAGAGATAAAGGATCTGAACAATACCATAAATCAAATGGACTTAACCAGACATCTATAGAACTTTCATCCAAAAACCACGAGATACTCTTTTTTCTCACCCCTACATGGAACCTTTCGAAGACTGACTACATCATAGGGCACAAAGCAAGCCTCTGCAAATTCAAAGGCATAGAAACTATATCCAGCATCTTCTCCCACCAGGATGGAATTAAACTTGAGTTTAATTTCTTGTACCTGTTTTTAGTGGGAAAGCTTTCAGCTTTTCTCCATTCAGGATGATGTTCGTGATGGTTTTTTCATAGACAGCTTTTATTGTGTTGAGAAATGACCCTTGTATGCTGATTTTGCTGAGAGTTTTGCTCATAAAGGGATGTTGTTTCTTATCAAATGCCTTTTCTGCATCAATTGATATGACCATATGGTCTTTGTCTTTTTTCCTGTTAATATGGTGTATTACATTTATGATTTTGTGTATGTTGAACCAACCTTGCATTCCTGGAATAAAGCCTTCCTGATCATGATGTATAATCTTTTTTTATAAGTTGTTGGATATGGTTTGCAAGTATCTTGTGTTGAGAATCTTTGAGTCTATATTCATCAGAGATATTGGTCTATAGCTTTCCTTCCTTGTCCTGTCCTTATCTGTTTTGAGGATAAGGGTGATAGAGGCTTCATAGAATGAATTAGGGAGAGATTCACCCTTTTGGATCTTTAGAAATAATATGAGCAGAATGGGGATTAACTCTTCTTTGAAAGTTTTATAGAAATTAGAGCTAAAGCCATCAGGGCCAGGGCTTTTCTTTGTTGGGAGGATATGTATTACTGATTCAATCTCCTGGATTGTTCTCCACTCCTTTTCAGGAGTGGAAGTTCTCGCCAATCCAAACAGAAGAGGAAAAAATTAAAGGCATCCAAATAGGAAAAGAAGAGGTGAAACACTCTCTATTCGCAGATGACATGATTGTGTACATAGAAGACCCAATGATTTCCATGAAAAAATTTCTGAAAGTAATGCACGAATACGGTAAACTTTCAGGATACAAGATTAATATACAGAAGTCTATAGCATTTCTATATACAAACAACAGGCAGACGGAGATAGAACTGAAAAAAGTTATTCCATTTACCATAGCCACCAAAAGTATAAGATACTTAGGGATAAATCTAACCAAAGAAGTTAAAGATCTCCACAAGGAAAACTATGAGAAGCTAAAAAAATGAATTGAAAATGACACAAAATATTGGAAGGACATCCCATGATCCTGGATTGGAAGAATTAATTTAACCAAAATGGCAATTTTACCCAAATTAACCTACCTATTTAATGCAATGCCAATCAAAGTACCAGACACA